>NW_028153617.1:0-435773 GCF_964211835.1 Anser anser | reverse complement strand
GTCCACCGAGGACTACGGGGGCCACTACGACTTCCAGCTGGGCTTCCTGGAGGCCGGCACCGCCAAGTCCATCACCTGCACCGTACGTGGGCCGGGGGGGGCGCGGGGGGGGGGACAATATTGGGGGGGGGGGGTTATACGGGTTTGGGGGATCACCCAGGAGACCCCATAAAGGGGGTCCCGGTCAGCGGGAGGGGTGAAATGGAGAGGGAGGGGTATGGGATTGGGGGGTGGGGGGGGCTGGGGGGGGCTGGAGTTGTTTGGGGGGGGCACGGGGGGGGACAATATTTTTGGGGGGGGCTGGGGGTGGTTATACGGGGTTGGGGGGTCACCCAGGAAACCCCATAGAGGGGGTCCTGGTCAGCGGGAGGGGTGAAATGGGGAGGGAGGGGTATGGGATTGGGGGGCTGGGGGGGATGGAGTTGTTTTGGGGGGGGGCATGGGGGGGGACACAATATTTCGGGGGGGGGGCTATGGGGTTGTGGGGTCACCCAGGAAACCCCAAAAAGGGGTCCCGATCAGCAGGGGGGTCATTAATTGGCAGGGCCCCTATATGCCAGGGGGTTCTTATACACCTGGGGGGGGGGTTCTCGGTTATTTGGGGGGTCTCCATTATTTTGGGGGGGATCCTAGCTCTGGGTTCCCATATTTTTTGGGGGGGGGGTCATTAATTGGCAGGGTCCCTATGTGTCAGGGGTTCTTATACACTTTGGGGGGGGTTCTCCATTATTTGGGGGGGGGCTCATTAATTGGCAGGGTCCCTATATGTCAGGGGGCTCTTATACGCCGGGGGGGGTTCTTGGTTATTTGGGGGGGGGGTCTCAGTTATTTAAGGGGGGGGGTCCTAACAGGTTCTCGGGGGGGGGGGGCACGCCTCGGAGGGCTCCCTGGGGGTGACCCCGTGCCCCCCCCCCCAGTACTCGCCGGTGCTGAACAAGCTGTACTGCCGGCTGGCCAAGCCCTGCCCGGTGCAGGGCGGGTGGGGGCCGCGCCCCCCCCCCCGGGGGCCGTGCTGCGCGCCGTGGCCCTCTACAAGAAGTCGGAGCACGTGGCCGAGGTGGTGCGGCGCTGCCCCCACCACGAGCGCAACGGGGAGGGCACCGACGGTGAGAGGGGGGGGCACGGGGGGGTTGGGGGGGGTTGGGGGGGGGGGCAAGGGTATGGGGGGAGATGGGTTTGGGGGTGGCGCTGCCCCCACCACGAGCGCAATGGGGAGGGCGCCGACAGTGAGCGGGGGGGGGGGCACGGGGGGGCCATGGGGTCATGGGGGGGCATGGGGTATGGGGGGGTTTGGGGGGGTGTCAGGGGTTTGGGGTGGCGCTGCCACCACCATGAGCGCAATGGGGAGGGCACTGATGGTGGGGGGGCATTGGGGGGGGTTGGGGGGGATTTGGGGGGTCAGGAGTATGGGGGGAGTTGAGTTTGGGGGGGTCCTTGGTGGGGGGGGGCATGGGGGAATTGGGTTTGGGTGGGATTGGGGGGGGTCCTTGGGGAAACGGGGGGCTGGGGACATGATGGGAGGTTGGGCTTGGGGGTGATTGGGGGGGGCCTCGGGGGGGAATGGGGGGGGCATAGGGAATTGGGATTAGGGGGGTCCTTGGTGGGGGGGGGGGCATGGGGGAATTGGGTTTGGGTGGGACTGGGGGGGTCCTTGGGGAAACAGGGGGCTGGGGCATGGGGGAGTTGGGCTTGGGGGTGATTGGGGGGGGCCTTCTCTCTCCAAAGAAATATTCCTTCTGTCCCTGCAGCACCCAGAGGGTCGGGCAGGGACTGCGGCTGGGGGATAGAGAGGGAGACAGGCAGGGGGGACGGAGGTGAGGTGCAAGGAGCAGAGGCAGAAGGGACTAACTCCACGCAAATAAAAGAAACTGGCTTTCATTTCAAGGAATACAATAAAGCACAGAGGGGACCTCGTAAAGCAGAAATGTCTCTGGGCTATGGCTCATTTTATCTCCTTGGGATTCAGCACAAGGTTGCGTCCCGCTGCGGGAAGTGATGAAAGAAAGGAGACTGCAAAAACCCTTTCCACACCCTGGGCAGCTTTGGCCATGCCGGCAGAAATGTCCTTAATGTGCTTTCAAGCAATTTTATTTTTTTTGCTGCAACTTGGTAATTTATGAAAATAGGAAATGGGGAAGGGGGGTTGAAAAGGCTAAGGGTGAAGGGTAAAACCCGTCGCTGATGCTCCTCCACAGCAGCCACTGGGAAACACGTTTGGTCTCCACCTCCCTACCTGCCCCCAGCTGCAAACCCTACAAAAATACCATTGACCCACACCCAAAATAGGAGGAGCAGGTGTGGGAAGGAGAGGGCCGGGAAGGGGTTGGGTCTCAAGGGGTTTCCACTCACCACCAGTGTGTTGACACGAGGCAGGACCTCAACAAAGTGAGATAACGAAAAATCCCCAGCACCCAATTTCACCACTGGGTTGTTATGGGGAGGGGGAATGAGGCTGAGGGTCTCCCAGACAGTCACACCTGTGGGACCCCAAATCCAGCCGTGCCCCCAGCAGCTCAGCCCCTGTTTAAGGAGACCCCAGAGGAGTTACCTTCTCGGAGACCATCTGGCGATGTTAAGGCCCCCCCCCCCCCCCCAGATTACTAAGACTCCCCCTCCCCAAGCCATAAGGACCCTCCCTTTTAACCCCATTTTATCCCCCAATTTAACCCCCCCCACTTTACCCCCACCCCCCCATTTACCCCCGGTCCCCCCCCCCAATTTACCCCCAGCCCCCCCCATTTTTACCCCAGCCCCCCCCATTTACCCCCCTTTAACCCCAACCCCCCAAATTTTCCCCCAACCCCCCAATTTACTCCCCCTTTACCCCCAACCCCCCATTTTACCCCCAGCCCCCCATTTTACCCCCCCCACTTTATCCCCAACCCCCCCCCCCCACTTTACCCTCACCCCCCTTGTCCCACCCCCCCAATTTGGGCTCCCCCATTTAACCCCCCCCTCATTTTACACCCAACCCCCCCACTTTACCCCACCCCCCCATTTTACCCCCGGTCCCCCCCCCCCCAATTTACCCCCAGCCCCCATTTAACCCCCCCATTTTACCCTCACCCCCCTAATTTGAAACCCCCAATTTACCCCTGAACCCCCCCAACTTACCCCTGAACCCCCCCAATTTACCCCCGACCTCCCCCAATCTACCCCCACCCCCCCCATTTACCCCCACCCCCCCACTTTTACCCCCCCCCATTTTTTACCCCCCCCCACCTGCGAAAATGCCACCGCCGCCTCCTCCACGCCCTCCGCCAGCATCTGTGCCAGCTCCAGCCACACCTGGAGGGGGGGGGAGGCGAAAACCCACAAATATGACCCCCCGTGTCCCCCCCCCCGGGGCGGGGGGTCCTCACCCCCCCATCCCCATGTACCCCCCATTTCCCCCGGTGCACCCCCAGACCCCCCCCCATCCCATTGTACCCCCCCCATTGCCCCCCCCATGTACCTTGGGGTACGCAGGGACCCAGGACCCCCCCGGGGACCCCCCCCAAGCCCCCTCCCCGAGGAATTGGGGACCCAGGACCCCTTCCAACCCCCCCCCAAGGACCCCCCGTGTTATTAAGGACCACCCCCCCCCCCCCCCACGGGCATATTAAGGGACCCCCCCCCCCCCCCCAAGCCATTAAGGACCCTCTCCAGGACTCCCCCCCCCCCTCCCCAAGCCCCCCCCCCCAGATTACTAAGGCCCCCCCCCAAGCCATTAAGGACCCTCCCCGGGACCCCTCCCAACACCCCCCCCCCCCCAATAAATTAAGGACCCCCTCCGGGCATATTAAGGACCCCCCCCCCCCAAAGCCATTAAGGACCCTCCCTGAGACCCCCCCAAGCATATTAAGGACCCCCCCCCGGGCCATTAAGCCCCCCCCGGGATATTAAGGAACCCCTGGGATATTAAGGCCCCCCCCATGGATTTTAAGCCCCCCCCCCCGGGCCTTTAAGGACCCCCCGGGCCTTTAAGCCCCCCCCATGGACTTTAAGCCCCCCCGGGATATTAAGGACCCCCCCCGGGCCATTAAGCCCCCCCCGGGCCATTAAGCCCCCCCCCGGGCCCACCTCGGCCTCGCTCCGCCGGGGGAGGCTCTCCCGCAGCGGCCGGGCCTGGAGCTCCGGGAGGCCGAGGGCGGCCTGGGCCCGCAGCGCCGCCAGCAGCGATCGCTTCTCCCGCAGCGACCAGGCCGCGGCCCGGGGCCTCCCCGCCGGGGCCTCGGCGAAGCGGGCCGGGACCAGGCGGGGCCGGGGGGGAGGCTTCATGGCGCGGGGAGATGGCGTCAGGGCGACGAAACGGGGTGGAAACGGGGGGAGCTGGGAGGGAACGGCCCGCCGGGGGGTGCTGTGAGATGTGGTTCGGGGGGGGAGGAGAAAGGGACAGCAGGTCTACCCAAAGGCTGCTGCTGGGAGGCTTCATTAGGGGCGTAATTAGGGTTAGGGTCGGGGTTGTTTGGAGAGAGGAGGCGCAGAGTCCTGTTGTGTGTGGGGCTGTGTAAAGGCTCCCAAAGGGAGGTCAGGTCTACCCAAAGGCTTGGGTTGGGAGGCTTAATTAGGAGCGTAATTAGGGTTAGGGTCGGGGTTGTTCAGAAAGAAGGCGCAGAGTCCTGTTGCGTGTGGGGTTGAGTAAAGGCTCCCAAAGGGAGCTCAGGTCTACCCAAAGGCTTGGGTTGGGAGGCTTAATTAGGGGTGTAATTAGGGTTAGGGTTAATATCCTGGGGGGGGGGTTGGGGGGGTCCCAGGGAGGATCCTTAATGGCTTGGGGGTGTGAGAAACGCTCCGTAGCCAACAACTTGGGCTCAGGCGAGGAGCTCAGCGAAGCAGGAATTTATTCGCGATCGCAGTGGCGGGCGCCCCACGAGCAGGAGCGCGCCTCCTGGTCCCCAAACCCAGTTTACATACTGTTTGGTGCCGGGACCCTCCCCAGTTTCCCCACTGAGTGGGCAATCCAGGCTCACAATCTGTCTGATGCTTCCCAGACAATGCCTGGCCTTCAGTTGCCAGCCTGTTTTTGGGATGGCAATGTTTTCTCCCCTTGTCTGCCTTGACTTAACACAGCGATTTCCACCTGATCGCTCTAAGGAGGCTGGGTGTCTGCATTTTAGGAGGTCACCTGCTGAGCTTTCTTATCACTGTAAGCACATCTCAATACCCCATTCCTTCCTTCTGTACCATGTAACACTGCAAAAACAACATTTCTATTCCCACAACTCCCCCCTTTTCTCTTTTTATAATTTGTTGATTTTTGCAAAATTTTTTTCTCTAAGGTGTAATTTGGTAGATGTCTTCCTCTTCTTCACTTTCTTTGCTTTCCATTTCCTCTAATATCATTATCTTATCTGAGCAGGGTGGTGGATCCACGGTCATTTGTTTCGAAAGTGCAGTTTCAATTAACCGTTGGACAAGTCCCCTTACACAGGGGATAATGCAACAACCAACGGCTGTCAAAACTCCTGCTACGACAATCAAGGACGTAAATACGGACACTACCATCCCTTTCCATTTACCAAACCAAGATTCCAACCATCCTGTGATGGAAGGGTCTGCTCCTGAGTTTTCTGCCAATTCACTGGCAAGGGTGGTAAGCCCTTGCAATGCTCTAGTTCCTGTGCCATCCGGGGCAGCATTGTTAGGGATAAAAGTACAACAACGGCTGCCCAGCATCACGCACACACCACCTTTCTCCGCAAGCATCATACCTAATGCTATTCTGTTTTCCCAAGCCATTTTGCTGGTGGCATCTAGTTGTTCAGCGATTCCCCTTATCGCATCTCTTGTATAGTTTATGAATCTCTGCTGATTATAATAGATATAATTAATCCAATCCACATTTTTATTAATTGTTACCCACCAGAACAGTGACTCAAACCCTGCAGCAATTTGATTCCTGGCTTTACATCAGGAACTCCTCTAGGCACCCCAATAGAATCTACGTACGCTCTATCATCAAATGATACTCCTAAGCTTCTTTTACTTCTTCTGGGTATTTGTGATGTTTCTCTTTCAAATGCCAGGGTGAAGGGTATAGCTAATTGAACAAGTGCACAAGTGCCTCCCCAGTTAGATGGCAGGATGGACCGTAAGATCTTCCCTCCGCAGTACCACCAGAGATCTGCCCTGGGGATGTCAAATCTTGAATATTTTCCCATCAAGTCCTCGGTAGCATTCAAGGTCCTCGTGCACAAGGCAAATTCTCCCAGATGCTGGTAGCACTCTGTTATAAATGACTGGGTCCCAAATAGGATTACAATCAAAGTTTACAATTTATTAAATGAATAGAGGCAAGCAAACAGCGCTGGGTGCGCCGGGAGTCTCTGCTCCACCGGGACGCACACCTGTTACGTAAGGCGGCTGGTTTTTATGCTCCTAGGCTAATACATATTCATTACTACTTCTAGAAGAGGCAGGGTTATTATAATTGGTTTCCCGAATCCGAAGTCCTCCCAGGTGCGCCTGCTTATCAGTCTCTGTTAGTTTCTCGGGGGCCGCTCGGACAGGGAGGCTCATATTCTTCCTCCTTATCTAGTGGTCTCTTGGCCGGCTGTCAGAAGTTACTGCACGTCTGTGCAAAGTCAGCAGTTTTTCTCTGAAGAAATCCCTTTGTTCTCTTCTCGCCTAAACCCAGGCCTCGATGTTAACCCTTCACACCCCTTAGTGGCACGAATTGCTGGACTATTCCTTACAATTCCTCCCTTTTTTTTTTTTTTTAATATCATCAATTCGTGTCTCTTCTTCAACTTTTGTTAGTAGCAGTTGGATTTCATCAGTCAGTTCTCGGGGTGTCCATTTCTTAAGCATCATTATCGACACATCACCTTTTCTCTCCCAAAGTCATCACAAACTGGGTGCTATTTATTATCCGCCGTATCAACAACGTAAAGCAAGGTATCATACAAGGTATAAACAATAATGTCATTACACCACATAAAAATAAAAATAGCATCCTTTTAACCCATGGTCCACCGGGCAACCATGAAAAGAAATCCCAATCCATACCCTTCCAAGTTTGTACTGGGACGTGGGCTAGCTTTTTAATTTCTTTTGTTATCTGCTTAACCACTTTTCCATTATCATCAATTTGTAAACAACAATTAGAATCGTTCAGTTTTCCACACACTCCCCCTTCTTCTGCTAGTAAATAGTCTAAGACCATTCTACGTTGAAAGATAGCATTCCTCATCTGAGTGGATTGATCAGCCAGAAGATCCAAGGTCGTCGCTGTTTAATTGGTTACAACTTCGAGGATAGCTTGCGACCTAATTATTCGGTTCAAATTATAAATAGGTTCTCGGGCTCCTGATACCAACTCATTCGGGTTCCAGGTAGCTGGCCCATAATGCTGTATGATTCTTTCAGGAGGCCATTCATCCTTTCCCCATTTTTGGGCACTATCCCCGGATAAGGAAGTATCAATAGATCGTTTTACTCTGTTCAGGTCATCATATAATCTTATTCCTAAATGATTTCCTTGTGTTTGTGACAATAAAAAGAACAAGGGTCTTATGTACCCCCCATAGCATATTCCCGACCAGTTTCCAGGTAGCCTCTTGTAAGCATGTTTGCCACACACCCAATAATGTCCCTTTAGGGCCCACGTCCCGTTTGGAAAATGACCATCCCATCCATCTTTACCCTTTGGGGCGTGATAATACAGAGTGTCCTTGTTACCGAGTGGTCCTGTTACAATGTCTGCCCCGTTTGTACTCGTATATGCACGCTTCCAAGCTCCCACGTTGGGTTTCCACTTACAGTCACAATTCAGTTCTCTTTGGCGACCTGTCATATTATAAGCCTTTTTCGCCGTCCAATCTTGAGAGTGTGGGAAGCGCCTTCAATCATGGGGTTGGGCCCGCTTTCAGAGCTTGTGCTACCATTCAGCCCTTCAGGGTGATCCAGCTCCTGGAAAAACTAATCACAATTTTATTATGGGTTTAAAAGGTTCTCATGTTATTTTTCTCAGGACAAACTGATCTTGGTGTGGGAGAAGTCCGGTCGAGGCACTCTCACTCGGCGGTCAATACCCATAGGGGTTGCCTCCCTCGGTAGACCATACACGCCGCAGTGGAGGGTCCTACCCCGGTCTTGCCTTCTCCCTTTCCTCCCTTCAGACTTGTCCTCTTTATCCAGTGCCCTTAATTCATGCAGAACCTCATTGCTGGGATATCAGTTCCTCTTTAGTCTCAGTTTCAGTTCCCCAGGAGTGGACTCAACCCTCCAGGCTTCGGTAGTTATTGGTCCTTTTATTCTGGATGCGTGGGTCCAACCCCTTCTTGCTGTTCTCACAGCTGTTTCAGTAGTAAGTAAAACAAGGCACAGTCCCTCCCATCGGGGGTTCAATGATTCTTCTCTCCAGGTTTTTATTAAGACCTTGTCTCCTGGTTGTATTTTATGAATAGCAAATCCTAAAGGTGGTGTCTGAGTCATCATCCCAATTTCTCTTATCTCCTGTAATCTCCTTCCAATGGTAATTATGTATTTCTGGATACTATGATCCTCAACTACATTGTTCCCTAGGGGCATCCCTTGAGAATAAGGCATACCATATAACATTTCATACGATGATAATCCAGTCTCACTGTGTGGTTTAGTTCTTATGTTTAAAAGTGCCAATGGTAAGCATTTCGTCCAGGGCAGCTGTGTCTCGATCATTAAATTAGCCAATTGTTGTTTTATTGTTTGATTCATCCTTTCTACTTTCCCTGAGCTTTGTGGGTGCCACGGAGTGTGGTATTCCCACTGAATACCTTTCAAGGGGTACATCCTTCAAATCTTTGTGGCTGGCGTATGTTCGATTATTTGCACACAACTGTGTTCCAACGGTCCTTCTTCTGGAACGGTTCCTAGAAATACTGCTGGATATAACAGGTTAGTCGTTTTCAAGGTTATGTCATCTTGTTAAGTTAGGATTGCCTGATATTTCACCATCCAGCTGGGTGATAACCAGTGCCCCCCCCCCCCTTTGTTCCAAAACGGTTGTTACCATATGTGGTCCAAAAACTTCAATACGTTTTCCCATTTGAAGGCAAATAATTTTCTACTATCTTTATCAAGAGGTATGCAAAAGAAGGCATCCTTTAAATCTATCACGGTAAACCATTTATATTTCCCTTTCACAGATGTTAACAATGTGTAAGGATTAGCTACTACCGGGTGAATATCCTTTGTTATTTCATTTATTGCTCTAAGATCTTGTACAAATCTATACTCGCCATTCGGCTTCTTTACTGGAAAAATTGGAGTATTGTATTCCGATTTACATTCTTCCAGAATCTGATATTTGAGAAATTTGTCAATAATTTTCACCATTCCTGTGCCTAGCTTCTATCTTAAGTGGATATTGTTTGATTCAAACAGGTTTGGCTCCTTCCTTTAATTCCACCTTTACCAGTTGTGCCAGTTTCGACTTCCCTGGTACATCTGTTTCCTGTACTGTTGCTATAACTGCATTTTCTACTTCTCTTGGAATATTAACAAAGGGTTTATCTTTGATCATTAGGATTTGGCCTACTTTGGACTCAGGTACCTTCATTATTAATTCTCCATTCTCAAAGGTTATTGTTGCATCTAATTTGGCTAATAGATCCCGTCCAAAGAGTGGCATCGGGCATTCTGGTACATACTAAAATTTATGGGTTAGTTCCTCACCCCCAAAACGCAAATCAAGGGGTCGTAAGAATGACCATTCTTCCTCTTTCCCTGTGGCTCCAATTATTGTAGTTGTCTTAGTTCCTAATCGTCCTTTTAAACTATTTAACACTGAATATGTTGCTCCTATTACATTTACAGCCTAATTAACACAGAGAAAGAAGCTCCCATAACCAACAAAAAATTCAAGCCTCTGTCTTCGTTTCCTAGCTTTATTTCAACTAGTGGACCTGCTAGGGTAGATGCCCCAGGTCCCCATCATTCCTGACTGTTGTTTGTCCTGCAGCCTAAGACAATTTCTTTCTGATATCAGGGGCTGATTGCCCTGGAAAGAGGTTAGCCAGTTGCCTCTCTCTTTTTTTTTTTTTTTTTTTTTTAAGCCAGGTCCATTTTTTTTTTTTTCATTGCATTTCAAAGTTGGTCCAGAAATTCAAAAATTCCGTAAATTCCATAGGGGTTTCTTTTGGACCTTGTTGGAACAGATTCTCAATTCCCAATAGCCAATTTAACCAGATTTTAGTATTTACATAATTTCCGGGGTGATTAGGGTCTCAGTGAGGGGGTCGGTCAGGGGAATGCAATCGTTGAAAGTTCCCTGAGCGGTCCCATTGGCAATCTGAGCTCACACAGGAACTCAGGTTGTTTCAAGAGTTAGCTGCTTTTCTGTTTCCACGACAACTCTCTCGGACCCATCACGGTTCCCCTGCCCCAGAGGGCTCACACCGTGATTTTGAGATCTCAGCCTCGGGCTGAGACGGAACTATTAACATTCCTACATCCTCCTTCCCTGCTCATTCAACTTCAAACAGCTCTGTTAAATACTACATGCCACACAACCTTTAACACCTTCAACAATCCTTTTAACGCTTCCTTTATCTTTCTCCAGCCCGTACTTTTCTAACGCCAACACCAAAGGCTCAGTCAGGGGCCAACTTAATTCCAAACCTTTTCCCTCCAACATGCTGAAACAACATATCACTATACAACATTTCATCCTATTTTCCTTCTCTCCTCAAAAACATTAATTGCAAGACACTGTTATAGTCGATTGATCCATAAAGTGGCCATTTAGTTTATATAGTGGCCACCATTGATTGCAATACTTAGTGAAAGTCCTCTTGCTTTCTGTGCCCCCATTTCTAACAATATCCTTCCAATGTGCCAATATGCACCCAAGGAGGCTTTTTTTTTTTTTTTTTAGGACGTCTTTTTTTTTTTTTTTTTTGGATTTTCCCCTTTTCCTTGATTTCCCATTCCCTTTTATTTATTTATATTACTTACTGTACCTTGTTTCAATTTCCACGCAAACCTTTTTATTGCAGGTTTTTACTATCTTTTCCTAATCTTCTTCCCAAATGTCCCAATTCTCTGGGATTAAACTCTTCTTTCCACATACAAACTTTACTATTTCAGATTATTAATGAGCCCCATTCCAATCATAAATCCGCAGGACTTCGGAAAAACACCTGAAGCACTCAGCCTTTGGTCTTCTAGACAAACAATACCACCTTTTCCACAAAATTTACATTTCAATAAGACCGAATTTCAAGCCAAATGCTAATTTTTCTCATGCACTTTGTTAGTAAGCCTACACAAAACAAGGAATCACTCCTGTGTATCCGTCAAGATGGGGGTTTAAAAAGGTATTGAGGCCTAAATAAATTCGCTCTCCCCCTTCTTACCAAATTCCCAGGGCTCAGGCCCGAACCACCAAAGAAGTGACTCTCCATTCTACCACTTTGATAATCAGTCAGCCCCTCTCCCCCGATACTTGGGAAACTGACCGAACACCACCGCGAATATACCCAAACTTTTAAACTGTTACTTAGATAATGCTCCCACCTTCCTCCTTGACACAGTCAAAACACTTAAGAACAAAACAGGATTACAAGATGCACCGCCGGGGGTGGATTGTTAGGATACAGAGGTGGTAGGTTATCCAATGACTCCCATTCATCATCTTTTTCTTTTTCCTTTTTTTTTATTTTTTATTTTTTTGTTCTCTTCTTCGTCAAACTTCTCGTCTGCTTTTAGTGTAAATATTGAGGCTGGAAAAGGACGTGAGATCCTGATCCATAATCCTGCATAATCACTTTCCTCCTGGCTAAAAGGTTCCTTTGAATTAACATGTATATTTAAGGCCTGGCAAACCCAGTCTTCAAAGGATCCGAAAACGGGCCAAAAGACATGTGGTCTTAAAGGCTCCTTTGGCCATTCTGTCATACAATACTGAACCATTTTTAATTTACTTTTTCCCTTTTCTGGGGCCCCTATCGTTCCAATTTCTAATCATTATCCCTAATGGACTTTCTGGTGGTATGTCTGGTAATTTGCTCCCTTTTCTCTGGTCCCGGGTCTTCAATTTTGTCTGACCCATCTAGGAATTTTACTGTGGCAATTCCTACAGCCCTTGGTTGCCTTAGTGAGAGTGTCTTGCAGGGGGTTTAGGACCTATCACCCACCCACGAATCCTATAGGAATCGCTTCGGTCCTTCACCGGCCAAGTCCCTCGCGGGAGATTGGAACCGCGGTTAGAAGACCTCCACAATCGCTTCGGAACTACGTTCCGTCTCAGTCACACTCTCACACACACAGGCAACCGAATCCCACCCAACCGAACGGTATACGCCTTAAATACTTACGACTCCGTCGTCTTCGTTCGGATCTTCGCGCGCAGAATTACGGGCAAAATATAGTGCTGCAGCCGGCAAAGGGAGCTCATAAAAAAATCTAAATCTTTGCTTGCCCTTATTCAGGTTCAAGATGGCATTAGCCCTGACCTGACTCGAACAGGAGCCACCAAATGGTGGGGGCGCCCCTCCTAGATCAAGTCAGAATTCAGGAACCAAGACCATCCCGGACGAGCCCCCAATTGTTATAAATGACTGAGTCCCAAATAGGATTACAATCAAAGTTTACAATTTATTAAATGAATAGAGGCAAGCAAACAGCGCTGGGTGCGCCGGGAGTCTCTGCTCCACCAGGACGCACACCTGTTACGTAAGGCGGCTGGTTTTTATGCTCCTAGGCTAATACATATTCATTACTACTTCTAGAAGAGGCAGGGTTATTATAATTGGTTTCCCGAATCCGAAGTCCTCCCAGGTGCGCCTGCTTATCAGTCTCTGTTAGTTTCTCGGGGGCCGCTCGGACAGGGAGGCTCATATTCTTCCTCCTTATCTAGTGCTCTCTTGGCCGGCTGTCAGAAGTTACTGCACATTCGTGCAAAGTCAGCAGTTTTTCTCCGAAGAAATCCCTTTGTTCTCTTCTCGCCTAAACCCAGGCCTCAATGTTAACCCTTCAAAACCCCTTAGTGGCACGAATTGCTGGACCATTTCTTACAAGGGAGTATCCATTTTCCCTCAGGCTTCGTGGCTCCCGATTCCTTAAAGAAATCTCTCTTAAAAACTTTTTAGTTCTTTCTTAGTTTTCAACAATTCCCTGAATCCTCTCTGGATTTATTCTCAGTTTTCCCTCAGACATTAGATGCCTTAAATACCTGACTTCTCTTTCTACGTATTGTAATTTATTTTTCAATGCTCCCAAGCCCTGCTTTCCCAGAAAGTTGAATAGCTTGTTAGTAGCTTCCTTCACAACTGTTTTCTCCTGTCCTGACAATAAACGATCATACACGTTTTGTAACAGAAATTCCTCCTTGGGAGGTTGGAATTGCTCCAAAATCTGTTCTAGAACTTTGCCCAAATTAGTCGGTGGCCCTGTAAACCCCTGAGGTAAAAATTCCATATGTATTGTTGCTTCCGTCCCCGCTTCAGAGTCTTTCCAGTCAGAG
This sequence comes from Anser anser, assembly GCF_964211835.1. Taxonomy (NCBI): domain Eukaryota; kingdom Metazoa; phylum Chordata; class Aves; order Anseriformes; family Anatidae; genus Anser; species Anser anser. The sequence continues at coordinate 422,344 of NW_028153617.1, read as the reverse complement.
GTGAAGATATCTTTGCTCTCAGGGCCTGAGAGCACTCCATTAATACCACTGTTATTCCAGTCTACCAATTTACTATTTGAATGCCCAATTTCATCATCAAATCCCTTCCCAACAAGTTAGTCCCTGCCTTGGGTACATACAATAATTGCCCAGAGATCATTTTATCCCCTAGTCTCAGCTTGGTACCCCCCAAAGGTGGCACTGTTACCCCAGCCCCTTCTACCCCCATCACTCGTTAGGGTTTCATTAGTTAATTTAATCCCTGATACTTTACAGGCCAGCAATGACCTAGCTGCCCCTGTGTATTGTGTTTGATGGCGAGGTTCGGGAGGGGGCTGCAGTGGCAGCCCCCACGAGGAGAATCCAGAAACCGCCCCGTGGCAGATAAGGGACAATTTCACCCGGCCCCAGAGGGGCCCACCGCTGCCCAGAGCCAAGCCATGAGCAACACAGTCCGTGCCTCTGTGAGAGCACATCCACGAAAACGAACAAACAAACAAAAACCTGCTGCTCAACAGCAGCTGGGAGAGCGAGGAGCGAGAAACCTCCCCGCAGACACCAAAGTCAGCACAGACGGAGGGGGTGGAGGCGCTCCAGGCGCCGGAGCCGAAGCCCCCTGCGGCCTGTGGAGAGGCCCCTGGTGGAGCAGGCTGCCCCCCCCGTCCCCCCCTTCTCGATACTTGGGAAACTGACCAAACACCACAGCAAATATACCAAAACCTCTAGACTGTTACTTAGATAGTGCCTACACCCTCTTTCCCTGCTCCTTCAACTTTCCCAACTCATTCAAAAAACAGCTCTGTCAAACATTACATACCACACCTTTAACACCTTCCATAACCCTTTTTAACGCTTCTTGTCTTTCTCCAGCCTGTACTTTCACCAAAGTCTCAGTCATTAGCCAACTTAATTCCATACCTTCCTTCTTCCACTCCGGATATTCCTACCTGAAGTGGCCAGCCTGCCCACACTTAAAACATCCCATCAAAGCCTGTCCCTGCTAAGATTCAGGCCACAACACGGGTAGCTTTCCTTGCCTGCCATTCCTTCATCTCTCTTCCTCTCTTTTCCATCCTGGCCCTGACTCCCCCTGAAGATTTTCTTCCTCTTTCTCCAACCCTCTGCCTGACTACCTGCTACGCTGTCATGTAATGGGGGGCAGACAATGGGACGGAGGGCAACAGGGGACAATTTGGGGGTTACGGGGGGGGGGAAGCCCCTCTCTGGGGGCCAAACGCCCCGGGGGGGGCCCCCGCACCCCAAGGCCCCCCCCCCAAATCCCCCCCCCAGCGGGCGATGGGCCCCTTCGTGTTCCTGCTCTTCGGGGCGCTGCTGGGGGGCTTCGCCCTCTTCACCTTCCTATGGCTGCCCGAGACGCGGGGGCGCCCCTTCAGCGAGGGGGGGGGCGGCCCCCCCGGGACCCCCCCCCTGCTGCTGCTGCCGGGGGGGGGCGGCGAGGACAAGGCCAGCACGGAGCTGCGGCGCCTGGGGGAGGGGGGCGGCGACGAGGAGCCCGACTGAGGGCGCCCCCCCCCCGAAAAAAAAGGGGGGGGCAAGTGAGAGGCCCCCCCCAAAAGAAATCGGGAGGGGGGTCCTCAGATAGGCCCCCCCCAAAATAAAGAGAGGGGGGTCCCAACTGAGGCCCCCCCACCATAAAAATCTTGAGGGGGGGAACCCAATGAACACGCCTTCCCCCCCAAAATATGGAGGGGAGGGGCCCCAAATGAGACCCCCCCGAAAATCTGAGGGGGGGGCCTCAAGACCCCCCCCCCATAAAATATTTAAGGGGGGGCCCCAAATGACCCCCACCCCCCTGAAAATATGGAAAGGGGACACCAAATGAGCGCCCCCCAGTAAGGGGGGGGGGGCTCAAATGAGACCCCCCCAAAAAACAGAATTTAGGGAAATCCCCACCCCCAAAAACAAACAAACAAAAAAAATAAAAACAAAATTTGGGGAAACGGCCCCAACATTTGGGGAAACGGCCCCAAAATCCGGGGAAACGGCCCCAAAATCCGGGGAAACGGCCCCAAAATCCGGGGAAATGCCCCCAAAAAGCTGCTGCTTGTGACGCAAAGGGGGGGGGGGGGCACGGGGACACCCCCTTAAAAAGAAAAACAAAAACTTTTGGGGGGAAATCGCCCAAAACCTGCACTTTGTTACCCACGTTTGAGACCCCCCCCCCACCGAAACCCCCCAAATTTGGGGAAATCCCCCCAAAAGTCCCAAAATCGGGGGAAATTCCCCCAAAACCCGCCGCTTCTTGCGATTCCTTTTGGGACCCCCCCCCCCCCCCAGCAAAACCCCCAAATTTGGGGAATTTCCCCCAAAACTTGTGGTGTGCCTGTAGGATTCCCCCCCCCAGACCCCAAATTTTGGGTGAAAATCCCCCCCAAAATCCCTCCCCGTGAGGTCACTTTTAGGACCCCCCCCCCAAAAGACCCCCAAATTTGGGGGGGAATCCCCCAAAGCTGCTATTTGTGCCCCCCCCCCCATTTTGGGGTGAAATCCCCCCGAAGCTGCTGCTGGGACCCCTCAAAACCCCAAATTTGGGGAAAACTCCCCCAAACCCATTTGTGACCCCAGTTACCCCCCCCCAAAAAAAACAACCCTTATTTTGGGGAGAAATCCCCCAAAACCCGCAGTTTTGCCCCCCCCCCCCTTAAAATTTAGAGGAAAATCCCCTAAAAAAATACATTTCTTACCCCTGCGCCCCCCCCGACCCCAAATTTTGGGGGAAATCCCCTAAATCCCGCTGTTTGGGACTCCCCCCCCACACCCAAACGATTTGGGGGGGGCATTTTGGGACCCCCCTTTACCTAAAACACCCTGGGGGGGGCATTTTGGGGTCCCCACCCCCACCCTGAATGATTTGGGGGGGGCATTTTGGGGCCCCCCCCTTACCTTTAGGGCCTTGGGGGGGGGCATTGTAGGGCCCCTCCCACCCCAAATGATTTGGGGGGGGATTTTGAGGACCCCCCCCCCACCCTAAATCATTGGGGGCAGATTTTTGGGGCAGATCATTGGGGGGGGTCCCCCCCCCACCCAAGTGCCTCGTTCTCCCGGGGGGGCCCCCCCACTTCTGCCCCCCCCCCGCCTGTACATAAACACCGCTCCCTCCTGGACCCCACCGTGGTTTTTTTTGGGGTGGGGGGGCCCCGAAAACAGCCCCCACCCCCCCAAAAATTTGGGGGGGGGCACAGACGAGGCGGGGGGGGGCGCTGCCCTCCTTGTGCCCCCCCCCCCCGTGGTGGTGGTGGGATCACTTGGGGGAGGCACAAAAGGGGGGGGGATTTGGGGGGGGGGGGCACAACAGATGGGACCGAAGGCGAAGGTGATCCAGGCTCCCAGATGGGTTCCAGGACTGAAGCTCTGGGAGATGGCCTGGGTAAGTTGTGGCTTTTGACTTCCTTTGAGAGCTGCCAGCTCAAAGCCCAAACGTCAGCCAGGCATCTCTGCAGGTGGGAGGGTATAGACCGGCACGTGTGTGTGCCCTGTCAAGGCACGAGCCCTGGTATGCTCTCCTACTGAGCTATTGATGTAGATGGCGCTGGGACAGAAACTTCTCACGGGGCTTTGGCTGCAGAAGTGTCCCCAGGGAGGGCTTTGCCAGACCCTCGGCTGCTTCCTGCGCTAGAGCCCAGCTGGTATCCCAGGGGTGGGTAGTCATTTCACTGACTTCACAAACGAAGCCCTGGTCCTCCAAATTGCACTGGTGCCAAAGTTAACTTCCTACTTTCTGTTCAGGTCCTCTAACAGCGAAGGACAATGCTGAAATAAGAAAATCTTCCCCAACATCCCCTGACATCATAGAGGAGATCATAAAGGAGTTAGACGAGGCAGCACATGGTGGGTATATTTCACTCTGTCCGCCATAAGACTTGGGAAGCTGAGGTTCTAAATCCATGTGTGGACACACCGTAACCTGCACAGCAGGAAGGGATGGATCAGAGCGGAGACACTCAATTTCACACCTGGCAGGCACTGGTGAGCCTCAGAGAAGGCCGAGAGCCTCTGCTGCCGCTTGTGGGTCACGCCGTGTCCCAGGGGCAGCTGCTAGCCCAGCACTACCATAAGTGGTCCGAGCTGTTCCGTGCAAACATTGGTATCCAGCCAGCAGCAAAGGGCTTCTGCTGAACTTGTGTTCAGCTCCCGCACAGCGCTGCTTGCAGCTGGGCGAGTTCAAGGCAGGAGGCACAGCCCAAGCAGTCCTTGCTGTCTCATTTGCCGGGAGACACATGTCACTGCAGGGGAAAAGCACCCTTGGCGCTTACCTCAGTTTCAGCTGATTTAGCTGTCCAATTCTAGTTGGGTTTCAAATGACTTGGCTGTGCTTCTCCTCTTGTTTGGGGACTGTGGGCTCTTCCCTGATGCCCACGACTGTGCCCACAACATGGTTCAAGAGCTTGCGGCTCAGCCTGATGTGTGTGACTCTTGCCCTTCCCATGGGATGGAGTCAGCATGATGGGATGGACATGCTTCTCAGAAGGGCTGTTCCTGCCTCTGAACTGGATGCAGCTTTTTTCTGTCCTCTTTGAAGGCACGAATTGAGCAACATCTTGCAGTGTGCCAAAAATGCACTATGTGCGATGTGAACAAGAAGATCTCCTGCAATCTCCTGGTCTCGCAGCAGGCCAGATTTTGCTGTCTGTGCTGGTAGACTGCCAGGAGTCGAACACTTAGATTTTTCTTTGTGAATGACATGTTGTGTCCTGGTTCCAGTTAGGACAGAGTTAAGTAGCTCATAGTAGCTGGTAGGGTGCTATGTTTTGGATTAGGATGAGAAGAGCGCTGATAACATGCTGATGTTTTAATTGTTGCAGAGCAGTGTTTACACCAGGCCAAGGACTTTTCGGCTTCTCGCTCTGTCCTGCCAGCGAGCAGGCTGGGGGTGCAGCAGGAGCTGGGAGGGGACAGACCCAGGACAGCTGACCCAAACTGGCCAAAGGGGTATTCCATACCATCTGACGTCATGCTAAACAATATATAGGGGTGGCTGGTCGGGGTGGGGGGCCGGCTGTTCGGGGATAGGCTGGGCATCGGTCAGCGGGTGGTGAGCAATTGCATTGTGCATCACTTGTTTCGTACACATTATTATTATTAATACTATTATCAGTATTATTATTGTTATTTTTTTCCTGTCTTAATAAACTGTCTCTATCTCAACTCACAGGCTTCACTTTCCCGTTTCTCTCCCCCATCCCACGGAGGGAGGGGGGAGGGTGAGCGAACGGCTGTGTGGTGTTTAGCTGCCGGCTGGGTTAAACCACAACAAGCACTAATGAAATAGGCCACCATACAACGAAACATAACAGTCTCCGCTATCACAAATGAGTATCACAGAAAAAGAAACGCAAGGTGTCTCAGACAAGTTATATAAACAAAAAAGCCTACCTAGGTATAAAATCTGACTGGTTGGAAATAGTGGTCAGTTCATAGATCTGTGAGCTGGAGTTAACGGACAAAGCAATCAAGCTCTTGCTGATGTTCAGAGACCTTGCAGTAACTGAAGTGATATGATCTGCATATGGGGCTTCCAGCATTATAGAGAATTGGTTCGCTTCAGAGTTCCAAGCATACAGTGTTGTTATATCCTTACCAGCTAGGAGGACATGGACTACATGGAGCAAAGAGGAAGAGAATATTTTTTTAGTCATATATTTAAAAGTTACTGTCTTAATGCCAGAAGTGCACTTTGCAGAACACTGATTACACTGACTTTTAAGGTCTGATAAATACATATGAAAAAATAAAGACATGCATTTCTGAAATTCCAGCATTATATACTAGGATTTGAAAAAAAAAAAATCTCATTTAAGTCTTACCTAAACCTGAAGGAGGCATGAAGACATGGATATTTCTTACATCATGGACTGGAAGAGATTGGAAGTGTCAAAAAGTAGACTGCCCTGTCTCCCAGACAAAAATTTCAGAAGAATTTCCAGAGTCTACCAAGGAACAAAATGACAAAACTCACATTATTTTGCTGCCTTTTAGTTAAATCACACACTGGTGGCCATTCAAAAGCCAGAGTCTGGCAGCTTTAATTATGAAGTGACACTGATTGTATTATTTTCCTTATTATTTGGTGCATAACTTCGATGCAAGAACATTAAGACTGACATTAGACAACATCTAATTGCAAAGAAACCTGTGGACTGCAACAAAAACTTTTTAGTAGCCATAGAGACAAAATGACATATAAAATGTCAACCTTGTAATAAAATACACGTATACTTTGCTGACTAGTGATCTGTGTGTGGCACAAAGCTCAGAAAAGCTTAGAAAGAGTGTGATAAGCAGGTAGATTAAATAGAGTTATTATTTCCCATTGTTACTGGGAAAGCATTTCATTTGTTTTGTAAGTATTTGAGAACAAGCACAAGGCTTTTATTTTCTGAGAGAAAAAGTAGAGATTACTTTCATAAAATACTTACTAGGGTTAAATGCTTATTGAGTACTGTCACCCCCGCAGTGATTCCAATAGCTTTCTAAACTCCTTTACCACAAAGGCCTTTGCTATCAAACAAGCCATTGTATACTCAGCAAACTCATTCTTTGTTTTCTGCTAAATACCTTTTGCAATAATTACAAAGACATCAGATCCAGAAATCCAGGACTCCATATGTTTTATTTCCTTTGCTGGTACTTGATGAAGCTTCCTAAACTCGTTGTTCAACCACTGATACAAGAGAATGTTTTGGCTGGTATTTGACAAAGAAACTAACAGGTACGTAAAGCCTCCTCTAGGAAACAGGGCTATGTCCACAACTCCATAAAGTGGAAGCTGATGATGCAGAACAAATATGTCTTTATTCCACTGGAAAACCTGTGGAAATACAAAAATCTTTTCTTTATATATTCATAATTAGCACCGAGAGAACTAAAACTAAATGACATGCCAAAAAAAATGGGAAGATTTATGGTGAACTGAATTCCTATATTCTTAGGTGGACTGTACTTTAAAGTAGAAGCCCACTGGTAAGTAATTGGTAATTAACCCTACTGCAAGAAGCTGTGCCTGCTCTTCAGAGGAACAGGTTTATATTCAGAAGCTACTTCTTTGTTTACATGCTACATTTCAAAACTGAAATAACAGTAGCAATAAAAACAAACCAGATGTAAATTATACACTCAGGTAGAGAGTATTTATACATCCAAACAAGTCTGGAATTTTAACTGTTATAAATTTCCAATAGAAACAAAAATAATATGTCAGAAATACATGCTTATAGATTTACTTCCTTTCATTATCCTTTCAGAAATAAGCAAACTACCCACATTAAAGCCAGAGAAGACTGAAGAATATTCAAACCTGGATGGAACTGGAACTGTTTGTGTGACTCACAATAATCAAATAGTCTTCTTCCTCCACTGCAAAATGTTTCACACGTCTGGTATCCAGAACAGAAAGAGTCTGTATCTGCAAGGGAAATATGAGGGTGACTATGTTTATCTACATATGTATATAAACAAATACATTTTATATTACATTGTATATAGTGAGAAAAAGTACGCATAGAATGTTAAGAATTCCAAAATTATGTATAAAACTATACATGAAATAGCTTTTAAAACTTTATATTTTATATATATATATATATATATATAAGCAACTAATTTACAGAATTAACATAACTTATCATACATTTTCCAGAAAATGTTCTATGACTTGATTGCTTGAGAATTTCTTCCCCCACTTCCAAGCAGAGCTACAGGCTGGGAGATGAGTGGTTGGAAAGCTGCCTGGCCGAGAGGGACCTGGGAGTATTGGTTGATAGTCGGCTGAATATGAGCCAGCAGTGTGCCCAGGTGGCCAAGAAGGCCAACAGCATCCTGGCCTGTATAAGAAGCAGCGTGGCCAGCAGGGCTAGGGAAGTGATTGTGCCCCTGTACTCGGCTCTGGTGAGGCCGCACCTCGAGTACTGTGTTCAGCTTTGGGCCCCTTGCTACAGGAAGGACATGGACGTGCTCGAGCGAGTCCAGAGAAAGGCAACGAAGCTGGTGAGGGGTCTGGAGAACAAGTCTTATGAGGAGCGGCTGAGGGAGCTGGGGTTGTTCAGCCTGGAGAAGAGGAGGCTCAGGGGCGACCTTATCGCACTCTACAGGTACCTTAAAGGAGGCTGTAGAGAGGTGGGGGTTGGTCTGTTCTCCCACGTGCCTGGTGACAGGACGAGGGGGAATGGGCTAAAGTTGCGCCAGGGGAGGTTTAGGTTGGATGTTAGGAAAAACTTCTTTACCGAAAGGGTTGTTAGGCATTGGAATGGGCTGCCCAGGGAAGTGGTTGAGTCACCATCCCTGGAGGTCTTTAAGAGACGTTTAGATGTTCAGCTTAGTGATATGGTTTAGTGAAGGACTTGTTAATGTTAGGTCAGAGGTTGGACTAGGTGATTTTGGAGGTCTCTTCCTACCTAGACAATTCTGTGATTCTGTGATTCCCAGGTAATCCTCCCTGCACCCTCAAATGTAAATATATAAAAAATACAAACAATGTAAACAACTAACTATGACAAACTTACATCACTGAAGTTATGTAGTATTTTAGGACACAAAACTAACTCTTGTCACACAGAGTGCTTTTTTCTAAAACATGGCCAGACTGGAGGACCTCCCTTGGTCCTTGCCAACCCATACTATTTTAAGATTTTAAAATTAAAATCGATTTACCCACAACAATCTGTGTCCAGCCATGAATGCATACACACTGTTGTTAGAAGCTCCCTGTGTGGCTCCTCCATGAGTAACCACAAGGTAGGAAGAGGCTCCAATTTGGAAAGACACACAACTTGTAGGATTCCACATACTGAAATTCTGCAAGAAGAATAAAAAAAAAGTAAGATTGTGACTTAAATTCCTTATTAACTAGCATGTCTGGTGTTCAAAAACAAACATTTACCTCAACAGGAACAAATACTCCTTTCCACTGGTAGACAGTAGAAAACAAAGCTGGAGGCATACGCAACAGAACACCGTACAGGATTTCTCTTGAGGTAAAGAAACACCAACCAGATGCTGATTCTTCCACAAAACTTTGCAAGACAGATAGGACACTGATACCACCCCCTGCAATATAGTAAAAAATAAAATAAAATAAAATAAAATAAAATAAAATAAAATAAAATAAAATAAAATAAAATAAAATAAAATAAAAACACTATTTACTATTATATTACTCTTGAGATCTTTTCTAACCCCATTCCCATTATTTACCTCCCAAAGCCAGACCTAGTATGAGAAATGATGAAGTTGTGTCTTAGTATTTGTTATAAGTGTATATAAATACATAGAAATGTTACAATGCTAAGGATATAATGAGAGTTAAGCAGTAAATGTATTTTTCATTCATTACAACTGCACATGGAAGACATATAGGCAATTTGAGTCTGACTCATAATAATTGATCTTGGAATTTAGCTAACAAGAGAATTAGCTAGATAGCAAGTAGTAAAGAAAAAAAAAAAAAAGACAAATTACAAAATGTTCATGTTTTGTTCCCCATTTACAACATGTTCATGTTTTTATTCCAAGACGGTCCCTAAGCACCGTCTTGTCAGAACTAAACTCCAGGAGCTAGACTCTTGCATGTCACATGTCATTTATACTGTGTTAGAAAGATCCTGAGTTACAAGTAGTACGGAACAAATTTTATTACACACACACAAATAAATAAATAAATAAATGGCTAGTGACAATAATGTTCATATTAGCAGCAAAGACAGAAATAGAGATTACTGAAACTGGCAGAAGTGGCTGATGACAAGGTGATTCTTAAGCAGCTAAAGTATTTTATCTACTAAATCTTACATAGGAAAATATTAACTGAATTGTGTCTGAATACTTGAATTTACATTCCCAAGCTACATCTCCTGTATGCTTGGCTACTCTCTTACTATCTCCACTTCTACAAAAGCAGTGGACATTCTCTGTAAAGTGAACGTACTGATGCCAAATGCAGTATCTGATGATGTCTCCCACTCAACGCTCACAGAAACGTTAAGCCCATTACTCCGTGAAACTTTCAAATAAGCTGTAGTGTTGGCTTCTTCAATTATGATGAAATTTGTCCTAAATGTGAGAATCATAAAAATAAGGAAAAAATTATTTTATAGTATATTCATTGCTGTAATAAAAATAAGATTTTTACTGTACAATTCCAGATGCAGAATATACAACAGAAATAAAAAGAAAATATTAATAACAGGTTTCAGTATCTGATGGACTGGTAGCTACATTAATTAGGGTTTCCCAATGATCCTTACTACAATCATGCAAAATCATAGGCAATTCAACAAAATCTTTAAACAGACTGAAATTTAAGTATATTAAATTCACGTAATAAATGTTTAGATAATATTATTATTAAATATTAATATAAATTATTAACTCTAAACATCAATGTATTAATAAAATAGCATACATACATTTTTTATTTAAATAGTAAATTTATTTAATCTGTATGGTTTCAGCTGAATGGTTTTTAAAAATGGCAGTCCATATGTGTCACTTGCTTCTGAAAAACAGCCTTCAGTGAAAGTATATTTTTTACAGGTTTAAAAATGAAAGTAAATTATAAAACGTATGACTTCCTGGACACTGATATGAGGTTTGGAACTTTTAACATGGAATACTATCAGTGGAATATGTAGGCACTAGTGAAGTATTAGTTTATAAAGAAAAATAATAATAAATAAATTGAAATTTTGGATTATGAATAGTCCTTTTTATGCATTTTTCTACTCTTTTGTTTAGCAGTAATAGTATTTCACAATACCTTTCAAAGTTACAGATTTACAAATTGGGTTGCTGAATTTCTTTAATGCGATCCATCAAAAACAAAATTGTAGAGAAATATTATCTCTTTGGAGTATGAGCAACTATCTCCTTTTTACTGATCAGTGTAAAGTACCTATTTCCAACTGTATAGATGCTGAAAAGCCCTAGTGGAGCCTGGTTTTGTAATATTGTAATCATAGTTTCCACTCTCGTGCCTAGTCTGGCTCCTCCAGTTGGATTGAACAGGGTGACAATGAAGTGCTCATCCATTTCTGGTTCTTCATCTAGTACCGCAGAAATATGCAGCGTCTGACAACAAAACAAGCATACAATGTTATTGAGACATGATAACAGATGATGACACAGCTCTATCAGAATGTGCTACCTTTTTTTTAAATTTATTTCACTATGAGGCTTTGGATAGCATAGCAGGAGAAGAGCAGCTCATGAAGCTGGAGAGGACAGAATTGAGGCAAGCTCAGACTGAGTTCAGACTGAGGTTCTAAAGCCATCCATCTAGTGGCCTCCATTGGTGCAACACTAAGATGAGCATATTCACTTTTCGTTGTTGTTGTTCTCTTTTCTTTCTTTTCTCATCCTATGATCCTCTGAAGTTTTTGATCCTAATTTCATACTTTTGTTCTCTATTTATTCCATACATTTTTGGGTAGTTTATACTCACAACACAGCTATAAGTGTAATCAGTTAAGTTGGTTTTAATTTATTTTAGTTGGCAGCTAAGCTATCTTCAGGGAAACAGGGTAATCTCACTACTGGTGCTGTCAAGAAAGAAAAGGAAAAGGAAAAAAAAAAAGCAAGAATAGTGAGAGATTTGAAATACTCTTTCCTCTCGATGCTTCTTTCCCTCTCCTACACCACTGTGGATGAAGATCAGGTCTTCTAAAGGCAATCTCAAACTAGCAAAGAGCAATCTAGAGAAAGCTAAGTGCTTCACTTTCATTTGGGGCTCACTGTCATCCTTCACACTACTCAAACAAGCAAAAAATTTCATAGGTACGCATAGCCTTGCTGTACAAAATAAAAAGTTAGTGATGATGCATTTGGAAATAATACAAAATTTACAATGTTTTATATTTCTGTTCATTTCCACAATAAACCATATTTACCAACTATATTAAGAAGGCTCCAACTTCTTATAGATCTGCTGCATTGTGATTCCAAATGCATCTAAAGGCCAGAAATTGAAAACCAGTGTTTCCAAGAAAAGTTTGTCTCAGTTTCTATCCTATTGCCTGTAATATGCTAACACTAGCTTCACCAGCTTTACTGGCAAAAATAAATAAATCGAATTGTGATTAAACCTTAGAAGAGTCAGGATTCACAAACTTAAGCTAGTTCATTTTGTAGCTGACATTCTTGTGAGGACAGTATAGAGGCAGTGAGCTTAATACTTAAGTTATTTTCCAATCCTAAGACAGACAACTGTTCTACTTTTTGTATTTGTTGCAGCACATTCTGTTTAGTTCAGACTAACTAAAATGTTAAATTACAGAATGGGATTTTTACTTTGATCTTAACTATTAGGCTTGCAAATTATCACTTTAATTTAAAGTAAGTTTGCATTTCAGCTATAGATTGACTACATAAAAAGAACTGTTCCAAAGCACACATGAACGTTATCTATAGTGTACTGTTTTCAATTTACCTCAACCCTTACAAACTAAGAAACACCTAAAGATGAGCCCATTTAATTTTCACACACTTCCACATCAGATAATAACAGGAAATCAGTCACAGCTCATGACTCAATTCACTTTATGAATGAAAGAAGTAGAAAAAATAAACAGAAGATAAAGCACAGACATTTCTGAAATCTTTCCAATATTTCCAAAAAAAAAGCTTCCTAGACTTCTCTGGTAATAACTAGCATATTACCTTGAACCTGACTCCCTCTTCGAGCACAATATATCCTTGAGAAGGGGTCAAATCCATTGTTGCCTCTGAAGAATTAATCTCACTTACAAGATACTGAACAGTCACAGCGCCAAATATTCCCTGAGGTGGTTCTCTGATAATATTCAATACTGCAACACTTTCCATCAAATGGATAGATGTTTGCTCTCTCAGAAAGAAGTGATTGCTGTTATTGAATGACAAAACTCCATGGCCATCATCATTGGCAAGTATAGTAATTGTAGCTTTTGAAAAAGAAATAATGAAAATATTCTTTGGTTAACATAGTAAAATATAAATATACATATATAGTAACATAATACATAACATAAACACAAATACATTCTTCCTTTAGTGTGTATATAATGCTTATGTGTCCATGACATTACCTGAAGAGAATGGGAAGGCATTTCACTTTAACTAGGAAGATCTCTAGACAGGAAGAATATAGTCTCTCCTAGAAAAGGATTATGAACTCTCTAAAAAGACCTCAGTTCAGTGAGGTAGTACACATTGAAAAACTCATCTTCGTGCTTTCTGATTCATTGCTTTACATATAAACTTTTTAATTGCACAGATTTCACAGGGATGTTTCAGAACCTTCCAAAGGAGTATAAAGATTCACCATAGCAGGACAATGGTGCTTTCTGAAATATGATTATTCAGAAAAGTGGAATTAAAATGTGTGCCACAGAATTCTAAAGAAATGGAACATTAAAACTAAGTTTTACCTGTTGTGTTCTCCCCTAATTCCAGCCCCAGAGATGGATTTGTTAAAATTAACTGGAACTTCTCATCACCTTCAGGAATCTCATCATCAAAAATCATGACATCAACAGATTTATGCCTTTCTCCATCAGCAAAAAAAAGAGTCTAGCGTTGAAACACATAAAGCACCGAATACTTACATCAGTTAATATCACACAGAAATTTTTGACTACGGTAAACAGAATTCTGTGAAATAGGAAGGAAGGGAAAGCATAGGAAGAGCCATATTCTCTGTTCCTTATAAACTGATTGAATCAGAAATATAAAGGTTCAGCACATTACAGAATGAGGACAAGAAAGAATAATTTATTTTGAAAGTCCTGTTGCAAAAATAGTCTATGAAAAAGTTTGTATGTCTAATCAAAATTAAATTTGAAATCGATGTTTGAAAGTTTACATTTTGCTTTATATTAAAAAATATATTTTTAAAAAAGAAATAAATAGTAAGAATAAGAATATTTTTATTTCATTCTATTTAGATTACCAAAGCAACTGAAACAAGCTGAAACATCTAGCATCACTACTGATCATTCTGCAGAATAATCAAGAAGATATTCTTTTACGGAAGCTGAAAGAATAAAAAGTACTAGATTTAGAGTTGCTTCTTACCCTTGAGGTTACATTAAAATCCAAACCCAGCTGGGCCTCCAAATTTTGGGCATAAAAAAATACAGACACATTGCCATATGATCCTCTGTTTCGGTAAGCCATTACTGTCAGATTCCCATGAGATTCACTAACTTCAAAACTAAAATAAAAAGAATAATTCTCAATGTTCACTGATTATGTTCTTTTGAAAAAGATAGTACATTTTTATTACATTTTCACTCTGAATTATTCCCTACATTATAGTTCTCTAACGCATCCTTTTTACCTTTTTTCTCTTATCTAAATTGAATTAAGTAACACGAGGTTTTTGTTTTGTTTTGTTTTGGTTTTTGCTTACATGAATGGTGAGGCTGGAAGAGTTGATGCAGGCTGGGGAGGTTAGGCAAATTGGTGATATAAAAGGACAACAGTGAAAGTAGTAATAAGTAAAAGAATTCTGATTAGATGAATAGTGAATTTTTGTTTTCAGTGTGGGAATCCCACTTTCTAGTTCAGCTGAATTGAATGATTACTTTACCATCTCAAAGACATGGCCCTATTTTTAACAGGAGTTTTACTTTTAGAAAGAAAATGGGCAACACCAATCACTAATTGGCACAGTAAGTTCTTCAAGGAAGATGAGACTTACTTGGTACCTTCCCATTCAATTACTCCTCTTACACCATCATTAGCATCGATAACAATTTGAGAAGCTAAACCTTCCACATCTAAAAGGCAAAACAGAAAGACAAAAATTAAAGAACAATAAAATCAATTTTCTTGATTTTCAAGAATCACAGAAGCATTTATTCAATCGGTACTAATATTACAGTGTCTTTACAAAAAATGTGTAGGAGAAAATGGGAGTGGGCAAGATAACTGGAAAGAGTCCTTACTACTAGAAGTGCAATAATGCGTCTTGAATTAGCACTGTAATATTTAATAATGCATAAAAAAAAAAAAGACTAAGGAAAATGTAGAAAGTTAAACAGCACATAAAACATTAGAAAATAATAAAGTCTAGATTTGCGATGGAATCTTAATTTGTCTTCACTATAAGTGTTTATTACAATGACATTCAATATTTTGCATTTGCCATTCTGAGTATGAGAAAGACAATGAGGAAGAATAATAAATGATTCAGCATTTCATCTTCTATTTGTGCTTCAGTGCCTCATCATACATTCTAATGGCACACCTCAGATTTCACTACAAATACACAACTATTAATTTATTTGTGGGGTGTTCACATACTGTAATATTCTACTGCTCCATAAAGACATACAGGTATTTACAATTAGCCTGAAATCGTAATTGAATACACTGCAGTGTGAAAAACACCAAATAATAGGTTAATGTCAGAAAAGTCTACTAACTTCAGAGACCAGAACTTTACAGTCAAAACTTAATACTTCTCAGAAAATAGGTTGTTGTTTTTCAGACAACCGCACCACACAACTACCTTAACTTACTTGTTTACTTTTTATAAACTTCAACTTACTTTCTAAAACCAAATTGACTTCACCGAGTCTGCCATAAGTATATTATGTTTAGATCCATATACATTTTTCCATCAATTCAGATAAAACTGAACAAAAGTAGAAGATTATTGCCATGAATCTAAGCCTGTCACTATGAGGTAGAGATGACGATGAGCAATAGCTCTACACAGACAACAGAAGTGTTACTGAGGTTTACAAATCCTGAGGGAGTAATGGCAATTAGAGACATTTCTGCTTCACTCCTGCATTTTCTCATGTCACCCTGAAGTCAGATCTGTTCACCCAGGATCTGTAAGAGTTTGCTCACAGACACACACGCGGACACACGTATTTGAGTCAGGCTATTTCTTCTACCAGAAGAATTCACTGACATGTTATGTGAACACATTTTTTCCTTATGACTTAAAACTATTATTTTCTCATTGTAAGTAAAGCTGACCCAATGCAGTGTC
Organism: Anser anser; assembly: GCF_964211835.1. Taxonomy (NCBI): domain Eukaryota; kingdom Metazoa; phylum Chordata; class Aves; order Anseriformes; family Anatidae; genus Anser; species Anser anser. The sequence goes on along the minus strand of NW_028153617.1, from coordinate 406,347 downwards.
ACATCAGTGTTAAATGGTCATGGTTCAAGGAGACAGCCAAAGAGAAAGTGAGACTATACAACACTGTTTAGTTTGGATGAATCTTTCATTCTTATATGCTACTCCTTTCATATTTTAGACTCAACTATTCACAAATCAGCAATGAGTCTTGCAAGTTACCTTTCAATCTGTAACGAATTAACTCAGTCACTTCTATAAGCATGCAAAGAAAAGGGAAAAGAGTCAAAGAAGATGTCTGACATTATATAACTAGTCTTTAGTACCACAGGATAATCCAACAGTTCTTAAAGCTAATGACTACTATTCTACTGAATTCTGAAGAAGCAAAATGAGAAGCAGACTAAGCAAATAATAAAGATCATTGCAAGAGTAGGAAAACCATAAAATATGTTTCCTAAAAGTGATAAAAGAATAAAAACAGACTTTTTTAAAAGAGTGAGCAGAGTAGCCACATAAAGTTTTTTTTTTACTTTTTTTTTTCCATTTTGTAGTTTGTAAATGAAAATCAGATGAAAAAATCACCAATAAACTTTTCAAATAATTGTCCTTTCCAACTGATAATTACTAACTCCTCTACGAAAATTAATTTAAATTTTCCCAGAGTTTAAAAAGCAAGAGATTAAGTGTAATAATAAATCTATTTCATATTCTATGATGTTTCTTCTAAATAACCATGTCTCATCTCAGCATAGTTGGTAAGTAAGAGGAATAATGGTAATCTCCCAAGGTAATATAATATAAACCATTAAAAAGGAAAAGTAAAAATAATTTGCTATAAGATGTTTTTACCTAGCTTAGGTGGGGATGACGTTGAATGGTTCATGATGAGTTCCACTGAAGTTAAATTAACCAAGAAGAATTCTTGCACCTCTGGTATATCATCCTGCAAAACACAAATACAGTACATCCTCTTCTCATTGTCCTTTAAGAAACTTCCACAGAAGTCACCAAAAAGGATCACACAACAAGTCTCTAATATTACTGTGACACTAGAATTCATTTTTCTGTTTTCCTGAAATAATTTTATTGGGTCTGAAACTGATTATCGTGGAAGAATTAAGTAAGACATTATATATCATGAAAAAGATCCTGTGGTGACGCTAAACTATTCTTGCAAATAAATTACTGACCGATTTTAGAGGCATGTATCTCCAGCAATGAAAAAGTATGAGCCTGTAGCCAGCCATGAAGCACACTGTTCTAAATACTACTAGATAGTTGGTAAAGTTTTAATGAGACAACTTTATTACCTTTAGACAGAGGTAGAGCTGCTTTCTGTGACTATTTGATCCCTTGTGATTTTAATATTAAGATTGAAACCATCTTTCTAAATGACAGTGAAATATAACACAGGGCTTCAAATAATGGCTGCAAGCTTTAGTTCCCAAAATATTACCCTTTTGAAATCATACAGAAAAGTACAGAATTAAAGGGTTTAGAGGTTACCTCTAGAATAGTAATATTTATGGCAACTGATGTTTCTCCTTCTTCTAAAATCAGTGAGCCAGAAGCAGGTACATAATCAGCTCCTGGTTCAGCCACAGTCTCTTCTGTCTGATTACTTACAGTGAGCAATCCTGTAACTGTGGCATAAGTAACATTGATAGTACCTGTTTAATTTGTGAGGAGAAAAAAAAAAAGAAAAAAAAAATTGTTTTTCAGTTCTTATATAATGTTCACTGGAATGGATAAAGACAAGAGATCAAATTCTCATCCACAAAATAAAAAGACTAACTGCAAAACAGAAGGATTAAAAGAGTTATCCAAAGTACATTGGAGCTAGTGTACCTTTGTTACCGTTATCAATATGCCTTCAATTTGACCTTTGCTGACTTGTCTGTCTGCATAGGACTCAAAAATCATTGGGTCCAAATGCATCCAGAAATTTGAAGTTCTGTGGACCATAAATATGAAATTGCTGAAAGACTAACTGGGACATCTCATGTACCATTAATATGAGTTTTTGCAACAAGGACACTTTTTGGGAATGACAGATATCTAAGAAAGGCTCTAAAGACAGTGCTGGGAAACACAGATTAATAAATCTAGATACTTTCCTGGGTAGATTGACAAACTTCAATAGAGAACAAAATTAGGGGACACATGGATAAATATTACCAAGCAGAAAAGTTATACATTATAGTTTTGAGAATAAAGCCACCTCTCGCTAATCTGGTAGGGTAAGTCAAGTGGCAAACATAAGGAGTATGAACCTGAAATAAAATGATAGATGAAATTAAAAGCTGCTCTATATGAAATAAAATGTAAGAGATAAAAGAGTCCTAATTAATAAATAAGTAACGATGCTTATTTTAATTCAGTGAGAGATCTTGCACTTACTATGAACAATTATCTTAAAACATTAGTTTACTGAATAGTGTTCAAAGAGTACACTAGAGTATGGACTGGTATTAAAAAATAAATGGAAAAATAGTGTCATTAAAATGTCTCTAAAACTCTCTGGTGTCTCCAGATCTTGAAAAGCACTGTAAATGTTACTTCATTTCAAAACAAGTATGGCAAAAGAAACAGCCAGATTATCACCGAGGTGTAAATATAGTCCAAAAAGGCAAATAGGAAATTATTATACATGTTTTCTCACAACATAAGTTGCTATTTTCAGGCAACAAACACAAGATTCATTTTTTTTTTTCATGAAGCACACTATTGTATTGTAGAATTGAATACTATATAGTTTAAAGGATGTTAATGGATAAATTGATTCAAAGAGGAATCAGAAATTGTCAGAGGAGACATAAATTGAATTCAATGGTCTGGACACAACTTTTTCCATGTGACATTCCTAAGGTGCTGACTTCCTGAAATTCAGAGAAAAAATATGTGGGATGTGTGTACATGTCACTTTTCTCATGTTTTTTATTTTTTCTGAAGAGACTAATGCTTTGAGACAGACTCATTAGACAAAAATATGGTAACCTTAATAGCCACCTGATTGTTACAGCTTTCAGATCCCTTGCTGTATTAATGAGGATTATGACTCTAGTAATAAGTAATATTTAGTTTCCAAGTCTGCAGAAAGAAGCTTAGAAGTTCTGAAAAAAATACCAACTGTAACAAAGATTTTTCCAAACTTTCATTATCATGGCTTTTATTTGCCTAATGATAAGCAAAACAAAACTTCCTTTCTCTTGGAGTTGTTATACAGACCTAGAGATCCAAATTCTCTGTTAATAAAAAGCTGAATTGTTTTGTTTTCTTCTGGGATTAAAACCACCCTGGATGTGGAAGCAAAATTCAAAATTCCATGTGGTTCATCACTAGCTTCTACTGTTAGAACAGCTTCATATCCTTGACTATCCAAAACAGCAGCACCTGTAGAAGAAACTCCTGCAAGAGAATCAGTGGACTGCAGTGAATGAAGTGTTATGCAACTAATATTTTTGTCTTACATTATTGTTAATATTACATTTAAATAACGTTCAGTAGCCATGCAAATACCACGAAACCAAAGCTCACTGAAGTATGTGGATGGTGTGGGACCTACACACATATATATACTTACATTCTATAACAAATAGAAACAGAAATTTTATGCATACCAAGTACAAAGTCACAAAAATGTATTAAAAAATAAGAAAACTTAACAGGCCAGTGCCAAATATCAACTTCCCTATATTTTAAAAGGAAATAAACCATTTTCCCAGGAAGTACCTCCAAAAGCTTAAAACGATATTCCACTTCACAATCATTACATCAATAAACTGATATGTTTTCCAACTATTGCTTTGATGAATAATTTTGCTCATCCCGTTGGGCCACAGTGACTCTCGGAAGTTGATAAGGCACCTCGCAGCAACACAATCCATGCCAAGTTAGTTTGGTGTTTGGACATTAATTTCAGTTTGAAAAAAGGTATTTCAGAACGGATGCAGTTTAAGGCTTCTTTTCTCACTATAATTTTAATGGCAAGAATAAAATATTCTGACCACCTTGAATTCAGGGACAGATCAGTAAGTCTGCAGCTTGACAAGATTGTTTAAAAAGATAAAAATATCTGCATGTTTCATGGCAACTCTATCCATGACATATTAGTAAACTCAGTTTGCATTAAGATTAAGGGAAGAAACAACCATTGAATTAAATAGGCAGAGTTAAATCAGGATTGAAAACCATTTAAGTGTATTTGTGGAGACACGGTGGGATTTCTATATACATACATAAGGACCAAGCCTATTTCAATAAAATGTTAATGAACTTTGCGTACTTTGCACCAGCTGTAGTTTGCTCAGTCCTATACCTCCAAAATGAAATAATAAAATTAAAAATATTATATTATTAAATGGTATTTTTAAGATGTAGCTGGCTATAGTTCTGCATTACCTTCTGTTTTGATGTTGTATAGGATGACTTGGTATTCTTCTTTTTCTTCAGGAATATGGTCATCCAGCAGATCAACATACACTGTTGTATTCAACGTCCCCTATTTGTTTTAAGGGTAAATTGATTAGCCATTATTTTATAAAACACAAGTGATATCATAATGACAAGTATTTTGAACAATTTCTTTAAGAAGAGTTAAGTATCAAGAATTGTAAGCTCCCTCCAGTTTGTAAGTCAAAAAGTGAGAAATTAAATAATCAAACCAAGAAAGAAGGACTGTTGAAAAGGCACACTTTTTCTCAGATCAGTTCTAATCACACTATTTTCCTGTAGCCAACATCACTGTTTATGGACTTACCTCAGGAAAAAAAAGTATTCCAGAATAGTTTGCAAAATTTTGTTTTACATTATGTCCTACTATCTTCCACTCAACAGTAACATTTCCCAGTCCTGGAGGAGTTCTTACGATGTGGAATTGTAATTGTTCTCCTAGGAATAAAGGACAAGATGCAGTGTTTCAGGGTCTCCTCTTCTACATGTTGGTTATAAAAATGAGAGGTCAAAAACATGCATCACACAGTTAAAGTATTTTTCCTGAAAGATATTGCTATTTTTGTCAGTTTGAATTTCACAGTAGTTATATACCACATTCACTTTTAATGCTGAAAAGAAAAACCTAAACTTAAACTCTTCTAGGTTTTTTTCTTCTGTTTTTAGTTCACACTTGGAAATAATTATGAACATATGAGGGAACTTGGTATAGATGAATAACTTAGAAAGGGAATGTTCATGAAAACATGCGCAAACATTAGAGCAATACAAGTCTGTAAACTGTACAAAACAGTAACTACTGTATGTACCAACAATAATAGTAGTTTTCTACAACAGTTCCCTGGAAAGAATACACATTATCTGAACATTTGCACTGTCTTGTGACTTTATTCAATGCATGCAGAAAAAAATGCTTATAATTATCTGTAAGTTCCGTTTATGTGAGTTCGAACTTACAAATATGGTCACTGTTAGAAAACAAAACATTCAGAAAATGTTAATAATTTCTTATAATCTCAGAGGTAATCAGTATTGCTGGACAATGTGCATATAAAGGAAGCAAATACTATGGTATTTTGCACATTTATAACATTTAACCCCAAAGGCACTTTAATTAAAAAGAGTAGACCTCTTAGTAGGCTTTGTAAAATGTGGAAATTGTTTTATATTCACAAGTTTTTCACAAAATTTCCATTAAATATTTTAAATGTGGACATGTGAAATTAGCATGTTATATCAACATGGAATAGATCAGTAGGCAATATTTTGCAAAACATTCACAATAGAGGACAGATGGTTATTTATAATAGGTAGGTACATGGCATTCATATTTCATATGCATTTTTCAGGTCCACAGAATTTAAGTTCAACAGCACATTTTGTCCTGCATTGGCTTTCAGAGATATGAAATATGCAGAAATCTACAATTCTGAGATTTTTGAAAACAATACATGAGATTTCTTTTGCTTATTGAAGAATTAACAAAACATAAGATAATGTTATAATAACATTATGCTGCCCAACTAGTCCCTTTGATTATGCAATTTAGAGAGCAGCAACTTAGGATGCTGTCTTGCTATTCTACTGTATTACCTTACAGAATTGTACAGCATTGTACAGCTAAAACTGGCAAGAAAAATCTGAAAATTTTCTAGTTACATTTATTTTTTGTAAGGAAGAGTCAGAGATATGCATGTATATTGGCTACCAATGAAAGAGAAAGGAATTCTTAACTTCAAGAGCCCTTAATATACTTAAATAAAATTTAATATTGTAAAGAAGTAATACAAAAACTGTATACACCCATTTTCAAATACATAAATGTGCTATTCAGCCCCAACATTTCAAACTTCAGTTAAGTCTCAGAGATGTCAACATTGATGTCGACATTGATGTCGACATCTTTGGCTTAAGTTGGTCCATGTTGCTTCTAAGAAAATTAAGGAATTCAAAATTTATTGATATCACAAGGATTCCACTTCTACAGTCAAATATCTGGATGGTAGACTCCCAATTTACAGGTTCCTCTGAGGCTAAATCATTACAGTGTTTAACACTGCACTGCAATCCACTATGTTCTATTTGAGAATTTTGCATATCCATTACAAAGAAATAAAGATTTAAAAGAAAAGTGGTTTCAATGGTTTAGTACCATTGGGAAAACACACACACACACAAATAAGGCAAAGCTTATTTCAATATATCTCTATAAGTTATAATGAATTTTCATTGAAGACTGGGAAAAATGCTTTATGATATAGAAAGCTGTTCCACTATAATCCAAACACTGAGAAGAAACTTGAAGTCATTATTACAGATTCCAAGTAGTTATTTACTGATCCATGTTTCCTACCAGCTTTACCAAGATTTTTTTGGTATTCCTATCCAGAAGAAATGCTAATATGAACACTAATTGATTTCTGAAGATTGAAAGTGTTATTAGGCTAAATTCAATATTTTTTTTAATATTTAATCCTTATCCATACTTTTACATTTCTACATTGTGACTTAATAAGTGATGCATCTCTTACATAGAGAAACAAAGAGGTGGGTATTTATCGCTGTGAAGAAGGGAGCATCAGCCGCTCTCCTCTTCCTCATTACTTTAAGCTACTGCAGTGCATTTTCTTGTAATACAGTTACACAACTGTCGCAGACCCCTGTCCAATAAAAAAATACTACACTTATCCTCAATAAGGTAAAAAATAACATGCACATTGTGAAAACAAAATGTATTCACTTAACAGAAAATTTTCAATAACACAATAACTGTAAAAGTAATGATATTTGGATTTATGTCTGGTAAATTTTGCTTTCGAATGAAAAAAATATTTTGACAAACTAAAATAATCTAAATGCCTTAGCTCTTTTGCTCTTTCTCTATTTCTCCCTTTTTCTCTCTCTTTTTTTTTTAATCAAAGACACTTAGTTCACTTGTTTTGTTTCTGGCTGGAAGGCAATGAACTATTTCTTTTCACAACCTGGAAAAATAATATAACTATATATAATAATAGAACTATAGCCAAGTACTTCAGTTTCAAGCAGCCAGCATTTGGTAGCATGCTATGAATAACATTTAACCAGTTGAAAGTATTCAGGGACTTTGGGACTGAGACAGTTTGTATTAATTCCTTGTGCTCATTAACAGCTCTTCTTAGCTAATCATATCACATCTGGCTTGGCACAGAATTAACACAAACCATACCTAGATAAAAAACCAAAGGTTATGATGCCCTTTCATGTTGGGAAAACAAAACAAAAAACCTTTGGTTGAGAAAGCCATTTTTCTTCAAACAGAAAATGTAGTGCACACATTAGGGGACAAGTTCCTGTTTTGTGAACTTTCCCTGCCCATCAGTTCAAACATCAGAGAAACGTGATACTGCAATACACTGAGATTCCATCAAAGGCCACCTAAAGCAATCACCACCAGTACTATTATCATCCTATGCAAAACTGCATCAAACTGTAGATGAAACATGCCGTGTATTCTTTAAAACAATAGTAGAAATGTTTAGTACATACCAAATTATTATTGTTCTTTCTCAAATGTTTGCTTTCTCTTATAATTGCTACTTCCCAAATCATCTGCCATAAAAAAACATCAGGTTCATGGGACAGACAAAGGGAAGATGTTACCCTAGTGTTTCTGCAGGAATGTTTTCTAGAATATTTTAAATTCTTTGTAAGTCGCTGATAGATCTGATTTGCTTATGACTATTAGGTGTGTGTATGTTGGCAGTCATGAAGTGGGCTGGCAGGAGCCTCGTGCAGGCCAACAAAGAGAAGGGCAGAGTCCTGCCCCTGGCGGGGAGCAGCCCCAGGCACCAGGGCGTGCACCCTGATGGAGAGCAGCTTGACAGAAAGGGCTTGGGGTCCTGCTGGACACTGCACTGGGCAGGAGCCAGCAACATGCCTTGTTACTAAGAAGGCTGATGGCATTCTGGGCTGAATTAGGCCAAGTATCCCTAGCAGGCTGAGAGAGCTATCCTTCCCCTCTACTCTGCACTGGTGAGGCTGCACCTGGAGCACTGGGTCCAGCTCTGGGCTCCCCAGTGCAAGACAGACCTAAACGTACTGGGAAGACTCCAACAGAGGGACACCGAGGTGATCAAGGGAAGGGAAGAGAGGCTGTGAGAGCTGAGACTGCTCAGCCTGGAGAAGGGGAGGCTCAGGGGGATCTCATCAGTGTCCTTCAATACCTGAAGGGAGGGTGGAACAGGACAGAGCCAGGCTCGTGTCAGTGGTGCCCAGGGACAGGACAAGAGGCAGCGGGCACAAACTGGAGCACAAGAGGTTCCCTCTGAATATCAGACAGCACTTTTGTGCTGTGTGGGAGCACTGGCACAGGTTGCCCAGAGAGATTGTGGGGTCTCCCTCCTTGGAGATACTCAAAAGCCTGGACATGGTCCTGAGCAACCTGCTCTAGGTGGCCCTGCTTGAGGGGGAAAGGACCAGATGACCTCCAGAGGCCCCTTCCAACCTTAAGCATTCTGTGATTCTATGAATGCTTGCAAGAGTTCAAAGTACATGTCAGGTATGTGGATATTCACTTCTTGCTGGTGTTCTCTGAACAGTGAAACACAATCATTGTGAGTCATTATCAACTGAAAGCACAAAGATGGAAACTGGCATTAAAATTTGAGCGTGGTCAACACAAAGAACACACCTTCACAACCAATAACAGATCTTGAGGCTGTATGGAAGCTTATAATTCCTGCCACATTGTCACTTGCCAGAATAATCACTGTGACAGTGTCAAAACTGGGCAAAATTCGACTCCCTCCTTCAGTATGGACCAGGCTGATTTCAATACTTTCATCATCCTCTGGCTCTGGATCATCTATAATGGGCAGCGTGACCATCTTCTTTGTTTCACCTACAAGGAGAAGAACGTATACAACCGTGTGTCCACTTGGAAACCACCTTGTAAAAAGACTCAATCATCTCATTTTGAAAATAATTAAATACATAAAATATATTAAAATTGCATGAAACAAACTTATTTACCTTTCTGGAAGTCAGTGAATGTCATTATGAAATTTTATCTAATTACTATTGATCAGTCACATTAAGCCAATAAAACGATCACATCATTAAATATACTATGTAGAAATTAATTATATAGGAATTATTTCGGAGTGCCTAGAATTCTTTATTTTCATTACAAATTCTATGACTTTAAAATTTAACTTAGAAAAGGGGAATATCATTCTTGAAAAAAAAATAAATTGCCAGGTGCTAAGCTCTCCGATGAACCATTTACACAAGGGTGTACATTCAATATGAGTACATTTACTGAGCCAGGGAATGCATTGAAATGGGATGACATTTTGTTAGTTCCTTGCCTTTGGGACTATCAAAGAATAATAATGTAAGCAGCAAACACCGTTAATCTCTAGTCGCTATATATCCATTAAAATTTACAACACAATCCTGTTGTTCAGTGCGTGTGCATAACCCAGCTGTGTTTTATGATCATTAGAATATCAATTTACAGAATACATATGTATTTCCTGCTAGATTGTCTTTCAAAATACTTCAAAATCAGTTTTTACTAAACTTGTAACTGGTAATGTAATTACATGTCAGCCTCACAATCATTGCCAGCAGCCATGCCTTACTATTCAGATGATTTATCAAGCTAGCACACTAGAATCTTTACTACGCACCTGGAAATTGCTTTCAAAATATCAGTTCGATTAACTCAGACTTTGAAAAAATAAAATACAGCATAAAATACAGCATGCTGCATGGTACTTAAGTAATGTCTGAGAGGGACTTGTTTGTCCTGTTTGCAATTCTTTTAAATATGTTCTGTTATGTTACGTTTAAATATGTTTTGTTATGTTACAATATGATCTCAGAATTTAAAGAGATGTCATGAAAAATTAGTACTGTAGTGACCGAGGGCTAACAAAAGACCACTTAGGCCTGATTCTCATTTCCATTATCCTTGCTGTAACAACTATCTTCGACTTTATTAATCCTTACTTATGTGGTAAAGGAAATCTTTAGAGTGCAATATTTATACTGCAATATTTCTTTAATAAAAACCCTTAGGTATTTATTGTGCTTAGATATTTCATTGTGCTTTGCTACCACTGTGTGTGTTCTGCAAGATAATGCTACATGCTAATGAACAACCATACTCTTTTGCACGTGTATCCTTAGCATTCAGGAAAATTTAGCCTAAGAAGAAGATATCAGTTGTCAAAACATCCACAGTATCGTGTACTTGTCACGTTCTTTTTTCTTTTTCTTAGTTTTACAAAACAGAAGCCAAAACGAGAGCTTGTCTCACCTTCAGCAAACACCAGAGTCTCACCGACACCTATAAAATCCAAGTTTGGAGTAGCAGTCCCACCAATGACACGCCATTCCACTGTCACTTGTCCCAGGCTGCCTTCTGTTCTGTGTATCATTAGCTGCACGTTGGTCTGAGGACGTTCCTCTACTTCAACATACAGACCTTTCTCTGTTGCATTGGGACTTACACCGTAGATCTTAAACACTCCAAATGCGTCTCCATTCATCATTATGATAACTGTGGAGGTATTTGGCTGTCCTATGGTTGGTTGGTTTTTTGAGCTGGCTGAGACGTTCATCAGTTCTGCTTTCAAAAGGGTTATAGTGAATCTCTCATCCAGTTCTGGCAGGCTGTCAGGCAGTATGGTAACTGTTAGATTTGCAAACTCTTCCCCTTCCTGCATTATGGCCCACTGTCTTGTAACAGGTTCATAATCACTGCCAGCGATGGCTTGTGTGCTGAAGAGGGCGAATGCACTGGTAACGTTTTTCTTGTAGGTCCGGAACCCTGAAGTGTTGTTAGTTAATGGGCTGATATCTGACGTCAGCCAAAGGCAGAGAGGAATCCCTGAGGCACTGGAAAATGTAAAGGCTGAACATGCTTGTTCTTTTAGGCACTGAGCTGCACAGGAATACACAGGGTCACTTGCTGCTGACACATTCACTCTGGTCTTGGATGGTTTGTCAGGAATTCCTTGTACAGGAGGCTCGTAGTAGGCCAGGATATCCTGACCTTGCTCCACAGCAAGAGCTACAACGTCAGTCTCAGAAGTGCTGTAGAAAATCTGCAGCTGACCAAATCTTCCCTCACTAAAAGACATTATAATAAAATAAAGTTCTGTTAGTTGACAAAGGATGTCTAATATTCTACATGTTTCTGGGTTAATAATAGAAGTGAACAAAATCAACTGACCCTTTCTGAATTGCTGAAAAATTCCAAATAACACATCAAAATGCATTCCCTTTGAAACTAGTACCAGAATAACTGAGTTATCTTATTTTTTTGTGGATAGCAAGTTTGATTATTTATAGCTTAGGTAGTAGTCTGTTAAGAATGCATATTTGTAAACATTTGGTTCTAGGAGTTAACTTAGTCTTCTTCAGGACTTGGCAGCTCTCCTTACTTGCAAGGAAGAAAAAGCCGGTGACACCCAGACTTATCATCCTTCCTCTAGGATCACATGCATAAAACCTGTTTTCCTTCTCTTATTTTCATCCTGTAAGGGCTGGCCATTTTGTCCTCCTGTTCAAATCACAGGAACAGGCTACCATGCAGGTTTAAATGATTTGATGATTAAACGGACAAAATGAATAGTACACTGTGTACGCTGAGTTTACATTGTGCATTTCAATGTATACTACGTTTAAGTAATTTATGTAATACACAGACATCTACTTCAAAAACAATGTGTTTGAAATGAAAATACATTGAGATGGCAGATCAAAGAATTGATGCACATATTTTTATGAGAGGAGCATGAAATTTGACATTATAGTGGAAACAAAAGTGAAGAATAAATAGTAATTACAAATAAAGCAAACATTATACAAACCTTCGCCTGACTGTTATGTTTGCCAGCAAATTTCTTTCTAGTGGCTCCTGAACTCGATATAAGGATTGATGAAAGAAAACTGTGCCATAAGGATTATCATTGGCAGGTATTATAATACTTGCCACGCCATCTAACCCAATAGCACCACCATTGGAGGCCTGAGTTAATTCTACACGGACAATCTCAAAGAGAAGAAAAGAAAAAGAAGTAATGCAGCTAGACAATTTGTGGTTTTTCTAACAATAATTACAAGCAAAGTATAACATGAAATTATAGCACCTTCCTGCCGGAACATTTCTTGTTTTCCATCATACATATTTCTAGAACAAGTCAAAATTAATACCATCTTCAAGGAAGATGTAAGTGCTTGACTTACTTCTTCTATTTCTGGAACATCATCAGCCAGGATTTCCAATAGTAGCATCTGAAAGGCTTCCCCAGGGGCAAAAGTAATATTGCCTGAGGCAACCTGCAAGTCCTCATCAGCAGGGTGTCCACCAATGGTAGCAACCCACTCAACAGTAACGTTACCAAGTGTCCCAGCATTGCGGATTACTGGCAGATTTATGGGTACTGATCCAGATTCAGGCTCCTCCACAGTAAATTCGGTCATCTGGAACACTGAAGTGCAGCACAAAGAGGTGTATTTCATTAACAGTAATATTTAAAATAAAAACACCATCCTAGTTACTGAATTATATATTTTATTTCACTTGATTGCATTCATTTGCACAATTAAAAAAATGTTAATCAGGTTTAAACTTCAAATTGAACTTTCAGTATCATTTTATCTGCAAATAAAATTGGCATGAAAATTCAGCCCCCACCCAAGAGTTTATTCCAACGTATCCATTGTTCAAGGCTAGCCATGATCTAAGTTTTTAGAAGACGGTCAGAAGGTAATTTTTCCCAGTGAGGAAATTTTTTATCATTTTTTATGTCACGTATGGAAAAAATGTGTCAACATATTCCATCTAAATTGTTTCAAATATAAGTCTTTCTTGTATAAAATCTTTAGTTGTTAAGAATGAAGTTAATGAATTATCCATGTGGAATTATTTACTTTTGTCAATTTCCTTTACATTTTGCTGATAAAATGGAATAACTGAAATAAAGTAGGGTACTAAAGGGAGAAAGAGTAAGTCAAATAAAATGGCTGGAAAACATACACCAGAAATACTGAAATAGAAAAAATAAATAGAAAAGATAAATTTCTAAAATGTCATTAAATTTTTGAAATTACCATTTTTTTCTCAAAACCTGTGTAATGAAACTATTTTTGGAAAGTGTCCACAATCCATTTTACTGATAATGATAGAAAGAAGAAAAACTACAATAACTAACAACCAGAACATACAAGAACGCAATTTAAGTCATATTTGTACTTTCCAATTTCCCCAGATATTTAAACCTGCTTTGCCTGATTATTTTGTAAAACAATGACACTGCACTATCTAAACAGGTTTTGGCATGTAAACTTAAGCTTCAAGCTATTGCAGAAATGCAACATTTAGAATAGATAAAAAAATACAAATTAAATTAAAATCCATCCCCATTAGGAGACTCCAAAATCCACCTTCGTCTCACAAAATCTTGATATATAAGTTGACTGAATGCTTCAATTTCGCTATATAAGGGCACCATTTGCCCTTACTTACACGTTTTAATTTAGTTTATCTTATTTTGTCCTTTACTGTGTTCATCCAGACTTCCCTTTTTGTATTCTGAAAATTTTTATTCCATTGCCCAGTAATAACTCACCCACAAATCAGCAGATTGCTACTGGACAAGAGAAAATATGCAAATAAGACTCATTTACCAAAGGATCCAAACGGGTCATCAGAAGCCTCAATGGTTATGACTGCCCTCGTCAAAGATCCAAGCAAGGCTCCTCCTGTCGTTTGATTCAGCAGCTGAACATAAAAGGACTCCTCAACTTCAGGATTGATATCATTAATTATATAAATTGGCACAGCTTTACTTGTTTCTCCTTCTAGTAAGACAACATCTGATGAGGCTACACTGTAGTCCTCACCTAGATTTGTACATGAAAAAATAACAAAACAATCAAAACACAGAAGAATATTAAGGCATTCTGGTTCATTATGAAACATCACTAATGTTTATCAGCACTAATATTTATCTGTTCTTTTTGCATTCCCTTGTGTTCATATGTTGGTGTGTTTTTTTGTGTTTTTTTTTTCTTTATCTTCATACCCAGAAAATACAATTGTTTATTTCCTAGTGCCTTTTAGATATCTGGATGGATGAAAATAAATCTCATCTTGGCCAAAACAGAGTTTACACTGTCAGTCCAAGAAGCAATTACAAAAGGTCCATTATTATCTTCCATTGAGAAGATCACACAACTGTGACATTTCTATATTTGATTTCTGATAGTTGTCTGGCTTTCCAAGAGATAAAATGAAACAGAAGTACCTTTTTCAAAGGAGATTTTACTAAAGGACATAAGGTCACTCCTTCCCTCGTGGAGCTTTTCAGGGATCACCTGAGAGCTTTACCTTTCATTTGCAAAGTAAAAGTCTTCTTGAATTGTGCTTAACATTTGTCTGTTTCACAGAGGAGTCACCAGCTCTCAATTTCCCTCCAAGAAACTCAAATAAGCCATGTATGGTAGGTTGAAATATGTACAAAGGACTAAGTACTAGCTATATATACTACTACAGGATTTTTTATTTTATTTTATTTTTTTGAGAAAGTGAGTGGCCACCAGGGAAACAAACAGCCAATTCCTTTCCTTAGTTTTCTTGCTAGATTCTTCAGTGATGATATCTCTGAGTTTTTTTAAATTTGATGTAAGGTCTCTTCTATAGGACCTGAATTCCTGTCTCCTAAGTACACTCAGTAAGTATCTCACACTTTGGTATTTTTTCTACTTGTTTTACTAGACTGCATTCAATACACACTTGCTTGCTTTGGTTACTCGAAGCATACAGTATGCTCTTTCTGGTTTAACACAGAATGTGTATTTCTGCTATTTTGATTTCTTACCAGCTGTTGCAGTTATTGGCATAGCTTTGAATTTCACAGAAACATCTGCAAAAATTCCCCCAGTTCTGGTCACGTTAATGATTGGTCCAACATAATTTTCAGCAACTCGCACAGCTGAAGCTGAAAGCTGAAGTGTTCCAAAAGCATCATCATTGGCATTGATAATTACATGAGCTATAGTCTCACCCACTGATCCAAGACGAGGAGAATTTACAACTGAAATATGAAAAAAACCTCTTACAGCAAGCCTGAAATGCCTCCTATATACGGCTATACTGTTCATATACATACACCTGAGTTTAGTGGATGGCCACTACTAGCTTTCAATAAAATTTTCATTTTAGATTTGGACAAAATATAACTACAAACTGCACAAGCATATTTTTGATGTTTGAATTATATTATGTCAGAAAATCCACATTCTTACTAACTTATTATTCTACCCTGCTGTGGAGCATACAAAACACCAGTTCTTTGAAGAGGTGAGGTACTAGCAAAATTACTTATTTATTTGTCCATAGGACAATAGAATTTTACACTAGCAATGATGAACTATAAGTAACCTTTCAGTTTCCCAGTAGAATTTTTTGTAGTGTTTCCCTTAAAAATCAAGATTAATGTGGGAGAGTCATGGGGGAGAGGGAAGGGAAATTAGGCATGCCAAGAAGCTCTTAAGCATAAATAAGGCTGTAATGACCTGAATTTATCTGATCGGGCAAACATCCTCTACGCTAAAAAGCCAGCATGAAGCTGCAATTCTACACCACTTAATGTTTAAAAGGCTTTTTTCGCTTTCAGTAAGTGCAACTAGCTTATTTCCTATCATTGTGCTTTACAGAAACAACAGGTGAGCAGGTATTAGCACACAAAACCAATACAGTAATACAGTTGGCCTAAAACACCTGGGATAAAGCAGATGCAGAAGGGAGAAAGAAATGTCCACCCCTGACAAAATTTTGTAGTAAAGGAAATATATGCTGACACACAGAATCTTCATACTTAATGTGAGATACTCTGACATATAACTTACAGGATTCTTAACTATACAGAGTTAGGCAGAGGTAAAATTTTACTGTAATTTCAATTGCTGCATTTTATCCTATTAAATATAAATATTAGCCTACATATTTAAGCTTTGGGTTTACATATGAAAGACACTTACTTGGCCGATCCTGTACTTTGTCGATCAAAACAGTATTGTTTAGCTCCACAAAAACAGATTCTGACCTCTCAGGATCATAATCATCCAAAATAGGCAAAGATATTGTGGCTTCGCTTTCATTGGCTGCGAAGATCACATAACCAGTAATGGGTATATAATCTTCTCCTTGTATTGCTCTAACAACATCAGGTGGAAGAAAGGGTGACTTTTCATCATCACCTAAAGTTCTGTATGTAACCACTACTGTACCAAGAAGACCACCAAGCCTTACTATTGTCAGGGAGATATTTTTTGTTTCTTCCTCAACTTTTATTGGTCTGTTTCTCTCAGAAAAGATGAACAGTCCATATGGATCATCATTAGCTAAAACTGTTAATGTTGCATTAGTGTGATTTCCAAGACGACCACTGGACACATTGATGATCAAAACTGAAAACACCTGATCCAGTTCAGGCACGTTGTCAGGAGAAACTTGTATGGTAATATTTGCTCTCACTTGGCCAACATCAAATGTTACATTCCCATATGCAGAGACCAGGTCTTCTGTAAGATCACAGACTATGACCCAATACAGAGTCACCTCAGACAGGGCCCCATGAGTTCTCACAACCTAAGTGGAAAACACAAAGATTTATGTATTTCTTTGTACTATAAGAAAGAAGAACATAAAAGTGTAAAATGGCATACAGCAAAGTCACAGAATCACAGAATATCCTGAGTTACAAAAGATCCACAGGGATTATCAGGTCCAACACCTGACTCCACACAGGACCACCCAAAATCAAATCGCATGTCTGACAGAGTAGTCCAAATGCTTCTTGAACTCTGGCAGCTCAGTGCTGTGACCATGTCCCTGGGGAGCCTGTCCCAGTGCCCGACCACCTCTGGGTGCAGAACCTTTCCCTAACCCCCAGCCTGACCCTCCCCTGTCCCAGCCCCATGCCGTTCCCTCGGGTCCTGTCGCTGTCCCCAGAGAGCAGAGCTCAGCGCCTGCCCCTCCGCTCCCCTCGTGAGGGAGCTGCAGGCCGCCATGAGACCTCCCCTCGGCCTGCTCTGCTCTGGGCTGAACAAACCCAGGGACCTCAGCCGCTCCTCATACTTCTTGCCCTCTAGACCCTTCACCACCATAGTAGCCCTCCTTTGGATGCTCTCTAATAGTTTATGTCCTTCATATATTGTAGCACACACAGTGCTAGAGGTGAGGCTTCACCAGCACAGAGCAGAGCAGGACAATCCCTTCCCTTGACCATCCAGCATTGCTGTGCCTTATGCTCCAGAACACAGTTGACCATTTTGGCTGCTAAGGCACACTGCTGGTTCATATTTCTCTTGCTGTCAAGCAAAACCCCCAGATCCCTTTCCATGGGGCTGCTCTTCAGCCTCTTGTCCCCAGGCCTGTCCGTACAGCCAGCATTGCCCCTTGCCAGGTGCAGAATCCAGCACTTCCTCGTTTAACTTAATTCCAGTCAACTGTGACCTCTCCAGACTCCAAGACTATTGAAAAATTATTGAGAGAGGTCTTGCAATGACATCAGCCAGCTCTTTCTGTACTTTGGGATTAATCCCACTGGACCCCATAGACTTATATGCATCCAGCTGGAGCAGCAAATCCTGCACAAGTTCAAAGTTGGCTGGGAGTTTATCATCATCACAGTCCTGAAATTCAGAGCTTTGGGTGTCCCCGAGCCCATCATTGGTGTTAAAGACAGAGGCAAAGAAGGCATTAACCTCTGCTTTATTGGCGTACTTATTTGTGAGGTTACCAACCTCAACAAGTAATGGATCAATGTTTTCTCTGCTCCTCCTTTTGCTGTTAGCATACTTTAAAAAAAGCACTTTTTGTTGTCCCCACAGTACTGGCCAGCTTCAACTCTGAGTGAACATCACCTCTGTAGTCCTTGTTCAACTGACCTTGCTTCCAATGCCCACAGATTTTCCTTTTTCGCCTAAATTCTAGAATAAGATCCCTGCTCAGCCAAGCTGGCCTTCTGCCCAGCTTGCTCAACTTCTGACTCTTTGGAATTGCCTGTTCCTGTGCTCTTAAGAGGTGTTACTTAACTAACCAGCACTGATGGACTCCAATACCTTCAAAAGCAGGTTCCAAGGGGACCTCACAAACTAGTTCACTGAGTAGTCTGAAGTCTGCTGTCTCCATAGCTAGGGCTGAACTTTTGCTGGCAGTTTTCCTCCTATTACCAAAGATTTTAAACTCAGCCATCTCATGGTCACTATGGCCAGGACAGCCTCCAATCACCACTTCACCCACAAGACCCTCACTGTTTACAAGCAACAAATCTGGAGGGCACCTTTCTTAGTCAGCTTCCAGAGTAACTGTACCAACAAGTTATTGTTAACGTGCCTCAGGAATTTCCAGTACCTGTTTGTATTGGCTGTATGGTATTCCCAGCTAACATCTGGGAAGTTGAAGTCACCCACAGGGACAAGGGCAGATGACCTAGAGATATCCCTTAGTTCATTATAGAATAATTTGGCAATGTTGTCCTCCTGGCTGGGTGGTCTATAGCAGACTCCCACAACAACTTCATCTTATTGTTATAACTTATTTCCATGTCCCTTAATCCTTACCCGGAGGATCTTAAGCATGTCATTGCCAACTGCAAGCTGCACACAATCCAGCCCCTCCATTATATACAGTGCAAAGCCATTGACATGATGAGTTAAAAATAAACTAATTTTAAAAACAGTGTAATCTTTATCATCTTAGCTTTGCTGTATTTGTTGTGTCATCAGCACTTACTTTAAAATATTCATACCTCAAATGTAAACAAGTAGAAGTAAATTTAAACTTATATAAAACATTTTAGTTTTAAGCTGAAAGATACACTTTAGAAAGTGAAGTATAAAATGTCAAGACAAATGTACATGATAAAGTTAAGTTAAAATGCTGTAGACCTATTATAAAAATATTGCAGAATGCTCTGTAAAATAGACATAAAAGAGGATTGCATAGCAATATGAGACCCAAAACTTTCTAACCTGCAACATAATATTGCTATCTCCATCTTCAGGCTCAGTTCCATTTACCGAGAGTGACTCAGTACTGAACTCAAAGACGCCATGAGCATCATCAGAAGCCTCAATAGTCACAACGATGTGGGATGCAATTCCCAAGCTGGCTGTAAGTGCAAGTGCCAAAATGAGTTATTTTTTTATACCATCTTTTCTTAAAAGCTAAGGAAGTTTGTTACAAAAAGCACACAGAAAAGCATAACTGGAATATTTCTGCTGTTTTGCATTTTGTGGTGTGTTTTTTTTTTGTTTTAAATGTGGAATAATTATCCACATGGATAAGGAACTCACTTTCAATAATGCAGTCCTGGCAGCCCTTCTATGGAACAACACTCCAAAGCAACATATAAAATGCAAATATTTTAAGAGAGGATCAAAAATAAAATTACTTGTCTAATTAAGGAAAATGAACTAGAATTTAGGGTAGGGGAGAGTTACGTGGTAAAACACAGTGTAAGCAGTGCAGACAGGACAAAAGCAGGTACTATTTTAACTGAAGCTGGAACAAAGAAAAAGCTAGTCCAGGAAATTCTACTACTGTAATGATCATCTTGTGTGAGATAACTTGCTGCTTAGAAAGAGAAAGAGCCTGGCATTTTAAAAAAAATCTGGAAACACAGAAGAGGAAACAACACTTCCCAGGAAGTTCCAAAAAGTGGTTAAACCACAGACTTACTCTCAGGTTCAAACTGAACTCCTTTGTATTTTCAAATAAAACAGAAAATCAGGCTGTCACTGTGGAATAAATTATTTGATTTCGATAATGGGTGCTAACACAATATTTTCAGGTCTCTAGGGTTTAATTCAAAATCCGCCATCATTAGCGTTTCCCTCATAGTAGGTGCTTTTGTTTTCATCTTATTTCTGCATATTGTATGTTTTTAATTTTCTCAAGATTAAATTATCTTTGTTTTCTGTATGTTGTGACAAAAATAGACTTCAAAAATGAAAAATAATCAAAGCATTCTTTTAGAAAAAAAAGAGCTAACACCACTTTTTATTAAGAGTATTTTTGAGATGCAGAGATCAAAGCATAAAGCAAGTGGCAAAAGAAAGTATCAAAACACACAGTCAGGTAATTTTTAAATTACCTTAAATTTAAAAAGTTTCTCTCCTCTTTGCTCTCCAGAAAATTTTACAAAATTTACAAACAAAGCTAATTTTTCTAACTACTTCTGGAATAACTACATTGTGTTCTATAAAAATACAGCTTTGAAGATAGAGAAGCTGTTATTTTCTGTATTACGGTTAGTATTGACTGTTGTTGAAATTAAGCCTTTTTTAAAATGGGAAAGAATGTTTTGACAGGACTCTATGATATATCTCAAACCACAAGCAAAATAACACTATGATAAACTGTGTCAGTAGTGTAGTTCATGAGGGATATTACAGTTAGCATAAAGAAATAAAGATTAATCCAAAATGCTTACCATGCTGATGGACAGTTGGAAGGAAGAAATCCATGTTCCCATCACCACTACCACTGCCATCATTTCTAAAGAGCTCAGCAACTTTAAGATGACAGACATACAGATATATACACATATATACATTTATAAATCAGAGCGCAAGCAAAGAGAAATTTAAACTATTCTGGACAACAGGAAAAAAAGAGGGAAGCACTCTAGGAAGGTATCAACTTTGCTTCTGAAAGTGTACAGGAGTTCTAATAAAGACTGAAATATTTACATATGCCACCTCTTACTTAATTTATGACATTGGAAATAGCAATGGGAAGTCAGAATGAAAGAAAACACATACACATAGTTTATCTTTCCTCTCTTTCCCTCTTTGTGTCCCCATTTTGTATTTCCCCTTTCTCACTCCTAACTGAGGCTTGTCATGGAGGAATCTAAATTGAAAAAAAAAAAAAAAAAAAAGGTAGGGGAGACGATAAAGTCCCTCAAGCTCCTTATTCTAATATTTTCTCACAAAGTGAAAATGTTGGGAAAATCTGCAGAAAACTTAACTAATGGGGACTTCATAAGCTTTGTGTTTGTGTTGGAAAGGCCAAAAAGAAGGCTCATTTTAAAAAGGCTATATAGTTACTGGATTACTAAAGTTAGTTGTAAATTTTCTGTCACAACAATTTGAAAGAGAAAAGTTTGACTCCTTTTAACAAAACAACTATTCAACCAAAAAGACAAAATACGTGAAAAGTCTCAAGACTTTACCAAAAGAATCACTGAGACCATGTTGCACCATAGACACATACAATCATAGCAGAGAGCTGGATTAATTCAAGGAAATCTGATACATCCTCCCAGAAGGGACCACACTTGCAATTTCCGAATTGTTTAAAAAAATAACATCAGTTTAAAAAAAAAAAATCAATTTATGGCTGTCAGTGTTTCTAATTACTTTTCCCTCCAACAAGCTTTACAATCTCCGTTAAAATTTTTCTCAAATGGAAAAAAAAATCTGTAAGGTATTCAGGGGTTTATGTGGCAGCACCACTATGCTTTGCCGTCCCTTCAGACTAGCCCTTCAAACCAATAATTCTTTCAAGTGTTTGTCTTGTTCTTACAGACAGTTATCTACGAGCTACCTCTGCAGCTACAGCTCAGCAAACTCCCTATGGCCCTCAACATCCACAGCCTGTTACTGCTATAATCCATTTGACCTATGTATTGCAGTTCTTCTGATTTCACTCATGTGGAAGAAAAAACAAAACAAAACAAAAAAAACCCAAAACAAACAAACAAAAACACAACACTTTGACTGTTTAGCCTTAAATATTTTATAAATATTCCATATTTTTGAAATGCAACATATTGCTAATATATTTTTGCATTATTTTAGTTCTCATTACCAACCATGAAGTTATACAAAGTGAAAAGCAGCAATTGCCTTTAGATGACCTAACAGATGGCAGTGATACACTTTCCCTAATACATGGTAATAATATACTTGCTATGGGATCTGGTTGTTTCCACCAAGGATTAAGAAAAGAACTGAGGAACAGTTCTTCCCTACGAAAAAAGACAGCTGTATGGGGGTGGGGATGTAGAGGTGCTTTTTGTTTGTTTTCAGAAATAACATAGAAAATAATGCCAAGAAAGACAAGATTTTTATGAACGAGTAGAGGTCATGAAAATACAACTAAGGGACTGATATATGTGCCTTACCTCCTCCCTCTGGGTTCAACAGCTCCACTTTAAACGTTTTTTCTAATTCAGGAATAGTATTATCAGTGATGTTAACAGTAATGTACTTGTATCTTTCTCCTGGCTGAAATTCCAGTGTACCCACAACAGCCTGCAATATAAGAGCTCTTCATATTTTTGTTCAAGTCTAATGTTTTCATCCATATAAAAAAAAGAAACAGAACCTTCATTTTGTCTTTTTCAAAACATCTACTTTTCCTCACTTAAGCTTTAAAAAAAAATCTGAAAAATCTGTTTTACAAAAGAAAAAAAAAAAGAAGAAGACATCTAAGTTGACATACTGGTGAGCATCTGCATTCATGTACATTTTTCTTATTTTTCTGCACAAATGATCAGTTGGACAAGCAAGTGCAGATACATGCAGGTTATTTTGCTAGGCATATACAAATCCCAGTATGTACAAGCATAATGTTAACCTGTACATGCACTTGAATAATATGGTCTGTAACAACAGCAAAACTCACAAATTGCTACACTGAAAACTCTGTTAAGAAAAAAAAAAAAAGTTCAAAACCAGAGGCTTTTCCTAGACAATGCAACTTACTGCAGAGAAAAGAATGGAGAAGTCACATGATGTATATTTTTAAGTGAATATTACATATCCATTTGCCACATCACCTTGTAAAGTAGTCTTTCTGTGAAAGAATCATAGCTGGGCTAGAGCAGTCAAACTGAAAGCTATCTCCACGATAAATAACTCTAATTAATTCCAAAACAATTATACCACCTTGGCAGTTGCCATACCTGATAATCTTTGGGACTGAAAGCTGTGACTGGCACTGTTCTGTATTCCACCAGAACTGTTCCAAGAAGGCCTTGTGCACGAACTACCAGTAATCTGACGTGTCCAGCTTCTTCTTTAATAGTAATATGGGGCACAGAAGAGGCTGGAAGAATCATTTTATCACCTGGCTGAGGAGGTGGCCCCACAGAGAACTGGAGCAGACCTGGAAGACAAGAATTACTACTTACATGGCTTTTCATAACAAATTTTAAAGATGATAAACAATTTAAATAAAGTGATTGATAACATATCTTGTGATGGTTCTGAAATTAAAAACCACATATACCAGTATACCCTTAAGCCTCAATCACACTATTTCCAGAGATGTGCTGTGTGCCTTACCCTCTCTCACTGATATTCTTGTCAGTCTTGATAAAAGGCACAGCACAATAATAAAACCTTCTCTTCCCAAAAGAGCCTCACAGGCCACGGTTTTGCGTATTTACTGGTACAAGACATATGGAGAAATGACTCTCATTGTCAGGAATTCTCATTTGATGAAAAACCTGGACAGGATCAACTACATGCAGAGCCTTTATTTGCCCTCACAAGAGAATCCTTGCTTGTTTGGGCAGGGAAGATTTGAGGCCTTTTTGTAAAATTATAAAAGAAAACTAATTCAGTATTCATTCATGTATATAAACAATGAATTAATTCAAGTCAGATAAAGTGGAATATATGAGATTGCTTCCTCAACTATTACGACCAAGCAAAGTTTTCATCTGACTGGAAAGAACTACACAATAATCTGAAACAAAGCTGTATAATTCCCATCATTGTTACCGTATGGGTGGTCACTGGCTTTGATGCTGATATCAGTAGTTTCCTTTTCTGGATCTATACTTGCTCCACTGGTAGGAGTTGAACCTAGTTTCCCATCTCCAGACACTGCAGAGACTAATGTCACACGGAAATATTCATTTAACTCCGGAATGTCATCATCAATAACATGCAAATTTAACACCTAGAGAAGGACCAAATCATGGAGAAATCAAACCATGCAACATTCTTTGATTAGTCAGTCAGCTGTATCTGCTGTATAGTTCTGAAAGCAAAGGACACTATTTTTGCTCTCCACATAAATTCAACTAATTTCTAAGATAACATTTTATGTCTAGAATATGCTTTCCAAAAACAATGCTTCCAAGCTACTGGAAATGGAAGGCATATTTTCTGAATTGTTTCAAACTACATAAATAAGTGATAATAAATACTTGTTTGGTTGGTTTTGTATATCTTCACAAAAGCAGAGTTTAATTTCCATGTACTGAACATGAAATATCTGATAAATTTTAAAATCTTTTTGAAATTATGCTTATGAAGAGACATTACAGTGATTAATCCAATTTAGAGAGCAAATAAATTGAGCTTATTATACCACCTGACACTTTGACCTGCAGATCATACGATTTACTAACATAACCTTGCTCTAAACACGCTAACACATTCACTTCAGAAAATTCCATCTTTCTTTATGTTTCGATATGGTCGGACAAACATATAGAAAACATTTAAGTAGCTGATCATATTTAGAGGCATGGTAATGAGTAGATTACAAATGTCAGTTGAAAGTCCCTTAGGATATCCCACCTGAAGAGCAGCTTGCTACCAGCCCGTTTCTTAGAGCCATGCACATTAGCTCCTCTGTATGTATGCAGTAAATTGGACCAGTAAGCTGTGTAGCAAGAGCCTACATCAGCCATTTTCTGCCACTAGATAGAGTAATGTGGGCCTCGTCTATGTTGCCATGCTAGAAAAGCTTTGGAAATTTCTGCTATATATGATTGTATGAAATGCAGTAATATCATTTCACAGAGAAATAAAGCTGAATGAACAAACTATTATAACATGAATGAACTATTTTCAGATACCACACGCTTTTGCCAGTCATCACATTATCCAGATTCACAGTTCTAGTGAAGTCACTGGGATCCCTGCAAATGACTTCAGCGAATTTGAGTCCACATTGACTTCTGCAGCCTGATATAAGTGAAACTGAGGATGGTATTTTCTACTCACAATTCATCCTTATTATACAAACAATAATAGAAAGTGTATGTTGTTTCTACAGTACTGTGGTCCCGCACCACTTCTTCAAATAAATTTAACAATTCTGTGCTGTACATCAGGATTGAATTCATTGAAACAGATTATTTTTATTTCTATTTCTAGCACACGCTGTTTATTACCACAGAATTTTAATCATAGGACAGCCCACGTTGGATGGGACATCAAAAGATGAAGTTCAATGTTTCATGGAAAAAAAAAAAATAGATGAAATAATCCAGCACCATGTTCAACTGCATCTTAAGCACCCCTGGTGATGGGAATTCTACCATAGAACCATACATTGGTTTGGGCTGGAAGGGACCTTAAAGCCCACCCAGCGCCACCCCCTGCCATGGGCAGGGACACCTCCCCCCAGCCCAGGCTGCCCTCAGCCCCATCCAGCCTGGCCTTGGGCTCTGCCAGGGATGGGGCAGCCGCAGCTCCTCTGGGCAGCCTGGGCCTGGGCCTCACCGCCCTCTGAGGGAAGAATTTCCTCCTTCGCCCCCTCCCTCGCCCTGCTGCCCACGCTGCTGTTGGTGCAGCCCAGGGTACGGGTGGCTTTCTGGGCTGCAAGCACACATTGCCGGCTCATGTCGAGCTTCTCATCAACCACCACGCCCAGGTCCTTCCCCCCCCAAGGGGTGCTCTCAGTGCTTTCTCTGCCCAGCCTGTGTTTGTGCTTGGGATTGCCCTGGCCCAGATGCTGAGGTCGGGACAACCCGACCCTGTCCCTAAGGAAGTCGTTCCAGTAGTTGTAAAAAATTTCAAGACAAAACCTCTCCCACTCTATCTTTGTACTCTTTGCCCTCTGTCTTCTCCTGTGGTTTCTTGAGAAGAGAGAGCCTCTGTCAACTCTGGAGCTGCCCTTTAGGTACTGTAATAATGGGATCAAAGTCCCCTTCTAAAGGGTGAAAAGATCTAACCCCTTGAGTCTTTCCTTAGAGGACAGGTTCTCCAGCTCTTTGATCATCTTTCTGGCCCTCTTTTGGACCTCCAGTCTGCCCACATAATTTTTTAATTGTGGGCCTCTGTAGCTTTGAATTCCTACTCTTCAGTGTATCCTGGTATCCTGGTATTTCTTTTTTCTTTTTCTTTTTTTTTTAAACTAATTCAGATAAGGAATTTCGTAAGACTTTTAGAAAGCTTTCTCAGAAGCAGCTAAAGCTTCCCTTATGTATCATTTCTCTTTCTCTCCCCCAACTCAGAGATGCAATTCTGATTACCAATTTCAGGTGTCTCTAAGGCCAGAATATTGAATAATTTCCTTATGTTCCAGTTGCTCGCACACTTTATGCAGAGGAATAGATTAAAGCAGACAGTAATCATTTCAGGGAGACTCAAAAACAGCTATTGTTACAAGAACACCTTTAATCTCCTGTTTCTGATTTTGAATTTAAAAGGAGACAGAACCTGGATAGCCTTGAGTGCAAGAACAGCAATGAATCTTACTATTGCCTATTTAATTGTTGTGGACATAAATTTGAGTTACAACACTCAGATCAAACCTGATCATTTTCCAATTTCGAAAGTACATGGACTATCTACACTTTTTAAAGTATATGTACACATACACATAAATACAGTTAATATTTTTTATGTATATGTACATGTATCTAATATGTACATGCACACATGGTGACTTTTGAACTGACATATACACAGAGCTACAAATAACACTTTCTTGTTGTCAGGGATGGAAAAAAAGAAAGAAAGAAAATATATATATAACAAAAAAATAACAACATAAAATAACAAAATAAAAAATAATAATAAGAAAAGCCATGTGAAGTAAACACTCTCTAGTATGCAAACCAGCCAAGCACCCTCAGAAGGTATTTTCCAGGAGGTTTGTAAAGGACAGGATGAATTGTTAATAGGAAGGTAGGGTTTACCTCTGATCTCTGCCAAGGAACGAATGTGATAGTGCCACTGCTATTAGAAAAATCGGTAACAGAGTAATTAATGCCAGTGGAATCAACCTGTGAGATAATGTACTTTATATACACATAGTCTAGGGCTCCCCTTGTACGCTCCACAACACAGGATATAGTGGAACCTTCATCAGCAGTCTGGAAGAAAGCAAAAATTTGGAACGTTTATTACTGTCAAAGTAAATCAAGGCAATTTCATTAAATAACACGAAAATATTTAATGCCAGACAAATGTTCAAGTAAAAAATTGCTGTCATGTTACTTTCAGCTCTTTTGGAGTGTTAGGAAGCTGAAACTGACCTTGATGCCAATCAGAACAATCCTAGTGGAATCTGCAAAAGTCTGATGCCTCCCTGAGGACTATTAAGGTAACAAATAACAATACACTGCAGTTCGTCCTGGACACAACCCCTTTCCTAAAACTATGCGTCAGAGACAGAATCAATATGCTTGAAATGTACCTGTCGAAAGCAAATGAAACTATTGCTTTATAATAACGTCAATATTGTAATTTTCCTTAGCAATAATTTAAAGAAAGATTTGGATCAGCACTTTCTCTAACCAGACACACTATGGATAGAAATAAACTATACCATCATCATTCAGAAAAACAGATTTTTCTCTTCTACTGTCCTCCTTACAATTCTGTATCTTCACAGATAACATGACTTCTGCAGCGACAACTTCACGTCTCTGGAATGAAGCTTTAATTGGTACTGACCTTCTATTTTAGAAAATAACGTTCATAAAATTAACATAGAAAATAATTTTATCTGAAAGTTATTGGAAAGGTTAAAGCTATCTTATGCATTAGATAAATTTCAGGGCTGCTTTGTAAGAAAGCATAGATACTGTGTGTGACTTCAGCTGCCTAGTAGACAGATATGCACAGTTAAACTACTGGTAAAAAAATGCTGTGTTCCTGCATCACCACTAAGAGCTCTAATACTTCCCTGGTGAAATGGACATATGATAGGTGCAAAACAATTACCGTGCCATATAATTATTTTTTTTCTTCATGGTTGGCTGATGATCTGTGGCATCACAGCGTATCAGAGGTACTTGAACCTGAAGGAATCTATTATCATAGCATATGGTAGGCACACAATAAGCAAACTGAACCAAACTGAAAACTAGTATCACTCAGGCAAGACAGTTATTTTAAAAACATCATAAGCACTTTGATTAAAAAAGAATGTAATTAAAGCTCATAAGAGTTCCCAAATGAAAACTATATTAAATTTTTTTTTCCACAAAATAATCCAATACCAGTAGAGATAGCTATCATGTTATTCCCCCTTATAATTGATTAAAGAAGTAAAGAATGATTTATGTTTATTTCAAGCCTCCTCAAAAAGTAGCAAGTTTACACTCTGCATATAGAATGGATACCACTGAAAAAAGATTTCATCTGTTAAAACTAAAACAACAAAAAAAACCACTACTAAATCAACCAACTGACATCAAACATATGCAAATTATAACTTAGTTTATGACAGCAAATGAAGGTGGAAAAATCCATAACACTTTGTCATTGCATGATCTCTAGTAAAATTATCTCAAACACATCATGTGACACAGAAAACTAAAATAAAAATCTTTGCAATAATCCATTCTCAAAAAAAAACCAGAGAATTAAATCTTACATTTTAACTGGTAACTCAAATGTAACAGAAGTGAAGGTAAAATATTTTTCTAGAAAAAAAAAATTAAGCCTTAGTCTTCAGTTTATATAGTAAACTAAATTTTCTTAACCATTTTTTTCTTTAGTTTTTTAAAATTATATAGTAAATCCCAGTGGAACTGAGGTTGTATTAACAGAACATATGCATCTCCAAATCCTAGGAAAACTTTGCTTAACCACAAAAGCAAACACTGCAAAATCTAGGGTTTGTTCAGGTCACTTGGTCCTGCCATTTAGCTTTCTGTGCCTGAAATATCACCTACAATTTCCATTATGACCACCTTACCTCAGGGATACATGCTCCAGTGAAGCCAAATAAACCATTAGCATTATCACTTTTCTGTATTCTTAATCTTGCTGTGGTGTTTTCTTGTGAAATTCGAGCTCCACCACGCACAGAAATGAGCTTTAGTATGAATAATTCTTCTCCTTCTTCCTCTTTGTCATCCTTTGCAGACACGATGAATGATTTATTGGTCTCTCCTTGCCAATACTCCAAATACCCAGAGACAGGGTGGACATCACTTTTTGCAGGAGTTGCATGAAGTTCATAGATCTCTGCTCGTGTCAACTTACGCTCATAAAGCCTTACATCCTGCATTAACCCTGTGTACCTACTGCTGCCGTTGATTCCTGCTCCAATTCTTACTATTCCTGGACCTGAGAAGGAAATTATAATTTTTTCTCATGTTATTGTATTTGTATGAAACAGTCAGCAACTGACTACCTGTTTTTCTTAAAAACCAATGGTAAACTGTTCATTGTCCCTGGATGAGGAATCATATTGATCTTGAGATCCAAAATCAGGAGGTTCCTTGAGCCTCATCTCAATGTTACAGGTAAGTCCTCACAGGCCAAACAATTCCATCCTATGCTGTCCAAGTTTTTCATCCTATTAGTTCTAGCAGCACATTATCATCATCCCTCATTTTTATAAGTCTTAGAGACTTGAGGCTCCCTCTTTCCTCCACAGATTTTCAGAGCAGAACTGCAACCCCTTTTAGCCCTTGTTTTGCTGAACAAATCCTACTTTGTTTCCCTCTGCTAGGGCAGCTGATCCATTCTGATGATACTCATGATTACTGCATTAACCCTTCTGGACATCCATTTCATCCACCACACTGTAATTCCATGCAAATTCCAAACTCTTTTTACAACAGCATTTATATTTCTCTGTCTCCAAACTATAGGATCACAGCTGCCTCATATTCATTCCTACTCTATCCTATTCTGTGCCATGCTATGCTCTTGTGCTAAAACACACACATCAGCTGTTTTCAGTTGCCTTTCAGAAAACGAAAGAAAACAAACAAACAAAAAAAGCTGTGCTCTTCAGTGTATTGTCATACATATGACACTGAGTGGCAGTTGTAGAGATGAGCAACCACAGGAACTGATAAAAGTCCCAGGGCACAAAGTGGAGGATGCTGAGAAAAACTGGGCTGCTATGCACACCACTGTGTATTACCCAACATTCAACGGAGAGAGATGACATACTTGCCTTACTATTGCATTATCCCCAGACACACGCCATCCCCACTAATAAAGAAAATTTACAGCACAGACATATCCTTCTAGCAATAAAAGCATAATTGCATTTCACATATATTTGTTCTAGAAACCGAGGGAGGGAAAAAAAAAAAAACCTCTCAGCCTCTCAGCTTAGCTACAGTACTGCAAGTGTGATGGAAATTACTAATTGCAGAAGTACTATTCTTTTTACAAATGGAAAATTTGATTTCTTAAACTTCAACCTGGAATTTTAAAAGCAGAAATAAAATAGTACACCATACAATTAATAGTCCTCTACTCTCACTCAACATCGCAGCAGTTTGAATTTTTTAGAACATTCACACAATTTCCATAGGCTTTCTGAAAATCCTCAAAGAATTCTTATCCATTCCTTTCAATTAACTTAACAGATATAATCATTTCAGTGTATTTCTTCC
This sequence comes from Anser anser, assembly GCF_964211835.1. NCBI lineage: Eukaryota > Metazoa > Chordata > Aves > Anseriformes > Anatidae > Anser > Anser anser. The sequence continues at coordinate 375,325 of NW_028153617.1, read as the reverse complement.
ACCTTTGAAGTGGCTAGACTATGCATTTCAGAGCTTTATATATGGAGAAAAATAGCAAAGGCTCACCATCAAGAATTGCTTCTCCTTTTAGACTCTTCATTCCTCCCAGAACTAGAATTCCATCAACGTAAAATTCAATTATACTTTCATCCAGAGTAATCAGAACGTGAAGCCAAGTATTCTCATCCAGGTATTTCATGACTGATGTTTTAGCCATGTATGTCATATTGGACCCTAATGCTGTATAATGAAGCACTACAGAAACATGAGAATCATTTGTCTGAATTTTCACACCATAATATAAAGTCCCATTATCGTTATCCTTTTCAACTATATAGCCATCTGTACTGACATTAGGAATTAACCAAGCTGAAAATGTAAAATTGGTTACTGCATTATTTCCATTGTTATGGGTATTCAGGACCGATAATGCCAAATGCATCCTCTTTTCCACTGAAATACAGAGCGTCTGTTCCACTGTGATGGCGCCTCATGTGGGGCTGTGATTGTACTGAGCTTGGGAATGATCCAAGCAACAAGAAATCTACCATTGATGGCAGTCCAGCTTGGAAGGTACTAGACAGTATTTCCCAACCTAGTCGGACAACACCAAAGGTGCCTTGCTGTCTCCAGATGGTGAAGTCCGTAATATAGGAAAGGTCATCTTCAGAAAGAGTATCTTCCACTATCTCTCTGTCCTGGCTCTCTGGATCTATAACAAACACTCCAAAAGGGTCATCATTGAAAGGGATCATGACAGTTACAGTAGGACTGGTTTCAGATAACTGACCACCAGGACCAGGAGACCCACCTGCGTAATAGAAGTTAGAGTAAAAGTTAATGATTAAACAACACACTCAGAAAAAAGTTTCAAAGTACTTTTTTTTTTTTTTAATAAAACAAGTTTCTAAAAAAACCTCAAACCCTCCTTTAAGATCCTCTGGACTTATAGCAAATGATCTAACTTGAAAATTACATAGGTTAATTGTATTATTCTTAAAACACTGTGCTGATGTAATTTCAGTAGAAAACAAACCCACATGCTATTTTTCAGCTGTAAAACACACAGATGTCTTTCAGGTGAAACATGACAAGGTCCATCTTTTCTTAATTAGCCAATAAGGTAGGTTACCTTTGATTCGTTTGATAAGCATGGGGGCCAAATTCAATTCTTGTATTGCTCAAAGACTTACAGGAATAGAGAATGGCAAAATCTTGCCTGTTGCCTCTGATACAGAAGTACATACACCTTGCAGAAACAGTAACCAGTTGTGTGTTAAAACTGCTGCCCAGTCCTGGTGTTAGTCATCTATCTTTGCACAGTAAGAATTCATGATATGAAGATCATGTTGTGAATGGAGAATCTCCGTGTTCAAAGTGTACAGTGATCTACCTGTTATAAGCAGGAAATCTTTTGTACATCCGTATGGACTTCACTTACAGGAAAGGCCAACACACATTTTCACTTGTATCAGAGCACAGAAGACCATGAATAGTACTAAAGTGGAATTAATCCAGATTAGGAAATGTGTCCAGTAGCAATTTAAAGTTGTAATTTAAGTCATGTGAAGTGGTAACTACAAGTATTTTACCTCCTCTAGGGAAACAAACAAACAAAAAAGCAACCTCTATTATGGTAGACACACATAACCTTTAATACCTTTGTTATTTCTTTGTTAGTATCTTTGTTTTATATTTTGTGCATGGAGATCTATGTATCTGAAATTCAGAACTCTTGGTTTTTGAAATGAAACTTCTGAACTTTAAGAAGTTTAATTTCAAAAACCAAGAGGCATCCCTTTTAAAGTTCAGATCACCAAAATGTGTTTAACAGTAATTCGGGAACTGAGTAACTCTCTATATATGGAAATCAAGATTAAATGAAAAATAAGACCTAAAACCTTACCAGAAAAGCATAGGATATCAAGACATGATTCAAAGCAATGCTCTTTCTAGTGTTGGTTTCTTTTTGATTGATTAAACATAACTCTTTTCTACCAGATATGAAGGAAATGGTGATATGGAAGACAATACCTGAAGCATTCACCAACTTTAGAATGTAAAATTCATTGAATTCAGGAATTCTATCTGAAATGGCACGTAGTGTTATTGACTTCGACCTTTCACCATCCATGAAGCACACAGTCCCATAAGTTTCATAGAATTCTTCTCCTGGCTTCAGTGCAGAGTTATTATCAAACAACTGCCAGGTCAAAGAAACATTGCCGAAGTGTCCTCTGTGTCTCAAAATCCTGTTCAGTGATACAGAAAGAATGAGAGTCCTGGCAGGCATGCATCAGCGTTGAGTAGAAAAGGAAAATGTGGAGACTCCTTTTACTGTAATCTTCCTTACAGTAAGAAGTAATATACTATGTAATATAAAGTAAAATGCTAATATACTACAACTGTTCCATGAAGCCTTCCTTTTAAAGGCAACCACTTTTGCAGTACAATTCTACTCCCGGAATACGTACTTTAGAAAACAGAAGTAGCATACGCAGGTCCATGCAGAATACTACTGTGAAGCTACACATCACTGTGTCTTGTAATTCCAATTTATAATAATAAATATGAATGCATAATAGTTCAGAAAGTTAACATTAAAAATTAATATACTTGGACACTCTTAGACAGGAAAGAGAATCATCTACATTTAACCACAAACGTTTCTCCTTTCAGTCATCAAGTCTACTTAAACTTTTTCTTACACTTGTATTAAATTAGAATTACATTCTACGGCTTTCAGAAATCTACTGTTATTTGTGATTAAGAACGTAGTAAATGAAAAGATTTTTTTTTTTTTGGTAACTATCTGCTAACACAATTACACTAATTTCAAAAAGGCACTACAAATAAAAAGTGACCCATACAGTGCCTTTATTAAGAGTGCGCTTACATACAGGAAGTTTGCTTCTGTCGGTTTGCACGGTGACATAAAATGCCTTATAAATAGATTATATCAGGTTGAAGAATTAGTTCAGCTAAACTAGTCCAGCCACAGCAACACATTTACGTTGTTTCTGCTTCCAAAGGTTTTTCTTCTGTGGCGTTAACCAGGGTGCTCTATCCCAGCTGTGTAGCGCTGCTGCACTAACTCCAATTACCTCATTAAAACCTCTGTGTTTTCGGTGGTTTGGTTACATGCTACTTTGACCACTTTTTTATATGCTACACAACTGTCAAAGTAGTGACAGTATGGAAGAGACAGATCCCTAGTAAATATATTTTATCAATGATGACTGAGCAGGTTCCTCAGATGTTGGAGATCTTGGTATCCTATAATTCCATAAAGCACCTGTATATAAGCATGTTTACATCAAAACAATATTCTTAACACCACCAAATCCACAAAAATTATCCTGCAGATTAGACTATAAAGGACAAAAAAACAACAAAGCCCAAAACAGTGAACAGCACAACAACAAACACACAATGAACTTAATATCCTCTTTTCTTGAGACTATTCATATTTCAGATGTATTGACACAAGCATAAAGAACCAATTCACAGCCATAAGCATCTGCTTCAAGGCTTTAAAACAAACAGACAAAAAAAAAAGGATGATTTTTTAAATGCAAGAAGAACCTCTTCCCTAACTATTTGCACTATCGCATTTATTGTGACCTAACTTCTCTTTACAGCCTGTCTCAAGATTTCTTAACGAAAAATCATTTTTTCATCCAATTAAAACCCCATAGTAAATTTATGAAATGAATGTAACAAGGCGAGATGCCAAGTGCATTCAATTTTTAACCCTGCTAATTCTTCAATATATCATGGTGGCACAAAGGAAAATACTTTCAAAGGTCAGACTAATGAAGAGTGTCACATCCGGACTTTAAGTATAGATTTCAATCTGTAATTAACAGATAAAAGAAAAAAAAAAATACAAAAACAGAAAGAAAGAATACAGTAGTTTGCAGTTGAAAATTTCAAAGATGGGTACAAAAAGCCACCTAGTGCCACACAGTTTTATTTAGCTATTTGTTGAGTGGTTTTTTTTCTTTTTCTGTCAGCCTAGGTTATATTGTGCTCAATCATTCAGATTTTTCTGTATCTACAGGTTCCTGAGATTATAACAGAACATCAATGCTGAAGTCTTATTTAGTTACATTTCAACATGAGCTTCTGTGCACTTTTTAATATTTACTGTGTACTCCATAGTATTACAGGTGATGTCTTCAACACATTACAAATCATTTAATCCAAAATTTTGTAAAACTGTTTTTCTATAGTGCACTTCTATCAATGCACACTTGTGCATTTGATTTAATCAAAGTGCTATTTATAAAGTACCACATACACCAGTTCCAAAAGAGTGCAAAGATATTCTTTAAACGTTACTTACCAAAAAATGTTACTTTTGCCTTCTTCAACTGGCTTCTCTAAAGGTTCCAAAGAGAAAATTCCATTAGGATCATCATTTGCTTCAATAATAACTGTTGCCATTCCAGCCTTAAAGATAACTGTATCTCCTAAAAAAGAGGACAATTATTATTATTAAAATTGGAATCAGAAATGTAGGTAACTCTAAATCCAATTATGTTTTCTACTCACTACAATTGCTTTTATACAAAGAAAAGGACAATTATAAAAGTCAGTGAAAAACAGAATTTGAGGTATTCAGCAGCAGGCAAATCAGAGTAAAAGTATTTAAGTAGTGTACCATCCAGAGAGCAAGACGTAAGATTTTCAGGAAAAATGACATGAACTGAGAAGATGTGATTCTTACTACACAGTATCCTTGCATGTAGTTGTTATGTGAGGTAACATTTTCTGTTTGATCATCTGGACAAGTCAAAAGAATAAGATATTCAGAGGTACAGAATAAAAGAGTAAGGTATTCAGAGAGCCCCGACCTTCTTTAGACCTAGAAGAAAAGTATTGCATTTAAACTAAATACAAGCTATGAGCAATGTCTAAGAGTTTATTCACTCCCATATCAAAGAATATCTAAAAGGAAGAAACATAAGATTCTTATTATGTAGATGGGAAGCTAGCAGGATTTCAGTGTGCATATTAGTACAGGTAAATATTAAGGGATGTTAATTCTAACTCCATTGCATTGTCCATAGATGAACATAATGTGTCCACACCCACCCCATTTTTTGTCTTCTTTGAAAGTGTCCGACTAAATTTTGTTCCACGTTAAACAATGTGCTTATTCCTCTAACTTCATATACCTCTATTTGTATTTTCTCTCAGGAACAACAGTCCCCAAAAAAATTTCAGAACAGTCAAGGCCACTGTATGTAACCAATCATAGAAAGAAAACCAACTTTTGCTTTCAGGAATATGTATAGAAATATTCTTTATTCTTAGTGATTCTAGAATGGCTGTAAAACTATATGATGCTCATTTTAGAGGAAAAAGGAGGCTATGGATACCCATTCCCCATGTGCTAGGAGAAAAGCCATGATATGTTCCCAATGGGGTAGTATTGGGAGCTACCAGTAGATCCTGAAGAAAGTTATTAAAGTAGAAAGAGACAACAAAAGAGAAAACTTATGAAGGAAGAAGAATGGTTTTGTCTAATCCTTTCCCTAGTCTGATATTTTATAAGAGACCTGGGTACTACAGTGAATACCAGCCGACCTTGGGAAATAGCTTAGCTGCCTTATACTCAAATTACTGCTTTCCCTGTCAACCTCTGGCTGCCTGCTACCAATGTTCAGGGAAGGATTCAACTCAAGATCAATGCTGCCTTGTGAGAAACTCACAGGCCAGCCGCAGGGTGTCCACTGTAGCATGACCTCAATCACTTCAGTCTTATCGACTGCTAAAGACTAAGACCATCAGAGACTGTAATGAGAACTAAGATGCTTAGCGTGCTTACAGATGAAGAAATCTAATTTTAGGTTTCCTAATCTTGAATTGAATACCTGGTAGGTATTTTACTTTGAGAACGTGTCACACAATCTGAAGGTATAGTCTGATGGTTAATTGCCATCATCTTTCTTTGCTTTATTAAATTACAGCCCCTCAGGTTTCAATGGCTGATTCAATACAGCTTTGCTTTGCATTGCAAAGATTTGCAGCAGATTCAGAGCCTGTTATTACCTCTCAACTAGAGAACAGTAAAAAATGAAGGGCAGTAAATTAAAATTTGATAACACAATTGCAAATGACTCTCCCACAACACCATGAGTTTTGTTGGAGCTAGGTGTGGGGAGGGTCTTTATTAAATACTTAGGGCTCTGGAAAAATTATGAATTTCTTATACTTCACTTTTATTTTCTCATGTATATTACATAACAGTGATAATTTATTCTAAAAGATATGTATTTCAAAAACGTGAGGAATGGGCTGAATAATTTTGGTCATTCCTTTTTAAGTGTAAACTTTGAAAAATAAATAAATAAACAAAAATACGTTATTTCTAAGGTAATAAATCCTTTCTTTAGAGGTGGTCCCCTGGGTAAATTGTGACATATATTTTTCTGCAAATTAAGCCTTTTAAAACTATAGTCTCAGAGTGAAAAAAATGTATGCATACTTTTCGCTACTAATAAAATAGAGCAATTACATACCCTTCCTCCAAAATATGGCAGTTCTGTTTGTTTTTACAAAAATCATGTAGTTTTGTAATACACTCTGGAGCATGAAAAAAATAACTAAAAGAATACCTCTTTTCCTAAGACTGTTGGGTACTAAATTTTGTTTTTTTTTTTTTTTGCTTTGTGTTTTTGTATTGAAGTCCATCTAATTTGGAGCATTTATATTTGAAAAGGGACTTTCACTCCAGTTGTTTTTGCAGGCAAAGTATCAACTCTATCATTTGATTTTTGTTTCCAATAAAATAATTAAGGATGAAAATTCAAACACAGTATGCATTTATTGTATAAAAATCTTGAAGCAAACATTATTCGTATAATTCTTGGCATTTAAATATTGCTTTATGATAAGACCAAGATACTAAGAAATTGCCAGCAAAAAAAAAAAAAAAAAAAAGGAAGACTTACCTGTAGAATTGAAAAGGATAATATAAAATGTTTCATCAGTTTCAGGGGTATCATCATCGTTGATATACACAGATAAATTCTGCTCCCTTTCTCCAACATCAAACAAAATGACACTGTTCTTTCCACTGGGAACAAAGTCTCCCTCTTCAGCTGTTGCATCTCCATTAACAGTAATATACTGGACAACAACAGCGACATCAGCAGATCCATTCCTTAGGACTGTAAAGTTTGCAACACTTCCTTCTTGAACACTCACTGTCACAGGTTCTGAAAATACAAAAGCAACAAATCTGTCTGAGTTCAAGCCTGAGTTGCTTGCATTTGCTCTGTTTTCTTAATTCTCTCTAGTAGGATCTTCCTCTTCAATGAAACAATAAGATGTATGTGATAAAGGTAGGAAATAATTCAGGTACGAGAGAATATTTTGTACCTTGCCTCCTAACTGATCTCAACATCAACAAAGAGAAAAATGACACACACAAAAAAATGGGAAGGTTCTGAAGGAAACAAATATAAATTAAATACAAAAAAAAAAAAAAGTTTGGGGAGCTTTTCCACTTGCTCTTTTGGGATTACGATTTCGCAATGATCTGGTTTGTGAAAAAAATCCGTTTTAGGTAGTGTATGTATTCCACATTTATAAACAATAATATCTAACCTGCAAAATAAATGGGATCATCATTCTTTGTTATTTGTAAAATTGCAGTGGTTACATTGCCCAGCCTGGCTCCACCGGTAGCATTGAATAAACTGATGGTGAATACTTCCTCCTCTTCAGGCACCTGAAAGTATTAAGACATTAATTTCTAGCATACAAAACACTGAAGAATTTAAAATGAAAAGTTAGGGGGATTAATAAGCCAGAGATTTCTGAGTGTTGTTTTTATTTGTCAGTCCTTATGTGTCTCAAGAGGGATGATAATTCATACAGTTATACAGAAATTATCATCCATCTACAGTTTTTGTAAGTAAGTCCCTTCCTCTTTATCTTGCACAGATGACCCAAAAGTTACCTTCCAGTTTTATGTTTCTGATACATGTAGTTTTTTTTACAGCTTTATTTATTTATCATTAGGTGTAATCTTTCTTATATTACTTCAAATTTATCAGCATATAGGATTAGGATTGAAATTAGGATTCCAGTTATCAAGATACGAGTTTCAGTCAAACTTTCCTATAACTTTACCACAGTACAATTACTCTCAGCTTCTACCTTTTTTGTTTAGAGGTATGCACAGCTTCTGAAATTTCTCTATGATTTGCAGACATTATCTCAGTTCTACCCAAGTATTTTGATATTTCCTACAAGTTATTAGGCTCTTGAGAAACACACATTCCTTTTTTCTCCTTATACTCTAATGTTTTAGTACTTACTCTTTGTCCCATATTCTCACCCCAAAACACTGTAAAAGTGTTTACCTCATCTGGCAGTGAGTAAATAGTGATATTTTTTGAAAACTCCAGATTATCAAATAAAATAGTCCCTTGCTCTGGATAGACGTCATTGGTACATGCTGGATCAACAACCCAAGACACACTAACATTTCCATAGTTTCCTTGATTTCTTACAACTCTGTAAACAGCTAAAAAACATAAACAGAGTCAGTGTGCATATTCAGAGCAACAGAAATCAAAAAGGAACATCTGAAACATCTGAAACTGAGAAAAAGGAAATACAATAATAACCAATTTCACTTCTTATGAAACCAGTAACATGTTGGAGTGCTACAGAAAAGGACACACAAAGACAGATTACTAAAGCAGTGCAAACTGCTTTAATTTCACATGTTAATTCTTGCCTGTAAAAGTAATTGATAACTGAATAGATCAATTAAAATCACCCATAGGAAGATTTAACTCTATGTTTCTCTTATATAACACCCCATTCTTCATTCTCCACAAACAGAGCTACTACCTCCACGTTGCACTTTGCACATACATCAGTACTCCATCCCTCCTGTCTGGAAAATTCTCTAGCAATCCTTTTTACTCAGTTAATCCCTCTGTTTTTCCACACCCATACTTCTCCACTTCACTCTCCGCTGCTCATCTTGCTTGGCATTGTACCAATCTGTAAAGTCCTGAGTGGAGATTTTAGTAAGAAGTCTCCTAGACTTCTGTTATCCTAGAACAGGGAAAATAAGACTTGCAGAAGCAGACAGCAGATAAAGAAGTAACTCTAATAAAAAGGAATTACCGGTATGGATGACTTCTCCTTTGCTTTCACTTATTGTTACTGTTAGTTCGTAAGGTAGAAACTGAATGATACCATGCGGATCATCATTCTTCAAAATGGTTATATTGACCATTGTGGCATTCCCCAACTTGCCTGGCATTTCACTGTAGCCACTAAGTACCACAGAATATAGCTCATCCAGCTAGAAGAGGGAAACTCAGTCAGAACAAAAATACATATTCAACATCCACATCAAAAACAAAATGGTCTATAGTCCACAGTCCCCCATCAGGCAGAAAGGGATACAAACTTAAAATGAAATCACACACATTCTACATGCAATAAACGTTTGTATAATGCTATCAAATAAAGGAAATTGTTAGAACTTTCTATCTCTAAAAGCATCAGTTTCTCCAAAAGTCTATTATTATTATAAGCAGGGACTTATTTTGTGTACTTAATTTAGAATCGCATAATTTCACAAGTAATGTTTGTAACACACTCTGAAATGTAAATTTTCTTTCCTCCAAGACTTCTTAAGATTCCTGGCTTTGTAACAGGTAAAGCAAAGATTTTTAAACCATGGACAGCATGCTAATTTAGAAAGAATTGATCAACTGGCTTTATTAATCTAATGGGACATGGTACTTTCAAAAAAGTATCAGAGAACATTAGAAAAAAATATTGCATTTATCTATCTAGAAAACAGCATTACTCTACACTGGGGAGAACTCAGTGAAACTGGCTGGTGGTTAGCAGTAAAGAAACACACATGAACTGGTTCTTCACATACAATTCAATTAAACAATGGTGTTCAGTACTACAGAATGTCATGGATGCTAAAACCTTACCTGCGTTCAAAGCGTAACTGCTTCAATTAACAGAAAGAAAATCTGAAGGCACCCAAAGATACCATCCATTACTCCAGACATCCTTGGACTGCCCACCATTGGAGGCTGGGATGGCATTCTGGAGGAAAGTGATTATATATGTCCTGCTCATGTATGTGGCTTTTGGCCACTCTTGGAGATAGAAGAGTATAAAAGGACCTCCTTATTTTTTAGTCCTGACACTACAATTCGTATGTTTTTGCCTGAGCATTTCAGCAGGATGACTTACCTAGTCTAATAATACTGCTGTAAGCAGGGAAATACTTTTATCTCAGCCTGCTGATGAACTAGTAAAAACTGGGAATGGAACTATTAAATAACCCGCTGTTTTAGTGCCTAAGTTTTACTAGATTAACTTATGTTCCTGGCTTCTGTAGTGGAGTTCAGACTTCTTATGTCTCCTTTCTTTGGAGTATGTAGGGAAAAGAAACCTGAATTTCTACAGCAGCCTATGCAATTGAAGTTGGAGTTGCTGTGATCCCCTGATTTCCTCATCATATGGTCCTCCATCCCTCCTTCAATCCATGACTGATGACCACCTGGCCCTACAAAAAGATTATTAACCTTCCTAAAACCTTTATGTTTTGTAAAGCTGGCTTTCTGACATCTTACTCCTAGATCAGCTCATTAGCAGGATCAGACAAACACAACTAACTGCTTATGCAAAATACAGCATAGGAATGTGCATGTAAAGGCAGCAAAAAATGCTGAATCACAGCAGCTAAAATTTATGTTAACATAAATGTGGTAAAATCAAACCCTTGCAAACTTCCTGATGGAATCCAGGATGGCTGATGCACAGGAAAGGGAACAAGCTACAGAAAAGCAGAAAGCAAAGAGAAAAGCAACAGACACATGCCTCAAATTGTGCAGATTTCTGGGATTACAAAACAATAGAGATATCAGAGAAATGAATATTCAGGCAAGACTGACAAGACCTGATTTGTATTGATATAAAGTGCTTTCATATGGTGCTTGACTATCTTATAGGCCTTTCAGTCACTCCTCCTCTATCTATTTCTCACACTTAAGAAAAAGAAAGCCTTCAAATGTTACAGAAAAATTGCTGGTATTTACAGGTGAAACCATCTATATTTTAGTAAGTGACAAACAAATATGTATGTGAATGCAATTTAAAGAGAGAAAAATATTAATTCTTACCTCTGGAATCCCATCCATCCTTGTCAGTAGAGTAATTATGATCTCTCTTTCACCAGGCTTAAACTCCAGAATTCCTGTGCTTCCATAAAACTCATTATTATCTCTTGGTTCTACAGTGTAGCGCAGAAACTGTCTGATGAGGCTTCCTCTAGTGCGAACAATCTGCAGCTCAACAGACTCCCCTTCCTGCAAAAAAATAAAATTAATCTTTTTCTAGCACTCTGTTAGAACTAAGTCGTCTGTAATGTTTAAGTGACGTTACTCGGATAGCTACCTTGATGCTGTAGGGACCTCTGGAAGAGGAAGAAAATTCGAACACTCCTCCAGGATCATCGTTTTCCAAAATTGTAATTTCACAAGTAGTAAACCCGTATTTCAGTATCTGATTTTCCACACTGACCCTGAGAAAGGAAGGTAAGAGGTTTTTTTCAAGTTGCAACTCTGTTTAGCAAATCCATACAGAGGAGATCAGGATATTGACAAATTTTATGAATAAATTATGAAAGCCAACAGTTACCTACAAGGATTAAAACAAGTTAAGAATGATACAACATCAGAATGTTTTATCCATTCGTAAAAAATAAATAAATAAATAAATAAAATAAATAATTGCCTCTGAAGTAACTTTTTGTTTGTTTGTTTCTGATTAGCTTTTTATAGCTAGTAACTCTGTTGTTTGTTTGTCTGTTTTTGATAACACATGCACACAACACACAGGAAAAGAAACAGAATAGTGCCAGGAAAAAAAAAAAAAAAAAGTTAGTTAAATTCAGAACTACTTTGTACTTGGATCAAGGTATAAAGGAAATTCCAAAATCACCTATGCTGAGATTACACTGAAAAGCATAAATTTCCATTATTGCTTTGTTTGTCAAAGTTTACTACTGACATAAAGAGGCAGAAATTTGACCCTCGATACCATGGATTTCATCCTCAGCTCTGTGTTAGCCTGCCTTCTGTAGATGTGGAGACTACCTGTAGGATCCCTGTCTGACTCTACAAAATGTTGGACCTGCTCTCAGTAGCTCAGACTCATTCCCCTTTCTCATTACTCCTTTAAAGCACATGCTGAATGGTGCAAGAATGAAGTACGTTGACCAAATACGCATACTTCAGATTCCTCTCAGTAAAGGATTTCTCTCTCTGGGCTTCTCCTACACCATCTTGATCGTACTCTGTGACAGGAATGGGCAGTATCTGATAACAGTAATGAACCTTGCATATTACTTGCTTGCCTTTCCTCAGAAGCAGTAATTTTCATCATTTTAAATTTCTTATATTAAAAATTCCAGAGAAGCACTATTGCAGGATGCATCAAGAATACACCTTCAGATTGATGGTCTGCATATGATTTATTACATGTAGTTTTAGGTACTTAGATTCCTTTGCATCTTTCACGTTTCCTGTCAGTATTGTATTTTTCAATGAAATCGTGGTCCTGCATACTGTACATATTTTTGTGCTTTCACTGTGCTACAACCTAGACTTTATCAAACACTATTTCATGAAGAAATGTGATCTATTATATCCAGTTTTTGAAATCAGGCCCAGAACTGTGTCCAGAAGCACGTTTTAAGTAACTGGAACCTACACACACAAAAACAACTTAGCATTGTTGTAGCACAGTCTACAGGACAGGGTACAGGATGCAAAATAGGTAATACCTATTTAATAGAGTAACGTGCTCATGTTTGTTACATGTTTAAAAAAAAAAAAAAGTCGGTAGAAAAAATAACCTGTGTTATATAAATTATATGCATGTTAGTCTAAATCAAGATAACTTTCCTTGTCTTTGACTAGAGAAAATTACTCTGTAACTCTAATCAGTTCAGCCATTTAGTTGGGGCAAACTGTATTTGTAGCAGTTTAAAACAATTAATTCATTATTCCATGAAACACTCAAATATCAAACACTGAGCCATGCATTCATAACTTTCATCATTCACAGATCCTACATAAAGAAATGCCTTCAAGCAAGAACCCCATGCCATCAAACGAAACACCAAAGGGGAAGCATGCGTTGTCTGAAGAGATGCAGAGACGTGATTCTTGGGGGGGAAAGAAATGATAAAGACAGTTTCTGTCCAAACCAACCACTTCTAAAACAAAGCATTGATTCACTGAGGACAGAAAACAGTTCACCGCACTTACCCAAAGAACACGACAAACCTTTCTGTCTCTACCCTGTCAACACAGAGGAAAAAAAAAAAAAAAAAAAGAGGATGTAGAAAGTAATGAAAGTGCCACTTACTAAAATTTCAATACTACCCATCTTATAAAAGAACAAAAAACTAACAAAAGGGACAAAAAAAAAAAAAAGAAAAAGAAAAAAAAGAAGGCTTTCTTTTTACTTTCCAAAAGTTTATAATGTTCTTTTTATGGGAACCCTGCTTGCTTGGCATTTTCCTGTTGACAAAGGCCAGCAAGTGGGCAGTTCCCACTTAGGAGGAGTGACCCCATGACCAATTCAGCATGTCAAGAGCCACTCAAGGTGTTCCCTACCAAGCCCTCCTCAAAGAGCTTGATTACTGACTGCGTGATCACAACTGCAGCAGCCATCCACGATTATAACCCTTTATTAGGGAAATACATCTACGTGCCTCTGTGATACGGTGTTTCATCAGTCTGACAAAGTAATGATAAAAACAGATAAGCACAGAAAGAGTACTGATGGGTACACAAGGAAAAGTAATTAGGCACAAAATCACAGCAAACCTCATTTACAACAATTTTTTAGTTAATCAGATTACCAAAGTAGTATATATACATGTATAACATAAATACAAATATAAGAAAGAGAAGCAGAAGGAGAAAAAGGGGAAAAAGAGGGGACAAGGAAATAAAGGGACAAAAAAAAAAAAAGAAAAAGGGGAAAGGAAAAGGTATTTGCTAATCAAAAGGTTAAAAAATTAAATCAAGTTTCAACCAAGCATTTATAACAAAACTGCCACATGAAGTCAGTCAAAAGGGCAGCATTATTCTGCAATAGTAATCATGTATTTTGGCTTTCTTAATCAAAAATACATTAAATACAAAAACTGTATCGTCTATCAAAGCACCAAAAACAGATTAAAACAGTGTTTGTAAGGTGATAATTGGGCTCCACTAATCTCAAAAATAATTTAAATTTGGAATTCAATACAGACAAGAGTTCACTCTAAATTCTGAGAAGTAAATACATTCACAGACGTTCTTTCGAATAGGAAGTCTGAATTAATTGAAATTTGTTATTGATATTCACTGAAGCTAGGTATATATTGAGACATTCTCCCTTCCCTCAGAAACATGCAAAAGCATTCAAAAAACAGCAAAATATTATCACAATGAAAAGATCAAGGAGAAGATTCCAGAGTTGGTAATGCTAAAATTTAATTATATCGCTAAGCTGTTAGTAAAATAATTTACAACAGAAAATAAAAATGAATCACTATATCAAGTGAGCTTTTGATATGTATTAAACCTAGACAGCTTTCAGGTCAGGAAGCAACCAGTAAAATTCAGTCCATCAACTGGTAAAAAAGAACATTGTTCAGGTGGTTTCTCCATACAAACCCCATCTTGAACACCTGGATCCTTTTATTTATTTACTTATTTGTTTGTTTGTTTGTTTATTTATTTATTATCTGGTCATTTTTTTTCTCTGGCTGATATCATGAGTGGTCAGACCGCTATCACTGCCCTGGCACAGTAATGTTAGTTACTTCTCCAAAAAGTCATAAAACATCCTATGCAGAAACTTAATAGAAGCAGCTAGGTTTAGGTTTCCAGCTCCAAGATGCTGTTAAGCAAACAATGAATGAACGAAGCTGTGGCTGCCCCATCCCTGGAGGTATTCAAGACCAGGTTGGATGAGGCTGTGGCCAACCTGATCTAGTAGGTGCCATCCCTGCCCATGGCAGAGGGGTTGGAAGTGGATGATCTTTAAGGTCCCTTCCAACCTGAGCCATTCTGTGATTCGAAGAATGGTGCACTCAGTAGTATTCTTTATATCTATACTCTAAGGCATATACATGTAACTTTTCATAACATAGAATGCATATCCCTAACAAGAAATTTTTAAAAAATAGTATTGAAAAAAAAAGAAGAATTAAGAGAACAAAGATAAATTAGGAAAGTACATTTTAAATTTAAATCCAAAATGTTTGTTGTAAAGTATTCTCACAGGTTTACTTTTTTCTAGGAATAATAAAAAAAAAAAAAATCCCAATTCTATTGTTTTGAACAATTACATTGTAATGCAATTATCATACTCACATCCTGCAAACTTTTATCCTTTTAATCCAAATGCTTGCTTTTCGGTTCAGTGTACTCTTCATGTGCTAAACCTAAGTCCATACAGGGCTAAACCAGGCAAGGTGAAGCGTTCAGCAAATAGCTGCATAATACTTCCAGCAGCCAGCTCAGATCGACCCGGAGGAGCTACGGGGCTGGACACAGGGTCCGTGCCACCAGAGAGCTGCCAGGACACCAGCCCCATCCCCTGCCACGTGCACTTCCAACCTCGAAGAACAGAGGGGCGTTCATATACCACCCTTACACCACGGAGGAGATGCTCCCAGACTGCCTGACACTACACGGGTCCAGTTCAGTCCCGTTTCACTCCTCGTGGTATGTGAAACCAGCTCTTTAGGTGTTCCTCTGACAGCAGTATGGAAACAGGACAAAGAGGGCTATTCAGAAGCAGCAATAAAAGTTAAAACAGCTGCTTTGACATGGTGGCTTAACCGTGGCCAGCAGCTCCTCCAGCTAGTGAAAAGAACTCTTGACCAGGAATAAGGTGATACCAATCACTGGGAAAGCCACTTCCCTGTTTTTATCCTCAGCTTATTTTTTCCTGTAAAATGGCTATGTATGGACATGAAGTTTCATATCGTCACAGACAGTAAACCCTGGCAATGCTTATGATGCTGCCAAAAGAAATACAACCTCAAAGTGTGTAAAGCATTTCTTATACAACAAGACTAATGTGAAATGACTGATCATTAGGGAAATTCTTTCAGTAAAAAAAATCATAATTATTATGTAGCAAGAACTACAGATGAATTAGGACAACTGACAGGAGCTTCAAAATGTTTCTTACACTTTTTTAAACATGCAGTACAAGAAAATAGGAGAAATTAGAGTTTTGACTAAGTTTAAGGTACCATGAGAATTTCAATGTTAAGAACTAACTAGAACCACAAAATAATTAAATAAATAAATGAAAAATAGCTTTGAAGTTAATAACTTTTGACAAAATCTGGAATTTCTGCAGAACCTGAGTGTTCTGAAAGACACATGAGAAACTTAATTTCCACTGTGAATCTACATGGCTGTCATTATTAAACCACACTTCTCTAAAAGACTTTCTTTTCTATCAGGGTATCTCAAAAAGGGGGAAGTGAAATTGCTTGTGGAACATTACTCAATTTGCTTGCATTCAGTGTTCACCCCCTCTTCAATTTTTTCAGGATTATCTACTGATTTAATTAGAGGCAGGCTCTAGCTCTAAAGAACTGCATTAAAGTAGGATTTGCCACATTAGACTTTCCATAGTGCCTCTCATCAGAGGAAACACCTTCTCTCCAGGTTTAATCCATCATTTATTTGATTTTTGAGGCTATTTTAATTTTTCTGAGTCATAGCAGGAGAGATATGTTGTTATTTTGAGAAGTAATGAAAACAAGCAGTAGGTGTCCAGCGCACTCATTTCAACATTCTACTATTTTCAAATGACTTTTTCCCCGTTAAAACGCAGTCTGATCAAACCCTTGAGGCATCCCTGGAGGTTTTCAAGGCCAGGTTGGACTAGGCTGTGGGCCGACCTGATCTAATGGGTGGCATCCCTGCCCATGGCACTGGGGTTGGAAACTGATGATCTTTAAGGTCCCTTCCAACCCAAGCTATTCTGTGATTCTATGAAAATTTACATAAGTAAGATAGATATGGTTTTGAAACAGACACTAACCAAAGGGAATTACCAAGTAAGGAGAAAATCCTAGCTCCATTAAGCAGTATGGCAGTGAGTAACCCACAACACATAAACCCTTAAGCCCTGTCCATCAACACTACACAGTGATTTAAATGGCCCTCCTATGCTTTTCTAACTTTTTGACATGTAGCAACCTCTAAAACCCAAAAATGTTTAAAAACTGCCAGATATTTCACAGTGAAATAGTCAAGTCTGTATTTTACATTTGTAATTTTCAAAAAATTACTTCATAACTCATAGGTCTAATCATTTTCCACATAAACTGATGACAGAATGTCAGCCTATGGAAATCTGTATCCCATCACAGAAATCACTAGAACAATAAAAATCTTCAAATAACGTTGCTTCAGTTTATTATATATAGTAAATGAGATTTATGTCGTAACATATGCATATGGATCTGTTCTGGCATCCTAACTTCCATGAGTTAAGACTCAAAAAATGCTGGAGCATAAGGACTGCCTAAACAGTTGTCTGTTTGTTGATTATCACTTCCACAAAATAAAAGTGATTTATCCCCAGATCCCAAAGTCTCCAAGTTCTCAGTCTCACCACCACTCACTCATGAGCACAAACACAGGCCACGTCCCCAGCCCACATACCCTGCAGGTTCTGGCCCTCTGGTTGTGCCAGGTGCCAAACTGATAGCTGTCTGCACCTTAACTGGGGGGCTGATAACTGCCAGTGAGAGATTACGTTGTGTAGAAGGAAAAAACAGCAATCAGATTTAAAAAAAACTGATTTCTGTTTGTGCTTACCAGGTAAAATGAACAGCCCTAGTATGCATATATGCTCTCACAAAGCACACACACAATTTCCATGGCCTGTTCCACCTACATTCATCAAGAAGACCAAGGTCTTTCCTTTCTCACATAGATTTCACTACAGACATCTGGTTTTATTTATGCTTGGTCTCAATTCAGGCCTATTCAGATAGGGCAGGCATTCAACCTGAATCTGCTCCTAAAAAAAGAAAATATAAAGAAGCTTCAGCAGATACAAGACTCTCTTGCTCCTTCATTACTCATCATTACTCATCTGTGTTCTTTGGAATCATATTTTTCATGTTATACATTTTCCTCCAGTTTGTGGACAAAATTCAGAGCTAGTTTTAATATCTGTGGTCTAAGTATAGAGAGCATAAAGCAAGAAAGGATAACATTGTTTTTAATGGCTTGGAAAAAATATAGTTATGGATGCACTTAAAGCTTATTTAAAATTGAACTGCCTTGACAATACCACTAAGCCGTAAATAATACATCCTTGTTAGAACTAATTATTTTGATTATTTTACCCGTGCTATTAATAATTGCAATACATTGAATGCTTATGAACATATGTCTATGTCTATAGTTTCATTAAAGTTCTTACATGCTTTCTTTTCTCGCTGACTTATGCTACAATTTACGGAACAGTACAAGCACATCTACAGCACAGTGCATCTTTGTTTTCATGCTCATTCACTACTGCTGTGAGGTGCTGGCTGCCAGCCTCGGAAACTGAAATCTTCTATTTGTCCACAAAATACCAACCAGGCTGAAAGCAATAGCACGGGCGTACACGTAACCCTGCCAGTATCCTTCAACCCTAATTTGAAGAGTCATGTCTAGTACTGAAAGGATGATCTCTGCAGTCATTTCATTCTTGGCTTCTGCTAATTAGTTGAAGTGAGGGATGCTACCAAGGTCTAGAGAAAAGTTCAGATTCTATCTCCTCCTTGCTTACTTCTTTTTCCAGGACAGACCACCTGTTCCTCGGTTCACTCTCTGACCCTGCCAAGTGTGGGAAAGCTGCTTACTGTTGGCACACTTTTCACCATCCACTTCATGATCAACAGAGCCTACGGCTTGCACCATACACAGCAAAAGCAGAACACTGGTTGTATTTGTTCAGCTGCCAGTTCAATCCCTGTTGCAGCCACCATTTTCAAGGTATAGCCTACAGTTGTAACTCAGGATAAATGGCAGAAAACTGTACTTTCACACACGTGAATCAAAAAAGTTACCCTTTCATGCTGCTTACTTCTATCTACTTACTTGTTTACCTCAATACCACTCTGCATTCTTGGCCACCTTACACTCAAAACTTGAACCATCATTTCTAATCCTAGTTTCCCCCTTTGTGCCAGAGACTCTAAAAAAATTCCTTGAGACAAACCAGTTTCTCCCACAGAAAGAAAGCGGAGAACTGCTTGCAATAGTCTCTGTTTTTATTCTGAAAAGGATTGCCTTTTTAATGTAATGAGTAGCCAAGGTAGAATAAAATAACTAGTTCTGAACTACATGCATTAACCAGCCACCTTTTAATCAAGCAAGCCAATCCCGCAAAGGAATAACATCTTCCCTGTGTGCCATAAAGATGTTCGAAAACCATGTTTTCTGAAATGGGATCTTCTAGTGATCAACAACAGCGTGAGGAGCTTCTTGCCTATTGTTTGCTAATGTGGAATCACTGTGGATATCTGTTGTGGATATCTAAGAGCTAGCCTACGCTTCCTGTACAGAATAAAAATACTTCTTCTGCATAAGGTAAGGACTATGTAAGTAGTAGATGTTCAGTGTGGAAGCTGGTGCTGGCAGACCACTGTAGTATGTTTTCAGTAAAAGTGGAAAATGTACCTTAGACAAATAGGAGGTAATACAAGAGCACGTGTGGTGGTATTTCTGTATTTACTTATGTAACTGAGCTGTGGGAAGCAGGACAGACGATATAGCCAAGACACTCTTGTTAGTAACTCAAAGAGGGAAAAGACTCCTGATTATAAACTAATTTAAGTTTTCTGAACAGTGTTCACATGCAGATAATAGTATCACCTGAGGGCCCTTACAGCCTGTTATCCTAAAATCCTCCACTAGATGAGAAGGGAGACCAGAACACTGTGCTTCAGAAACCCCACTGCATTCTCATTAGCAGAAGACTGCAATAATAGTCACACTGGGATATTCTGGGGGCTATGAGCTGACAGAAGTATCTAATTATCAAGGAATATTGAACATGCAGATCAAACAAATAAACTGCAAGTCTAATTCTACAGTGACACCCAAGTTATAAATGTTTTTTCTGACAGAAAAAGTTCTGCATTGCTTTTTAGTTCTCACTTTAGTTTTTCCCATTATCTTACTAAATATTATTTTTCCGAAAAAAAAAAAAAAGTGTTAAAACCAAGAGCTATAAAAAAGATCAAAACTGAAAGAACTTTCTAAATAGCATACAGAATTTTCATGAAAATATAAACAGTTAAGTCATTAGATAATAAATGCAAAATGGTTTCTTACATTGATCTCCAGTCAAAGAACCCATACACAGTCTGAAACAAGGGCCCACTATTTCTTCAGACACATATCAACACAATGCAAGCAATACCATGTAATTAACACTGTGCTAATCTGTTATGCATAAATTGAGTACTGCAGCTGATACATATGAATAGAGAATAGGGTACAATACCTGTCCAAAGTTAATAACACAGTTTCGTTCATTTCAGGTACATCATCAGCTTTAATGGTGATGTTAATTGTGGTATCACTTTGTCCAGATAAGAAAACCACGGAGCCGTTAAAAGGACTTATATCATCCTGTGTTACCGCCTTTTGATTGGGACCAGAGGGTTTCAAACTCCAGAACACAGTTGCTTGACCATCAGTCCCATCTCGATGCAATGCAATGGAAACCTGTGAAACACATTAATTTGTTGTGACTTGCAAAAGTAGATGCAAAACCGATTACTCCCTTGCAAATTACTATTTGAATAAATAATAATAAAAACAAAAGTTTGGCCAGTTCTAATTTGAGAATGGGAAATGATCTATCTTATTCAGGATTTGTCTCAGTCCTACTTTACATGACTATGCTCGCAATTGGTGAGAGAGACTAACTGCAGTATCTTTTGCTCTGTGTGAGCATCAAGGGCTAACTGGTTTTAGATACTTACACAGAAAGCAAAGACCAATCTCAGTTCTCTGGAAATCAGTAACAGATTATTTCAGAGCATTTTTTTTTTTTTTTAAAGAAGAGAATATTTAGGATAAGACAGAACTTACAGGAAGGCTTTTCCTCACATTAATTGTCAAATGCTACACTGAATACAGCAAACTCCACCTTCTCCAAATAAGTTTTCCATAGCAAAAGACAATATAAAAAGGCTTACTTACCAGCGTAGCAGGGGAATCTTCTGGTTCAGAAAGAATAATCGGTAGATTGCTAATAAAGCCTATTTCTCCATTTGCAATATCTGGAGTAATCCTCAAAGAAATATTTCGAATTTCGCCTAATCTAGGACTCACAGATGGGACTAGAGGAATTCTATTCACCAGTTCAACTCCTTCCAGCTGTAGGAAAAAGTAAAAGAAAAGTGAGAAATAAGAAGCCTCAGCACCAAGTCAGAACAGTTCTGACATTTCAGAGTAATTTTCATATAAAGGAAGTATACATCTCCAGAGCAAATTCTTCCTACTGATAGCACTGCTGTTATAAAAATTTGTAAGTAGACATGTCAAAGAAATTAAGTGGATATTGTTGAGCTGTCAGCAGAATGGTACACCTCCCAGACAAATCATGTTAGTGTATGTAATTAAACACAGATCAAGCCAGAGAGAGAGACTCTGTTCCAGATCAGCTGATACATTACTAGAGCTATTAACAACAGTCATTGATGAGCAGCATAGGCAATTGTCTAACATCATTTTTTGTGTCTTGCATTGATAAAAATCTAGGGAAATCACTGAAGTCATAATAATTTACAGCCCTTGATCAAACAGCCAAATAATAATCCACTTTTCTTTCCTCTCCACAAAATTTTAAGGAATTCTCTATCTAAGAACTACCAGAGCCACATTAAGAATTTAAATTCAGTACAGTATTTCAAAACTGTATTTTACTTGTCACTGCATTTCTGATAGATTATAGATACTAAGAGGAAATAGATTTTTTTTCATCCTTTTCTTTAAAAGGGAAGCATCACTCGCTAAGCCCAGCACCAGTAGTGACACACCAAGGAAAGCAGAACTTGCCTGTTTAATTATTTCCTTTAAATATTATTTATTCCATGTGATTCTGTCTACATGCATCATTACAATAAATGTTTCCATAACAGATTTGCATATATTTCTGTGAACATTTCACTGGGGCATAAACTCCCACTGACATTTTTTCTTGGAGTTATCAGGTGTTATCATAGAGTAAAGCTTTATTTTTTGGGGATAAAATAGTGGCCTTTCTTAAATTCATATAGTAATCATGGTTCACCATTTCAAAAGATGATTTTTAAAGTCTTACAGTTCTTGAAACCAAACTCTATAAATATGTGGGCTGTATCATATTTTGTTCCACAACTGCTTGAGTAACACCCAGAAATATGCATGAACATTTATCTGATGATAGATGGAAATGTTTTACAAATACTGTATTTAGTAACTGATTCTCAACCATTCCAACTTGTTATCAAAAGTCTGAAGAACAGATGATGGCACTGTTTGTTTCTCCTCTTTTCTGAGCTTTCTCCTAGCATAGGCCCCGATTCTGCAATTAACAGGATGAAAGTGCACCATTGTGCGGTTATTAGCTCAGTAAACTTTCTGAAATACTACACAGCCAAAACAATTTGCTCTATTTAAAGTGTATGCTGTATTTGGATCCTGTATGGTACCTTTGGAATAAAGTAATAATCAATAAAGAACAGAGATTTTACTCTTTCTGCAATGTTTCCTTTAGTACCTTTTAAAGGAAACCAGTACAAAGAGAAAAAAATATATAGTTATTTGAACAATAACAATTAGTTTATGAGCTTAATTTTCAGAGTTAATCTTCCTAGCTATACCAAAAACCGCATCTCTGATTACAGCACGTTATTTAATTGAAGGTGTCACTAAGGAATATATCTCACATTAACATTATCTCCTGTACCTTTATTCATCCTACAGTTTCATTTGCTTCTCTGCTGATTCCTGAGTCAATTCTTTATTTTGCCTAAGTACAACTCATTCTAAACATGTTCACTGAGATTATCATTTATTCACGATGCAGAAGGATTGTCACAGTGATAAATAGTGGTGTTTTCCTTCTCTATGAGTTTCTAAATTAATTATTTGAGCTGGAAAGCTCCTCTGATTTAATTTCTTCAAACAAAGATTTTATTTATAGTTCATGGAGAAAGTACAGAAAAAAAAAAAAACAGATTGGAATCTACAGTTTGAAAATCCAGGCAAAGTGCTTGGAATGACTGAACATTCTGAAATATTTATCAGATGTGTGTCTTGACTACAGTCAAAGGACAAAAAAAAAAAAAAAAAAAAAACATTGAATACATGGAATTAGACATTTAAGAATTTTGTGGATCTCTCAAACCTCTTGCAATCATAAAACATACTAACGTGTTCTAGTATTTCAGAAGGCAATTCCTAATCTAACTGTGAATGCCATAAATAAATAAATAAATAAAATTGCATATTAGATAAACAATATAATTCTGGCAAAACTTTTTGTTCTCATTATTCCTCCTGTAAGAGAATGTAGGGAGAAGGATGTGGAGGGAGGAAATCTTTCAAAGGTCTTAGAAGTGATTACAACGTCTTTGGTAGACTATAAGGAAAATATAAAACCTGGCAAATTTGAAATTCATGGATATAACATCAACACCTTCAACGATGATAAAAGTTATCTTTTACAAATTGAGATAGAAAAAAAAAAGGAAAGAAAAAAGTGAAGAAAACTATACAGGGAAAAAAAAAAGTAAGTTCTCCTAACAAATTTATATATAAATGCAATATAATATACATATAATATATAATGTATATTTGACCCTTTTTAATTTAGAATAGTTCAGCTGGAAGAGCAAAGATCACAGTATCACAGAATTGTAGGGGTTGGAAGGGACCTGGTCAGGCTGGAGAGTTGGGCAGGAAGAAACCAGATGAGGTTTAACAAGAGCAAGTGTAGAGTCCTGCATTTGGGAAGGAACAACCGCAAGTATCAGTACAGGCTGGGGGATGACCTGCTGGAGAAGGACCTGTATCAAGCCCAAGATACATTTACTTGCATGTCATTTCTGAAATTTTTCCTGCTTCAGTAATTTAATTTTAAGAACCTTATTTTTTTCACGTTCCAAGTCAGAGGCCAAGCAGAAACATGCTTCAAGGGGCAAGCAACAGACAACGCTGATCTCATTTTGATAAATTCCATGATTAGTACCTGAATCCTCTTTAGTTTTAAAATTTGTTTAATTACTAATGATTAGGGATAGAAAACTTTATAGCATAGTTATGAAAGATGTCTTTTTAAATAAGAAAATCTTTGCTTCAGAGCTAAGCACTTTTTTTTTTTTACAGGAATGGTCATTTAAATTACAGTCAAGGGGAAGGATCAATTATTGAATCATATTCCTCATATTAAATAAGCTAAAAAACAAAAACAAAAAAAAAACAGCTGAGATACCTGTATGAGGAAATGAGCACCATTTTGAAGAAATGCATCTTTTCTTATTGGTATACTCAAAGTATGATGTGTTTTTCCTTCTGGAAACAGGAGGATGCTGTTTCTAGACATATTTAGAATGCCATCTTTTGCTCTCTCAGGATCCAGAGCTCCAGCTGGAATATACAGTGCAGTATAAACTAACTGCACATTTCCAACTGTTCCTTTCTCCCTTACAAAACTCAAGGATAAAAAGCGTCCTGTTGGATTACTTTCAATCTTCTGATTCTCCAAAGGATAAAACTTTATTACGCCATAAACATCATCGCTGTCCTGAATGTAAAACAAAAGCTGCAAAACAGAAAACAGCATCACTTACTCAATGCTACAATTAATATACACCACAGTTTTCACGTTTTCATGAAAGTATGTCCTGACTGTCATCATACATTTTTATCGTTAGTGAATTGGCACTCAAGAAAGAAATCAGATTGACAGCCCCAAAGTGTTGCTTGTGCACAAGCAGCACACCACTGATAGCAGCAACTTTCCTGCTATGCCTCATCTATGTCAGAATGAGCTTTGAATAACTGATTTTTGGTTCAGCAGCCAAAGTGAATAATTTGAATATATTTCAGACTGTGAAAAAATCATTTAATTCACCAAATTCATTCCAATCATATGTTCAAAAAGCAAAGTAGGGACCTGAGTCACAGAATTGTCAGTAATGCTAATTACCCCTTATTTAAAAGTTCAGAGGTTAGTCTTAATCACTAAGCCATCCTCTTGAAGCTGTTACTCTGTGTAAAACATTCCAGTACCTACAGCAAATAAGCAAGTGAAAATAAATGCTCAACCTTCTCTTAGCAAGCAACCAATCAAGATAGCAGTTATGCAATGATATTTATGATGGGAATATTCTAAGCTAAATGCTACTGCATTAAATAGGTCTGGCCTTATAAAATATGTTAAGCCAAAGACTTTGGATGTGGCTCTTTATACTGAGAATACATCAGCTTGCTTCACTTAAACTCAAGCACAACTACTTCAATTTAGCCAATCCACCAAAACTGGTGGATCCTAATCCTAATCCTACTCCCTAATTATTATCTATCACCTCCTCAAAACAAGTTCTGAAATCAAACTTACCTCAGATGGTTCGCTGACTTCTGCGCCTCCCTGTATTGTATGAGCTAAGAGCTTCAGAAGATAGGGCTCTGCTTCTTCTGGTATGTTATCATCAATAATGGTCAGTGAAAGTGTGACCAGCATCTGTCCTTGATCAAAATGTATCTCCCCGGTCTCTGGAACAAGGTCTGCAGTCACAGGTGACAGATCACTGCTATTTCGAGTTATGACCCAGGTCACAGAAACATTTCCATGTGTTCCACCATTTCTTACGATCGTGATCCCTTCAAACCTGTGGTTTTGAATGAAAATAAAAATCTGTAACATGCAATTATAATTAATATCGGTTTACTTAGCTATCTGTTCCCTGGAAGATTTATACTGACTTCAGTGGAATCGATATTAACTGCTGCTACTGACATTTGAGTCAGGACTTAAAATTTGTGAAATCATACCACAGAAGTAGACTTTTCTCAGGTTGCTTATTCATGAGATAATATACATAAAGACATGAGTAATATATCTAAAGACATTAGTTAAAATTTATTTTGTTTACAGTAAGAAAGATACTGAGAAGAGGAAAGTTGGCATGTTTATATTTTTTCTCAGGAAAGATGTTAAATTTCAGAAAACTTTTTCTCAACTAAATTTCTACACTGTTTTATGGACTATATCAAAATACAATTGTCAGGCATGAGTGTTTAAATAATGATTTTATTTAAAATAAAGTGACTCAACTATTTGCCTATGCACTGAAATATAATTTATCAATATTTGTGATTATGGAAATGTCACGTTTCCTGTATCTGTGTATAAGAAAGAAAAAAAAAAAGTGAATATTGAAGTGCTGGGCTCTACATACTAGAAATTGTTCATAAAATCATAGGTTGATACATTACCTCTTTCTCTGGGGATGAACCACCATCACTAGCTAGCAGTGGACATTTTTACTAAAACTGGCAATATTGTATAGATATTAGTTCTGCTTGTAAAGATGTGTGTGGAGATTTGTTTTTAATTTATCTGTAAAATTACATGTATTTAACTTTTTTGGAAGTCTATGGGTATTCAGTACTTCACAGAAGACACTCACCACCATTTTTTAACCAGAGACTGACTTTAAATACAGTATAGACAAAGATTTACTGGGAAAGGAAGCCTGAAATATATTTTCCACTTGTATGAATGGGTGTGTGGCCGCATCACAACTTCACTGATCCATCTTTTAGATTAAGGGTTTTTCAGTATTTTGATAATGTCATTAAATATTTACAGTTCTCATATATAGTTCATAAATATTAAAATACTTCTGCATAATTAGACATTTTCTCCCTTGAAAATTCTATATCGTTTATAATAATTACACAGTAGGTGATTTCTATATTAATTTTTCACTACTGATTTTATAATTACTGTCAGTGAAATCCTAAGGATGCTTTACAGTGCCAAACAAATCCCTTAACATGACGAGATACTGTTTGAAGATCTGTAGTACCTTGAAATTTGGTCTTCATCAATGATAACAGTTTGAGTAAACAGGATACTGTTGATTGAAAGCACTCCATAGGGTTTATCATTTGGTTGGATGGTGACGTGAACAACAGATGGATTAACCAAAACAGCATCTCCCTGTAACGTGTCCTTAAGGAGCATAATTTGGAAGGTCTCAGCAATTTCTGGTATGGCATCATCAAGGATCTTGAATTTCATATATACTTCATGAACTAGAGGTGTGAAGACAATAGTTGTATTTGGCTGAAGATCTAGGAAGTCTAAATTGAGCTGCGCATGTGCTGTTGAATTCCCAGTTATGATGGTGTAACTGACGGAGACTTCACATTCATCAGGTCCAATTAATTTTCCACTGTCATCCTTACCACGAATCACTTGAATTGTGAGCATTTCGACTTCCTCAGGCACCATGTAAGTGCTCTGAGCAAATCGCACAGGGCTGTCATTTTTCTTAATATTAATCTGAACAGAATTCCTTGTGGTGTTGATTTCAGCCCCTCCCTCCACACTCCTGAGATGAACAACAAACAATTCATCATTTTCAGGTATCTGGAAAAATAATAGTAGCAACAGGGTGTAAGTCCCATTTCAAATATATGCAGAACACTTACTTAGAAATATGTTATGTATATTTAGCAATAAAGGGAAATAATACAAACATTACAACCCTTTTCACATTAAAATAAACAGGCAAAAAGAAACTCGCTTGCAACTTTGAAAATCCCTTCTCAAAACTGAATGTTTCCATTTTCTAAGACATACTTCTATGCTATGGAAATATGAAAAAGTGGGAAAAGACAAAAAAAAAAAAAGGGCAAACAAAAACTAGGCAAGAATCAGATGAAGCTCTATCTTTCCAACTAGAGAGTGTGAGGAGATCCTAACTCAACTTGTGGAAGTTGCTCTGCTTGGACACAAGTGTTCCTGACAGTTATTTAGTCTGACATCTTTATTTGCTGATGTTAACACCATTTTACATCTATGCATGCCTGAAAGAACAGAGGAACAACATATGAACACAACCTACCTTGGCCCTTTTGTTCCTATTCAACGGGAAAAAGAACAGTTCCTACTTTCAGACAGACTCACATTCCCAGCACAGCTTCAGTCACAGCTCTGAGAATGTGCTTGCTGATGCTTATCTATTAATTAGACTTTGGCATTTCTACATGTGGTTTGTTTAGAACTGCACTTTAGTTTTAGCTCTTTAGTCTCTAATAACTGATGCAGCAGACAAAAAAGAAGGGTTTATAAGCCTTGAATTGCAGAATTTAATATTTTTTACTTTATATTATTACATTTTATTCCCCAGTCTTGATAGGCTAAGTCTGTTTAACTGGAAAATATCATTATTTTATTAATACAGAGAGATTAGAAGGAAATATTTAAATATTACATAAGATCCTCACATCTCATTCTTGTTGTGGACTCTCAGAAAAAACAGTATTATTTGCTTCTGAGATAAATTCCACAACAAAATTGCTTATGTGTTACTAATGGCATTGCTTTGTTATAGGGCTGATGAATCCTTTCCATGTAGTTCTGTTTACTGAGCAAAAAAAGTTCAGAATTCCTTGTGGTCCAATATTTCTTCTCTTTTTACACATTTGTTAATTGGCCACCCTTAGATCCTGTTTCAGGGCACAAAGGGTATGCACGCCGCTGTCTTTGTAGCTGAGGCCAATTTTGTCCCTTGTTTGACTTGTGGCACTTAAACTTGCATAATATTATTGACTGATGCAGGTTGTTTGTTTTTTTTTCCAGCGTGAGATTTGCAAGCTCTCTGTCACCTCTCTCCTACACTACTATTTCCTATTTTATCTTATTAAAATTGATGTTAACTTACGCTTGTTTTAGTTCACTAGTTCATATACTGTCTTGCAGTACAAAAATACGCATTTGACAGTCAGAACGTACATGCCATTTTAGTTGCAGATAA
The DNA here is from genome assembly GCF_964211835.1 of Anser anser. Classification (NCBI taxonomy): domain Eukaryota; kingdom Metazoa; phylum Chordata; class Aves; order Anseriformes; family Anatidae; genus Anser; species Anser anser. The sequence continues at coordinate 346,179 of NW_028153617.1, read as the reverse complement.
AATCTTAGTATCCTACATAAATAAGGCATTGTGGAGCTTTCAATTACATCATGATTGACCAATAAATACATGAGTCAAACTTCGAATATAATAGTATAAATGATTTCCAGTGCTGCCTTGCCTCTTTAATTTTCTCTTAAAGTTGCAATTATACTTAAAAAGGAAACCTGCACAGGAAAAGTACTATAAATGCAGAGCTGTGGAAATCAGAACTGCAGTCCCCTACCTTCTGTAAGGCTGCACAATTCAGAAAAATACTTGTTTCATTGGTTTCCCTAACTCAGATCCTAAAAGCTCAAATTAAGTTCTGACAGTAGTGTTACTGGATTCTTGTGAACTCTATCATCATCATCATCAATAAAGGTTTTTGTGCAAAATTCATCTTTCACATACACTTGTGAAAGACTTTCAAAGAGTGGAAAGACGTTGACTAGACACACCAAATACAGATCAAACTTTTAGAAACAGAAGTTTGAGAGCATTTCTCAGAATAAAAATAAATAAAATCACATCCTCCCAAGAGAAAAGACCCTAATAATTTATTTCTGTGTGTAAGTCACTGAAATATTACATTGAATTGGAAAGAGATGTTTCTACACTTCAGCACCCCAGGTTGGCACAGCCTCTTAACACTAGAGTATCAGTAGAAATGTGGAAGGACATTTTTTATAACTAAGAGTAAAAAGGAAACAAGCTGCTTTACAGTTCTGTGCTCACTTCTGAGACACACACCTTTCACCATTATTGTTTTCTTATGAATTTCTTACTAAGCTGTTTTGTATCATATATACTTATTTTGATGTCTCAGTTTTCCCTCTTAAGCTTATTATAAAGGAAAAGAAAAACACAAAAGAAAAGTGCAGGTAAGAAAAAAGGAAAATCACAAGTTGCAAATTAGAAGAATGTTTTGTTTACTCTGAGATAAAAAGAAAGCCTCACAACCTATGAGTTATGTTGTGGTTTTTTTTTGTTTTGGTTTGGTTTTTTTGTGTGTGTGTTGTTTTTTTTTTTCAATTGGCCAATCTGAAAACAGAAAAATGTTAATTATCACCTAGTATTCATGCTTTCCACAAGACTGCATGTTTGTTTCAGGAATCTCATCTATTTTTAGGATTTTTTCAAATATGTTTCTACCCTGAAACATATTTGAAAAAAAAAAAACACAAACAAACAACGACAAAAAATATTTTTGAATCTGCCTTTTCCCTGTGAATCTTCAATGTGTAATATTCTTTCTTTAGTGACAAAGATAACATGTCTGCTCAGCCAGGATATGCACATAAACTAAAACTATTCACTGATGAGAATTAAAGAGGGAGCTTGGAAAGAGTAAAAATAATAGACCAGAGAGCCAAAATTTAACATCACTTCATCAAATAGAACTGCTTTTAACCTTATTTAAGCCAAGCCTTTTTGTAACTTATTACTCTAAGTCTTTCCAGAACTTCAGTTAACCTTCTACGTATCAAAGCCTAAGATGAAGTCAGCTTGTTCCTACCTGATCATCAAGCACTGTTAAATTATAAATCAGCTTTGATCTCCCAGGTGTGAATGTAATATTTCCCTTAGCTGGACTTAGGTCTTCTTCAGCTGGGTTTGGACCATCTTTTATCTGCAAAGAATTGATTTGTCTGATGAGAAGTCTATAAAGCAGGAATACAAATCCAGTGCAAGTACAATAACCAATATGCAGTGTGACTTGCATAACAAATGACTATCTGTTCAGCCATCTCCAACTTACAACTTACATGAACATTCAGTTGTGAAAATCTGCTCTTTTCTGGCAGACAGTGTAAGTCAGAACAACCACTCTGAAGAAATCCCGTATTTCCAGAATAAGAGGAAGAAAACTACTTCCATATAGGCCTATGGGGACTCTTTAGTATATTCTGATGCATAACTGACTCTTTCATATTACAGAAAGGATATTCATGCAAATTCAGTTTGAATCAATAGTATTTCATAATAAATTCCAAGACAAAGTAATAGTACTTACTGGTTTTGTGTCCCTTCTATCTTAACTTGTGATATTAAAGATACTAAATTTAACAGTCAAACTCAAAATACTACAAAGCCTCTTAAAGGTCATATGGGATTTTTTGGTTTTAGAACATTTTGTAAATTATTTTTCAACATACATATATAATGATGTGAGACAGACCTAAGTAATTGTCCAGAGAGTAAGATTTACTGTACCTTAAAACAAACATATTTGCAAAAAATTGCACAGAGAATCATATTCAGTACTTTAACTATTCATGCTATATTTAGTATTAATAAAATCCAGTGCAAAGCTTTTCTGGTTTTGACAGGTCTAGACTAAAGCTTTGAGGTCTAGATTAAAGCCTTACCCTATAGGACCAGGCAACTAGTACAGAAATATCTATATGAAAGATTTTATATATAATTTTAAAGTAAATAATAGAGTCTGAGCTAGATAAGAAAAAGAAAGCAATGAAGTCAGTAATTGTATCACATTCAAATCACATATGTAAATAACAGGATAAGTATTCAACATGATTAATTATTTCAAAAGCTTCATTTGCAGGGGATTCAAGATAGAGATCAAGATACAGATGATTATAGATACAGAAATTCACCAAATCCTGAGCACTCACAGTTCAAAGTTGGGATAATCATTAAAGACTCACTTGAATATTTGTATGTAAAATAAATATTTTTTAAAAAAATTAAAAAAACTTAGATAAGACACTTCTTACATACTTAATATGCATTATTTTCTAGTAATACATACTGATGTTGCCTCACGTACCTTTCTAAATGACAGAATATACTCGGTTTTCTCTAGTACCTCTTAACGTTAAACAGTCAATTAAACAGTCAGATAATTACAGTATTTTCTATATGACGGTTAATATGAATCCCTTTTATGAAACAGATCTACCTAATGTAGATGTAGGTATTTTGTCCTTCTTCCCCTTTTGCAAACACTTCAATAAATTATGATTACAGCCTCTCAGTTTAATCCAACAGACTACTGTATGAAGTCTTTTGGATAAACTCACCTCAAAAGTTATGACGACCGTCCCATAGGTTCCCCTCTCTCTAATTAGAGTGAGCGGCACAAATTCATTTCTGCCCCTGGGCTCATTCACTGTGATTAAGGCAGACTAATGAGGAAGAAAAGGAACAGACAATCAGACACAGATCAAATATCACAGCAGAATGAAGAAACTGTTACCATAGAAATATCAAACTCCCACAGACAAGTTAATCCAATCCGCAAACCAGTCCACTGATGGCATACATTTCCTAGCAACCAATTAGTTCAGCTAATGAAAACCTTAAAAGATTTCAGATAAAAATGTATCACGTAATGCAATTTGTGTGTTTTTGTTGTTGTTGTTGTTTGTTTGTTTCTGTAAATGAACATAGTCAACATACACAAAGCACTGACATATCATCACTGGTATTTTTAGGAGCTCCTACACCCATTAAAAATAGGTTTTCACCATCATGAAGTCGTTTATTAGATAGCTAGCTATAAATGTACTCAGGACAATCATTTAGGTCACTGGTCACTTTTTTAGGCTATTGTAGGTAACAGATTTTGAAGATATCCACAAATCCCAGAAGCAGCTTGGCTTAGTACTGTGGCTCTAACATTTTCTTATGTTCTTATGTTTTTTCAGAGAAGTCCTATACAAAATTATATTGTCAGAATGCTGTCAATAAGGCATAGCTACTCGTTCTACTAATACAACCTCTGTATTATTGCAAATATCATCTGCTGGAGTAACAACAGCATCTTATCCCAGAGGGTGTTATAAAATGCATATATTATGACAATGTTCCCTCAGTAATTGGTAATTAACCCTACTGCAAGAAGCTGTGCCTGCTCTTCAGAGGAACAGGTTTATATTCAGAAGCTACTTCTTTGTTTACATGCTACATTTCAAAACTGAAATAACAGTAGCAATAAAAACAAACCAGATGTAAATTGTACACTCAGGTAGAGAGTATTTATACATCCAAACAAGTCTGGAATTTTAACTGTTATAAATTTCCAATAGAAACAAAAATAATATGTCAGAAATACATGCTTATAGATTTACTTCCTTTCATTATCCTTTCAGAAATAAGCAAACTACCCACATTAAAGCCAGAGAAGACTGAAGAATATTCAAACCTGGATGGAACTGGAACTGTTTGTGTGACTCACAATAATCAAATAGTCTTCTTCCTCCACTGCAAAATGTTTCACACGTCTGGTATCCAGAACAGAAAGAGTCTGTATCTGCAAGGGAAATATGAGGGTGACTATGTTTATCTACATATGTATATAAACAAATACATTTTATATTACATTGTATATAGTGAGAAAAAGTACGCATAGAATGTTAAGAATTCCAAAATTATGTATAAAACTATACATGAAATAGCTTTTAAAACTTTATATTTTATATATATATATATATATATATATATAAGCAACTAATTTACAGAATTAACATAACTTATCATACATTTTCCAGAAAATGTTCTATGACTTGATTGCTTGAGAATTTCTTCCCCCACTTCCAAGCAGAGCTACAGGCTGGGAGATGAGTGGTTGGAAAGCTGCCTGGCCGAGAGGGACCTGGGAGTATTGGTTGATAGTCGGCTGAATATGAGCCAGCAGTGTGCCCAGGTGGCCAAGAAGGCCAACAGCATCCTGGCCTGTATAAGAAGCAGCGTGGCCAGCAGGGCTAGGGAAGTGATTGTGCCCCTGTACTCGGCTCTGGTGAGGCCGCACCTCGAGTACTGTGTTCAGCTTTGGGCCCCTTGCTACAGGAAGGACATGGACGTGCTCGAGCGAGTCCAGAGAAAGGCAACGAAGCTGGTGAGGGGTCTGGAGAACAAGTCTTATGAGGAGCGGCTGAGGGAGCTGGGGTTGTTCAGCCTGGAGAAGAGGAGGCTCAGGGGCGACCTTATCGCACTCTACAGGTACCTTAAAGGAGGCTGTAGAGAGGTGGGGGTTGGTCTGTTCTCCCACGTGCCTGGTGACAGGACGAGGGGGAATGGGCTAAAGTTGCGCCAGGGGAGGTTTAGGTTGGATGTTAGGAAAAACTTCTTTACCGAAAGGGTTGTTAGGCATTGGAATGGGCTGCCCAGGGAAGTGGTTGAGTCACCATCCCTGGAGGTCTTTAAGAGACGTTTAGATGTTCAGCTTAGTGATATGGTTTAGTGAAGGACTTGTTAATGTTAGGTCAGAGGTTGGACTAGGTGATTTTGGAGGTCTCTTCCTACCTAGACAATTCTGTGATTCTGTGATTCCCAGGTAATCCTCCCTGCACCCTCAAATGTAAATATATAAAAAATACAAACAATGTAAACAACTAACTATGACAAACTTACATCACTGAAGTTATGTAGTATTTTAGGACACAAAACTAACTCTTGTCACACAGAGTGCTTTTTTCTAAAACATGGCCAGACTGGAGGACCTCCCTTGGTCCTTGCCAACCCATACTATTTTAAGATTTTAAAATTAAAATCGATTTACCCACAACAATCTGTGTCCAGCCATGAATGCATACACACTGTTGTTAGAAGCTCCCTGTGTGGCTCCTCCATGAGTAACCACAAGGTAGGAAGAGGCTCCAATTTGGAAAGACACACAACTTGTAGGATTCCACATACTGAAATTCTGCAAGAAGAATAAAAAAAAAGTAAGATTGTGACTTAAATTCCTTATTAACTAGCATGTCTGGTGTTCAAAAACAAACATTTACCTCAACAGGAACAAATACTCCTTTCCACTGGTAGACAGTAGAAAACAAAGCTGGAGGCATACGCAACAGAACACCGTACAGGATTTCTCTTGAGGTAAAGAAACACCAACCAGATGCTGATTCTTCCACAAAACTTTGCAAGACAGATAGGACACTGATACCACCCCCTGCAATATAGTAAAAAATAAAATAAAATAAAATAAAATAAAATAAAAACACTATTTACTATTATATTACTCTTGAGATCTTTTCTAACCCCATTCCCATTATTTACCTCCCAAAGCCAGACCTAGTATGAGAAATGATGAAGTTGTGTCTTAGTATTTGTTATAAGTGTATATAAATACATAGAAATGTTACAATGCTAAGGATATAATGAGAGTTAAGCAGTAAATGTATTTTTCATTCATTACAACTGCACATGGAAGACATATAGGCAATTTGAGTCTGACTCATAATAATTGATCTTGGAATTTAGCTAACAAGAGAATTAGCTAGATAGCAAGTAGTAAAGAAAAAAAAAAAAAGACAAATTACAAAATGTTCATGTTTTGTTCCCCATTTACAACATGTTCATGTTTTTATTCCAAGACGGTCCCTAAGCACCGTCTTGTCAGAACTAAACTCCAGGAGCTAGACTCTTGCATGTCACATGTCATTTATACTGTGTTAGAAAGATCCTGAGTTACAAGTAGTACGGAACAAATTTTATTACACACACACAAATAAATAAATAAATAAATGGCTAGTGACAATAATGTTCATATTAGCAGCAAAGACAGAAATAGAGATTACTGAAACTGGCAGAAGTGGCTGATGACAAGGTGATTCTTAAGCAGCTAAAGTATTTTATCTACTAAATCTTACATAGGAAAATATTAACTGAATTGTGTCTGAATACTTGAATTTACATTCCCAAGCTACATCTCCTGTATGCTTGGCTACTCTCTTACTATCTCCACTTCTACAAAAGCAGTGGACATTCTCTGTAAAGTGAACGTACTGATGCCAAATGCAGTATCTGATGATGTCTCCCACTCAACGCTCACAGAAACGTTAAGCCCATTACTCCGTGAAACTTTCAAATAAGCTGTAGTGTTGGCTTCTTCAATTATGATGAAATTTGTCCTAAATGTGAGAATCATAAAAATAAGGAAAAAATTATTTTATAGTATATTCATTGCTGTAATAAAAATAAGATTTTTACTGTACAATTCCAGATGCAGAATATACAACAGAAATAAAAAGAAAATATTAATAACAGGTTTCAGTATCTGATAATGTCAATCTGATATTGTCAATATCAGATATTGATATCAGATATTGATATCAGATATTGATCTGATATTATCAATAATCAATCTGATAATCTGAATGTAGCTACATTAATTAGGGTTTCCCAATGATCCTTACTACAATCATGCAAAATCATAGGCAATTCAACAAAATCTTTAAACAGACTGAAATTTAAGTATATTAAATTCACGTAATAAATGTTTAGATAATATTATTATTAAATATTAATATAAATTATTAACTCTAAATATCAATGTATTAATAAAATAGCATACATACATTTTTTATTTAAATAGTAAATTTATTTAATCTGTATGGTTTCAGCTGAATGGTTTTTAAAAATGGCAGTCCATATGTGTCACTTGCTTCTGAAAAACAGCCTTCAGTGAAAGTATATTTTTTACAGGTTTAAAAATGAAAGTAAATTATAAAACGTATGACTTCCTGGACACTGATATGAGGTTTGGAACTTTTAACATGGAATACTATCAGTGGAATATGTAGGCACTAGTGAAGTATTAGTTTATAAAGAAAAATAATAATAAATAAATTGAAATTTTGGATTATGAATAGTCCTTTTTATGCATTTTTCTACTCTTTTGTTTAGCAGTAATAGTATTTCACAATACCTTTCAAAGTTACAGATTTACAAATTGGGTTGCTGAATTTCTTTAATGCGATCCATCAAAAACAAAATTGTAGAGAAATATTATCTCTTTGGAGTATGAGCAACTATCTCCTTTTTACTGATCAGTGTAAAGTACCTATTTCCAACTGTATAGATGCTGAAAAGCCCTAGTGGAGCCTGGTTTTGTAATATTGTAATCATAGTTTCCACTCTCGTGCCTAGTCTGGCTCCTCCAGTTGGATTGAACAGGGTGACAATGAAGTGCTCATCCATTTCTGGTTCTTCATCTAGTACCGCAGAAATATGCAGCGTCTGATAACAAAACAAGCATACAATGTTATTGAGACATGATAACAGATGATGACACAGCTCTATCAGAATGTGCTACCTTTTTTTTAAATTTATTTCACTATAAGGCTTTGGATAGCATAGCAGGAGAAGAGCAGCTCATGAAGCTGGAGAGGACAGAATTGAGGCAAGCTCAGACTGAGTTCAGACTGAGGTTCTAAAGCCATCCATCTAGTGGCCTCCATTGGTGCAACACTAAGATGAGCATATTCACTTTTCGTTGTTGTTGTTCTCTTTTCTTTCTTTTCTCATCCTATGATCCTCTGAAGTTTTTGATCCTAATTTCATACTTTTGTTCTCTATTTATTCCATACATTTTTGGGTAGTTTATACTCACAACACAGCTATAAGTGTAATCAGTTAAGTTGGTTTTAATTTATTTTAGTTGGCAGCTAAGCTATCTTCAGGGAAACAGGGTAATCTCACTACTGGTGCTGTCAAGAAAGAAAAGGAAAAGGAAAAAAAAAAAGCAAGAATAGTGAGAGATTTGAAATACTCTTTCCTCTCGATGCTTCTTTCCCTCTCCTACACCACTGTGGATGAAGATCAGGTCTTCTAAAGGCAATCTCAAACTAGCAAAGAGCAATCTAGAGAAAGCTAAGTGCTTCACTTTCATTTGGGGCTCACTGTCATCCTTCACACTACTCAAACAAGCAAAAAATTTCATAGGTACGCATAGCCTTGCTGTACAAAATAAAAAGTTAGTGATGATGCATTTGGAAATAATACAAAATTTACAATGTTTTATATTTCTGTTCATTTCCACAATAAACCATATTTACCAACTATATTAAGAAGGCTCCAACTTCTTATAGATCTGCTGCATTGTGATTCCAAATGCATCTAAAGGCCAGAAATTGAAAACCAGTGTTTCCAAGAAAAGTTTGTCTCAGTTTCTATCCTATTGCCTGTAATATGCTAACACTAGCTTCACCAGCTTTACTGGCAAAAATAAATAAATCGAATTGTGATTAAACCTTAGAAGAGTCAGGATTCACAAACTTAAGCTAGTTCATTTTGTAGCTGACATTCTTGTGAGGACAGTATAGAGGCAGTGAGCTTAATACTTAAGTTATTTTCCAATCCTAAGACAGACAACTGTTCTACTTTTTGTATTTGTTGCAGCACATTCTGTTTAGTTCAGACTAACTAAAATGTTAAATTACAGAATGGGATTTTTACTTTGATCTTAACTATTAGGCTTGCAAATTATCACTTTAATTTAAAGTAAGTTTGCATTTCAGCTATAGATTGACTACATAAAAAGAACTGTTCCAAAGCACACATGAACGTTATCTATAGTGTACTGTTTTCAATTTACCTCAACCCTTACAAACTAAGAAACACCTAAAGATGAGCCCATTTAATTTTCACACACTTCCACATCAGATAATAACAGGAAATCAGTCACAGCTCATGACTCAATTCACTTTATGAATGAAAGAAGTAGAAAAAATAAACAGAAGATAAAGCACAGACATTTCTGAAATCTTTCCAATATTTCCAAAAAAAAAGCTTCCTAGACTTCTCTGGTAATAACTAGCATATTACCTTGAACCTGACTCCCTCTTCGAGCACAATATATCCTTGAGAAGGGGTCAAATCCATTGTTGCCTCTGAAGAATTAATCTCACTTACAAGATACTGAACAGTCACAGTGCCAAATATTCCCTGAGGTGGTTCTCTGATAATATTCAATACTGCAACACTTTCCATCAAATGGATAGATGTTTGCTCTCTCAGAAAGAAGTGATTGCTGTTATTGAATGACAAAACTCCATGGCCATCATCATTGGCAAGTATAGTAATTGTAGCTTTTGAAAAAGAAATAATGAAAATATTCTTTGGTTAACGTAGTAAAATATAAATATACATATATAGTAACATAATACATAACATAAACACAAATACATTCTTCCTTTAGTGTGTATATAATGCTTATGTGTCCATGACATTACCTGAAGAGAATGGGAAGGCATTTCACTTTAACTAGGAAGATCTCTAGACAGGAAGAATATAGTCTCTCCTAGAAAAGGATTATGAACTCTCTAAAAAGACCTCAGTTCAGTGAGGTAGTACACATTGAAAAACTCATCTTCGTGCTTTCTGATTCATTGCTTTACATATAAACTTTTTAATTGCACAGATTTCACAGGGATGTTTCAGAACCTTCCAAAGGAGTATAAAGATTCACCATAGCAGGACAATGGTGCTTTCTGAAATATGATTATTCAGAAAAGTGGAATTAAAATGTGTGCCACAGAATTCTAAAGAAATGGAACATTAAAACTAAGTTTTACCTGTTGTGTTCTCCCCTAATTCCAGCCCCAGAGATGGATTTGTTAAAATTAACTGGAACTTCTCATCACCTTCAGGAATCTCATCATCAAAAATCATGACATCAACAGATTTATGCCTTTCTCCATCAGCAAAAAAAAGAGTCTAGCGTTGAAACACATAAAGCACCGAATACTTACATCAGTTAATATCACACAGAAATTTTTGACTACGGTAAACAGAATTCTGTGAAATAGGAAGGAAGGGAAAGCATAGGAAGAGCCATATTCTCTGTTCCTTATAAACTGATTGAATCAGAAATATAAAGGTTCAGCACATTACAGAATGAGGACAAGAAAGAATAATTTATTTTGAAAGTCCTGTTGCAAAAATAGTCTATGAAAAAGTTTGTATGTCTAATCAAAATTAAATTTGAAATCGATGTTTGAAAGTTTACATTTTGCTTTATATTAAAAAATATATTTTTAAAAAAGAAATAAATAGTAAGAATAAGAATATTTTTATTTCATTCTATTTAGATTACCAAAGCAACTGAAACAAGCTGAAACATCTAGCATCACTACTGATCATTCTGCAGAATAATCAAGAAGATATTCTTTTACGGAAGCTGAAAGAATAAAAAGTACTAGATTTAGAGTTGCTTCTTACCCTTGAGGTTACATTAAAATCCAAACCCAGCTGGGCCTCCAAATTTTGGGCATAAAAAAATACAGACACATTGCCATATGATCCTCTGTTTCGGTAAGCCATTACTGTCAGATTCCCATGAGATTCACTAACTTCAAAACTAAAATAAAAAGAATAATTCTCAATGTTCACTGATTATGTTCTTTTGAAAAAGATAGTACATTCTTATTACATTTTCACTCTGAATTATTCCCTACCTTATAGTTCTCTAACGCATCCTTTTTACCTTTTTTCTCTTATCTAAATTGAATTAAGTAACACGAGGTTTTTGTTTTGTTTTGTTTTGGTTTTTGCTTACATGAATGGTGAGGCTGGAAGAGTTGATGCAGGCTGGGGAGGTTAGGCAAATTGGTGATATAAAAGGACAACAGTGAAAGTAGTAATAAGTAAAAGAATTCTGATTAGATGAATAGTGAATTTTTGTTTTCAGTGTGGGAATCCCACTTTCTAGTTCAGCTGAATTGAATGATTACTTTACCATCTCAAAGACATGGCCCTATTTTTAACAGGAGTTTTACTTTTAGAAAGAAAATGGGCAACACCAATCACTAATTGGCACAGTAAGTTCTTCAAGGAAGATGAGACTTACTTGGTACCTTCCCATTCAATTACTCCTCTTACACCATCATTAGCATCGATAACAATTTGAGAAGCTAAACCTTCCACATCTAAAAGGCAAAACAGAAAGACAAAAATTAAAGAACAATAAAATCAATTTTCTTGATTTTCAAGAATCACAGAAGCATTTATTCAATCGGTACTAATATTACAGTGTCTTTACAAAAAATGTGTAGGAGAAAATGGGAGTGGGCAAGATAACTGGAAAGAGTCCTTACTACTAGAAGTGCAATAATGCGTCTTGAATTAGCACTGTAATATTTAATAATGCATAAAAAAAAAAAAGACTAAGGAAAATGTAGAAAGTTAAACAGCACATAAAACATTAGAAAATAATAAAGTCTAGATTTGCGATGGAATCTTAATTTGTCTTCACTATAAGTGTTTATTACAATGACATTCAATATTTTGCATTTGCCATTCTGAGTATGAGAAAGACAATGAGGAAGAATAATAAATGATTCAGCATTTCATCTTCTATTTGTGCTTCAGTGCCTCATCATACATTCTAATGGCACACCTCAGATTTCACTACAAATACACAACTATTAATTTATTTGTGGGGTGTTCACATACTGTAATATTCTACTGCTCCATAAAGACATACAGGTATTTACAATTAGCCTGAAATCGTAATTGAATACACTGCAGTGTGAAAAACACCAAATAATAGGTTAATGTCAGAAAAGTCTACTAACTTCAGAGACCAGAACTTTACAGTCAAAACTTAATACTTCTCAGAAAATAGGTTGTTGTTTTTCAGACAACCGCACCACACAACTACCTTAACTTACTTGTTTACTTTTTATAAACTTCAACTTACTTTCTAAAACCAAATTGACTTCACCGAGTCTGCCATAAGTATATTATGTTTAGATCCATATACATTTTTCCATCAATTCAGATAAAACTGAACAAAAGTAGAAGATTATTGCCATGAATCTAAGCCTGTCACTATGAGGTAGAGATGACGATGAGCAATAGCTCTACACAGACAACAGAAGTGTTACTGAGGTTTACAAATCCTGAGGGAGTAATGGCAATTAGAGACATTTCTGCTTCACTCCTGCATTTTCTCATGTCACCCTGAAGTCAGATCTGTTCACCCAGGATCTGTAAGAGTTTGCTCACAGACACACACGCGGACACACGTATTTGAGTCAGGCTATTTCTTCTACCAGAAGAATTCACTGACATGTTATGTGAACACATTTTTTCCTTATGACTTAAAACTATTATTTTCTCATTGTAAGTAAAGCTGACCCAATGCAGTGTCACATCAGTGTTAAATGGTCATGGTTCAAGGAGACAGCCAAAGAGAAAGTGAGACTATACAACACTGTTTAGTTTGGATGAATCTTTCATTCTTATATGCTACTCCTTTCATATTTTAGACTCAACTATTCACAAATCAGCAATGAGTCTTGCAAGTTACCTTTCAATCTGTAACGAATTAACTCAGTCACTTCTATAAGCATGCAAAGAAAAGGGAAAAGAGTCAAAGAAGATGTCTGACATTATATAACTAGTCTTTAGTACCACAGGATAATCCAACAGTTCTTAAAGCTAATGACTACTATTCTACTGAATTCTGAAGAAGCAAAATGAGAAGCAGACTAAGCAAATAATAAAGATCATTGCAAGAGTAGGAAAACCATAAAATATGTTTCCTAAAAGTGATAAAAGAATAAAAACAGACTTTTTTAAAAGAGTGAGCAGAGTAGCCACATAAAGTTTTTTTTTTACTTTTTTTTTTCCATTTTGTAGTTTGTAAATGAAAATCAGATGAAAAAATCACCAATAAACTTTTCAAATAATTGTCCTTTCCAACTGATAATTACTAACTCCTCTACGAAAATTAATTTAAATTTTCCCAGAGTTTAAAAAGCAAGAGATTAAGTGTAATAATAAATCTATTTCATATTCTATGATGTTTCTTCTAAATAACCATGTCTCATCTCAGCATAGTTGGTAAGTAAGAGGAATAATGGTAATCTCCCAAGGTAATATAATATAAACCATTAAAAAGGAAAAGTAAAAATAATTTGCTATAAGATGTTTTTACCTAGCTTAGGTGGGGATGACGTTGAATGGTTCATGATGAGTTCCACTGAAGTTAAATTAACCAAGAAGAATTCTTGCACCTCTGGTATATCATCCTGCAAAACACAATCCTGCAAAACACGCCTTGCCGAGGCGACCGGCTCCGGGGCAGACGCGTGCTGCAGCGGAGCGCGGGATCGGGACAGGCAGGGCTATTTTTCGGGCACCGAGCCTACGTGAGGGAGCCGCCAGGCACCGGCAGCCCTCGTGAGGGAGGCTGACGAGGCGTAGGCGGGGCCAGCAGCGTCAGCGTCAGCTCCTCCCCCCGGCCGTTCAAAGGCAGCCCTTAGGGAGCGCGAGCGACCAGGAGCGCGGCGACCAGGGCCGGCAAACAGGGAGTGACGCGGGGGGAGTGACGCGGCAGTTAGCGAGGCAGTTGGCGGGCAGGGAGGGCGGAGCGCTCACACCCGCCCTTAGGGACAATTCCTCTAACGGCACTCTCCCGTCAGCTGGGCTACAATGGTCTCCACCAGGCACGGTGCTTTCTCTAGGAAGTCAGTGCACACCCAGACCGACTGCCCGCCCAAACATGCGGCAGTTCAGGTCTCCGGATGCGGGGAGTGTCTGAGCCTCTTGCTGCCATCGGCGGGAGGCAGGGAGACTGCTTGCGTGAGGTGCGAGCAGGTGGACGACCTGGTCCGCATGGTGGCGGAGCTTAAGGAGGAGGTGCAGAGGCTGAGGGATATCAGGGAGTGCGAGCGGGAGATAGACTGGTTGAGCGACTCCCTGCAGGACCGGAGGGAGAGGGACCAGGGTGAGACGCCCCAAAGGGGGGTGGACCCCCTGCCCTGTTGCCATCGGGCAGAGGGAGGGGACCTGCGAGTTGAGGAGGAATGGAGACAGGTCCCTGCTCGACCTCGCAGGAGATGCCCTCCCCTGCCGGCGCCGCCTTCCCAGGTGCCCTTGGACAATAGGTTTGAGGCCCTGGAGCTGGAGAGACCGGTGGGTGAGGATGAGGTAGGAAGCCTACCCGGGAGGATGCCTGAGGTGAGGAAGTTGACTCCACGCCTCAGGACTGCCTCCACCAAGAAAGAAAGAAGGGTGATTGTTGTAGGCGACTCCCTCCTCAGGGGAACGGAGGGCCCTATTTGTCGGCCTGACCCCACACATAGGGAAGTATATCATCCTGCAAAACACAAATACAGTACATCCTCTTCTCATTGTCCTTTAAGAAACTTCCACAGAAGTCACCAAAAAGGATCACACAACAAGTCTCTAATATTACTGTGACACTAGAATTCATTTTTCTGTTTTCCTGAAATAATTTTATTGGGTCTGAAACTGATTATCGTGGAAGAATTAAGTAAGACATTATATATCATGAAAAAGATCCTGTGGTGACGCTAAACTATTCTTGCAAATAAATTACTGACCGATTTTAGAGGCATGTATCTCCAGCAATGAAAAAGTATGAGCCTGTAGCCAGCCATGAAGCACACTGTTCTAAATACTACTAGATAGTTGGTAAAGTTTTAATGAGACAACTTTATTACCTTTAGACAGAGGTAGAGCTGCTTTCTGTGACTATTTGATCCCTTGTGATTTTAATATTAAGATTGAAACCATCTTTCTAAATGACAGTGAAATATAACACAGGGCTTCAAATAATGGCTGCAAGCTTTAGTTCCCAAAATATTACCCTTTTGAAATCATACAGAAAAGTACAGAATTAAAGGGTTTAGAGGTTACCTCTAGAATAGTAATATTTATGGCAACTGATGTTTCTCCTTCTTCTAAAATCAGTGAGCCAGAAGCAGGTACATAATCAGCTCCTGGTTCAGCCACAGTCTCTTCTGTCTGATTACTTACAGTGAGCAATCCTGTAACTGTGGCATAAGTAACATTGATAGTACCTGTTTAATTTGTGAGGAGAAAAAAAAAAAGAAAAAAAAAATTGTTTTTCAGTTCTTATATAATGTTCACTGGAATGGATAAAGACAAGAGATCAAATTCTCATCCACAAAATAAAAAGACTAACTGCAAAACAGAAGGATTAAAAGAGTTATCCAAAGTACATTGGAGCTAGTGTACCTTTGTTACCGTTATCAATATGCCTTCAATTTGACCTTTGCTGACTTGTCTGTCTGCATAGGACTCAAAAATCATTGGGTCCAAATGCATCCAGAAATTTGAAGTTCTGTGGACCATAAATATGAAATTGCTGAAAGACTAACTGGGACATCTCATGTACCATTAATATGAGTTTTTGCAACAAGGACACTTTTTGGGAATGACAGATATCTAAGAAAGGCTCTAAAGACAGTGCTGGGAAACACAGATTAATAAATCTAGATACTTTCCTGGGTAGATTGACAAACTTCAATAGAGAACAAAATTAGGGGACACATGGATAAATATTACCAAGCAGAAAAGTTATACATTATAGTTTTGAGAATAAAGCCACCTCTCGCTAATCTGGTAGGGTAAGTCAAGTGGCAAACATAAGGAGTATGAACCTGAAATAAAATGATAGATGAAATTAAAAGCTGCTCTATATGAAATAAAATGTAAGAGATAAAAGAGTCCTAATTAATAAATAAGTAACGATGCTTATTTTAATTCAGTGAGAGATCTTGCACTTACTATGAACAATTATCTTAAAACATTAGTTTACTGAATAGTGTTCAAAGAGTACACTAGAGTATGGACTGGTATTAAAAAATAAATGGAAAAATAGTGTCATTAAAATGTCTCTAAAACTCTCTGGTGTCTCCAGATCTTGAAAAGCACTGTAAATGTTACTTCATTTCAAAACAAGTATGGCAAAAGAAACAGCCAGATTATCACCGAGGTGTAAATATAGTCCAAAAAGGCAAATAGGAAATTATTATACATGTTTTCTCACAACATAAGTTGCTATTTTCAGGCAACAAACACAAGATTCATTTTTTTTTTTCATGAAGCACACTATTGTATTGTAGAATTGAATACTATATAGTTTAAAGGATGTTAATGGATAAATTGATTCAAAGAGGAATCAGAAATTGTCAGAGGAGACATAAATTGAATTCAATGGTCTGGACACAACTTTTTCCATGTGACATTCCTAAGGTGCTGACTTCCTGAAATTCAGAGAAAAAATATGTGGGATGTGTGTACATGTCACTTTTCTCATGTTTTTTATTTTTTCTGAAGAGACTAATGCTTTGAGACAGACTCATTAGACAAAAATATGGTAACCTTAATAGCCACCTGATTGTTACAGCTTTCAGATCCCTTGCTGTATTAATGAGGATTATGACTCTAGTAATAAGTAATATTTAGTTTCCAAGTCTGCAGAAAGAAGCTTAGAAGTTCTGAAAAAAATACCAACTGTAACAAAGATTTTTCCAAACTTTCATTATCATGGCTTTTATTTGCCTAATGATAAGCAAAACAAAACTTCCTTTCTCTTGGAGTTGTTATACAGACCTAGAGATCCAAATTCTCTGTTAATAAAAAGCTGAATTGTTTTGTTTTCTTCTGGGATTAAAACCACCCTGGATGTGGAAGCAAAATTCAAAATTCCATGTGGTTCATCACTAGCTTCTACTGTTAGAACAGCTTCATATCCTTGACTATCCAAAACAGCAGCACCTGTAGAAGAAACTCCTGCAAGAGAATCAGTGGACTGCAGTGAATGAAGTGTTATGCAACTAATATTTTTGTCTTACATTATTGTTAATATTACATTTAAATAACGTTCAGTAGCCATGCAAATACCACGAAACCAAAGCTCACTGAAGTATGTGGATGGTGTGGGACCTACACACATATATATACTTACATTCTATAACAAATAGAAACAGAAATTTTATGCATACCAAGTACAAAGTCACAAAAATGTATTAAAAAATAAGAAAACTTAACAGGCCAGTGCCAAATATCAACTTCCCTATATTTTAAAAGGAAATAAACCATTTTCCCAGGAAGTACCTCCAAAAGCTTAAAACTATATTCCACTTCACAATCATTACATCAATAAACTGATATGTTTTCCAACTATTGCTTTGATGAATAATTTTGCTCATCCCGTTGGGCCACAGTGACTCTCGGAAGTTGATAAGGCACCTCGCAGCAACACAATCCATGTCAAGTTAGTTTGGTGTTTGGACATTAATTTCAGTTTGAAAAAAGGTATTTCAGAACGGATGCAGTTTAAGGCTTCTTTTCTCACTATAATTTTAATGGCAAGAATAAAATATTCTGACCACCTTGAATTCAGGGACAGATCAGTAAGTCTGCAGCTTGACAAGATTGTTTAAAAAGATAAAAATATCTGCATGTTTCATGGCAACTCTATCCATGACATATTAGTAAACTCAGTTTGCATTAAGATTAAGGGAAGAAACAACCATTGAATTAAATAGGCAGAGTTAAATCAGGATTGAAAACCATTTAAGTGTATTTGTGGAGACACGGTGGGATTTCTATATACATACATAAGGACCAAGCCTATTTCAATAAAATGTTAATGAACTTTGCGTACTTTGCACCAGCTGCAGTTTGCTCAGTCCTATACCTCCAAAATGAAATAATAAAATTAAAAATATTATATTATTAAATGGTATTTTTAAGATGTAGCTGGCTATAGTTCTGCATTACCTTCTGTTTTGATGTTGTATAGGATGACTTGGTATTCTTCTTTTTCTTCAGGAATATGGTCATCCAGCAGATCAACATACACTGTTGTATTCAACGTCCCCTATTTGTTTTAAGGGTAAATTGATTAGCCATTATTTTATAAAACACAAGTGATATCATAATGACAAGTATTTTGAACAATTTCTTTAAGAAGAGTTAAGTATCAAGAATTGTAAGCTCCCTCCAGTTTGTAAGTCAAAAAGTGAGAAATTAAATAATCAAACCAAGAAAGAAGGACTGTTGAAAAGGCACACTTTTTCTCAGATCAGTTCTAATCACACTATTTTCCTGTAGCCAACATCACTGTTTATGGACTTACCTCAGGAAAAAAAAGTATTCCAGAATAGTTTGCAAAATTTTGTTTTACATTATGTCCTACTATCTTCCACTCAACAGTAACATTTCCCAGTCCTGGAGGAGTTCTTACGATGTGGAATTGTAATTGTTCTCCTAGGAATAAAGGACAAGATGCAGTGTTTCAGGGTCTCCTCTTCTACATGTTGGTTATAAAAATGAGAGGTCAAAAACATGCATCACACAGTTAAAGTATTTTTCCTGAAAGATATTGCTATTTTTGTCAGTTTGAATTTCACAGTAGTTATATACCACATTCACTTTTAATGCTGAAAAGAAAAACCTAAACTTAAACTCTTCTAGGTTTTTTTCTTCTGTTTTTAGTTCACACTTGGAAATAATTATGAACATATGAGGGAACTTGGTATAGATGAATAACTTAGAAAGGGAATGTTCATGAAAACATGCGCAAACATTAGAGCAATACAAGTCTGTAAACTGTACAAAACAGTAACTACTGTATGTACCAACAATAATAGTAGTTTTCTACAACAGTTCCCTGGAAAGAATACACATTATCTGAACATTTGCACTGTCTTGTGACTTTATTCAATGCATGCAGAAAAAAATGCTTATAATTATCTGTAAGTTCCGTTTATGTGAGTTCGAACTTACAAATATGGTCACTGTTAGAAAACAAAACATTCAGAAAATGTTAATAATTTCTTATAATCTCAGAGGTAATCAGTATTGCTGGACAATGTGCATATAAAGGAAGCAAATACTATGGTATTTTGCACATTTATAACATTTAACCCCAAAGGCACTTTAATTAAAAAGAGTAGACCTCTTAGTAGGCTTTGTAAAATGTGGAAATTGTTTTATATTCACAAGTTTTTCACAAAATTTCCATTAAATATTTTAAATGTGGACATGTGAAATTAGCATGTTATATCAACATGGAATAGATCAGTAGGCAATATTTTGCAAAACATTCACAATAGAGGACAGATGGTTATTTATAATAGGTAGGTACATGGCATTCATATTTCATATGCATTTTTCAGGTCCACAGAATTTAAGTTCAACAGCACATTTTGTCCTGCATTGGCTTTCAGAGACATGAAATATGCAGAAATCTACAATTCTGAGATTTTTGAAAACAATACATGAGATTTCTTTTGCTTATTGAAGAATTAACAAAACATAAGATAATGTTATAATAACATTATGCTGCCCAACTAGTCCCTTTGATTATGCAATTTAGAGAGCAGCAACTTAGGATGCTGTCTTGCTATTCTACTGTATTACCTTACAGAATTGTACAGCATTGTACAGCTAAAACTGGCAAGAAAAATCTGAAAATTTTCTAGTTACATTTATTTTTTGTAAGGAAGAGTCAGAGATATGCATGTATATTGGCTACCAATGAAAGAGAAAGGAATTCTTAACTTCAAGAGCCCTTAATATACTTAAATAAAATTTAATATTGTAAAGAAGTAATACAAAAACTGTATACACCCATTTTCAAATACATAAATGTGCTATTCAGCCCCAACATTTCAAACTTCAGTTAAGTCTCAGAGATGTCAACATTGATGTCGACATTGATGTCGACATCTTTGGCTTAAGTTGGTCCATGTTGCTTCTAAGAAAATTAAGGAATTCAAAATTTATTGATATCACAAGGATTCCACTTCTACAGTCAAACATCTGGATGGTAGACTCCCAATTTACAGGTTCCTCTGAGGCTAAATCATTACAGTGTTTAACACTGCACTGCAATCCACTATGTTCTATTTGAGAATTTTGCATATCCATTACAAAGAAATAAAGATTTAAAAGAAAAGTGGTTTCAATGGTTTAGTACCATTGGGAAAACACACACACACACAAATAAGGCAAAGCTTATTTCAATATATCTCTATAAGTTATAATGAATTTTCATTGAAGACTGGGAAAAATGCTTTATGATATAGAAAGCTGTTCCACTATAATCCAAACACTGAGAAGAAACTTGAAGTCATTATTACAGATTCCAAGTAGTTATTTACTGATCCATGTTTCCTACCAGCTTTACCAAGATTTTTTTGGTATTCCTATCCAGAAGAAATGCTAATATGAACACTAATTGATTTCTGAAGATTGAAAGTGTTATTAGGCTAAATTCAATATTTTTTTTATTATTTAATCCTTATCCATACTTTTACATTTCTACATTGTGACTTAATAAGTGATGCATCTCTTACATAGAGAAACAAAGAGGTGGGTATTTATCGCTGTGAAGAAGGGAGCATCAGCCGCTCTCCTCTTCCTCATTACTTTAAGCTACTGCAGTGCATTTTCTTGTAATACAGTTACACAACTGTCGCAGACCCCTGTCCAATAAAAAAATACTACACTTATCCTCAATAAGGTAAAAAATAACATGCACATTGTGAAAACAAAATGTATTCACTTAACAGAAAATTTTCAATAACACAATAACTGTAAAAGTAATGATATTTGGATTTATGTCTGGTAAATTTTGCTTTCGAATGAAAAAAATATTTTGACAAACTAAAATAATCTAAATGCCTTAGCTCTTTTGCTCTTCCTCTATTTCTCCCTTTTTCTCTCTCTTTTTTTTTTAATCAAAGACACTTAGTTCACTTGTTTTGTTTCTGGCTGGAAGGCAATGAACTATTTCTTTTCACAACCTGGAAAAATAATATAATAATAACTATATATAATAATAGAACTATAGCCAAGTACTTCAGTTTCAAGCAGCCAGCATTTGGTAGCATGCTATGAATAACATTTAACCAGTTGAAAGTATTCAGGGACTTTGGGACTGAGACAGTTTGTATTAATTCCTTGTGCTCATTAACAGCTCTTCTTAGCTAATCATATCACATCTGGCTTGGCACAGAATTAACACAAACCATACCTAGATAAAAAACCAAAGGTTATGATGCCCTTTCATGTTGGGAAAACAAAACAAAAAACCTTTGGTTGAGAAAGCCATTTTTCTTCAAACAGAAAATGTAGTGCACACATTAGGGGACAAGTTCCTGTTTTGTGAACTTTCCCTGCCCATCAGTTCAAACATCAGAGAAACGTGATACTGCAATACACTGAGATTCCATCAAAGGCCACCTAAAGCAATCACCACCAGTACTATTATCATCCTATGCAAAACTGCATCAAACTGTAGATGAAACATGCCGTGTATTCTTTAAAACAATAGTAGAAATGTTTAGTACATACCAAATTATTATTGTTCTTTCTCAAATGTTTGCTTTCTCTTATAATTGCTACTTCCCAAATCATCTGCCATAAAAAAACATCAGGTTCATGGGACAGACAAAGGGAAGATGTTACCCTAGTGTTTCTGCAGGAATGTTTTCTAGAATATTTTAAATTCTTTGTAAGTCGCTGATAGATCTGATTTGCTTATGACTATTAGGTGTGTGTATGTTGGCAGTCATGAAGTGGGCTGGCAGGAGCCTCGTGCAGGCCAACAAAGAGAAGGGCAGAGTCCTGCCCCTGGCGGGGAGCAGCCCCAGGCACCAGGGCGTGCACCCTGATGGAGAGCAGCTTGACAGAAAGGGCTTGGGGTCCTGCTGGACACTGCACTGGGCAGGAGCCAGCAACATGCCTTGTTACTAAGAAGGCTGATGGCATTCTGGGCTGAATTAGGCCAAGTATCCCTAGCAGGCTGAGAGAGCTATCCTTCCCCTCTACTCTGCACTGGTGAGGCTGCACCTGGAGCACTGGGTCCAGCTCTGGGCTCCCCAGTGCAAGACAGACCTAAACGTACTGGGAAGACTCCAACAGAGGGACACCGAGGTGATCAAGGGAAGGGAAGAGAGGCTGTGAGAGCTGAGACTGCTCAGCCTGGAGAAGGGGAGGCTCAGGGGGATCTCATCAGTGTCCTTCAATACCTGAAGGGAGGGTGGAACAGGACAGAGCCAGGCTCGTGTCAGTGGTGCCCAGGGACAGGACAAGAGGCAGCGGGCACAAACTGGAGCACAAGAGGTTCCCTCTGAATATCAGACAGCACTTTTGTGCTGTGTGGGAGCACTGGCACAGGTTGCCCAGAGAGATTGTGGGGTCTCCCTCCTTGGAGATACTCAAAAGCCTGGACATGGTCCTGAGCAACCTGCTCTAGGTGGCCCTGCTTGAGGGGGAAAGGACCAGATGACCTCCAGAGGCCCCTTCCAACCTTAAGCATTCTGTGATTCTATGAATGCTTGCAAGAGTTCAAAGTACATGTCAGGTATGTGGATATTCACTTCTTGCTGGTGTTCTCTGAACAGTGAAACACAATCATTGTGAGTCATTATCAACTGAAAGCACAAAGATGGAAACTGGCATTAAAATTTGAGCGTGGTCAACACAAAGAACACACCTTCACAACCAATAACAGATCTTGAGGCTGTATGGAAGCTTATAATTCCTGCCACATTGTCACTTGCCAGAATAATCACTGTGACAGTGTCAAAACTGGGCAAAATTCGACTCCCTCCTTCAGTATGGACCAGGCTGATTTCAATACTTTCATCATCCTCTGGCTCTGGATCATCTATAATGGGCAGCGTGACCATCTTCTTTGTTTCACCTACAAGGAGAAGAACGTATACAACCGTGTGTCCACTTGGAAACCACCTTGTAAAAAGACTCAATCATCTCATTTTGAAAATAATTAAATACATAAAATATATTAAAATTGCATGAAACAAACTTATTTACCTTTCTGGAAGTCAGTGAATGTCATTATGAAATTTTATCTAATTACTATTGATCAGTCACATTAAGCCAATAAAACGATCACATCATTAAATATACTATGTAGAAATTAATTATATAGGAATTATTTCGGAGTGCCTAGAATTCTTTATTTTCATTACAAATTCTATGACTTTAAAATTTAACTTAGAAAAGGGGAATATCATTCTTGAAAAAAAAATAAATTGCCAGGTGCTAAGCTCTCCGATGAACCATTTACACAAGGGTGTACATTCAATATGAGTACATTTACTGAGCCAGGGAATGCATTGAAATGGGATGACATTTTGTTAGTTCCTTGCCTTTGGGACTATCAAAGAATAATAATGTAAGCAGCAAACACCGTTAATCTCTAGTCGCTATATATCCATTAAAATTTACAACACAATCCTGTTGTTCAGTGCGTGTGCATAACCCAGCTGTGTTTTATGATCATCAGAATATCAATTTACAGAATACATATGTATTTCCTGCTAGATTGTCTTTCAAAATACTTCAAAATCAGTTTTTACTAAACTTGTAACGGGTAATGTAATTACATGTCAGCCTCACAATCATTGCCAGCAGCCATGCCTTACTATTCAGATGATTTATCAAGCTAGCACACTAGAATCTTTACTACGCACCTGGAAATTGCTTTCAAAATATCAGTTCGATTAACTCAGACTTTGAAAAAATAAAATACAGCATAAAATACAGCATGCTGCATGGTACTTAAGTAATGTCTGAGAGGGACTTGTTTGTCCTGTTTGCAATTCTTTTAAATATGTTCTGTTATGTTACGTTTAAATATGTTTTGTTATGTTACAATATGATCTCAGAATTTAAAGAGATGTCATGAAAAATTAGTACTGTAGTGACCGAGGGCTAACAAAAGACCACTTAGGCCTGATTCTCATTTCCATTATCCTTGCTGTAACAACTATCTTCGACTTTATTAATCCTTACTTATGTGGTAAAGGAAATCTTTATAGTGCAATATTTATACTGCAATATTTCTTTAATAAAAACCCTTAGGTATTTATTGTGCTTAGATATTTCATTGTGCTTTGCTACCACTGTGTGTGTTCTGCAAGATAATGCTACATGCTAATGAACAACCATACTCTTTTGCACGTGTATCCTTAGCATTCAGGAAAATTTAGCCTAAGAAGAAGATATCAGTTGTCAAAACATCCACAGTATCGTGTACTTGTCACGTTCTTTTTTCTTTTTCTTAGTTTTACAAAACAGAAGCCAAAACGAGAGCTTGTCTCACCTTCAGCAAACACCAGAGTCTCACCGACACCTATAAAATCCAAGTTTGGAGTAGCAGTCCCACCAATGACACGCCATTCCACTGTCACTTGTCCCAGGCTGCCTTCTGTTCTGTGTATCATTAGCTGCACGTTGGTCTGAGGACGTTCCTCTACTTCAACATACAGACCTTTCTCTGTTGCATTGGGACTTACACCGTAGATCTTAAACACTCCAAATGCGTCTCCATTCATCATTATGATAACTGTGGAGGTATTTGGCTGTCCTATGGTTGGTTGGTTTTTTGAGCTGGCTGAGACGTTCATCAGTTCTGCTTTCAAAAGGGTTATAGTGAATCTCTCATCCAGTTCTGGCAGGCTGTCAGGCAGTA
The DNA here is from genome assembly GCF_964211835.1 of Anser anser. Classification (NCBI taxonomy): domain Eukaryota; kingdom Metazoa; phylum Chordata; class Aves; order Anseriformes; family Anatidae; genus Anser; species Anser anser. The sequence goes on along the minus strand of NW_028153617.1, from coordinate 321,152 downwards.
TGGTAACTGTTAGATTTGCAAACTCTTCCCCTTCCTGCATTATGGCCCACTGTCTTGTAACAGGTTCATAATCACTGCCAGCGATGGCTTGTGTGCTGAAGAGGGCGAATGCACTGGTAACGTTTTTCTTGTAGGTCCGGAACCCTGAAGTGTTGTTAGTTAATGGGCTGATATCTGACGTCAGCCAAAGGCAGAGAGGAATCCCTGAGGCACTGGAAAATGTAAAGGCTGAACATGCTTGTTCTTTTAGGCACTGAGCTGCACAGGAATACACAGGGTCACTTGCTGCTGACACATTCACTCTGGTCTTGGATGGTTTGTCAGGAATTCCTTGTACAGGAGGCTCGTAGTAGGCCAGGATATCCTGACCTTGCTCCACAGCAAGAGCTACAACGTCAGTCTCAGAAGTGCTGTAGAAAATCTGCAGCTGACCAAATCTTCCCTCACTAAAAGACATTATAATAAAATAAAGTTCTGTTAGTTGACAAAGGATGTCTAATATTCTACATGTTTCTGGGTTAATAATAGAAGTGAACAAAATCAACTGACCCTTTCTGAATTGCTGAAAAATTCCAAATAACACATCAAAATGCATTCCCTTTGAAACTAGTACCAGAATAACTGAGTTATCTTATTTTTTTGTGGATAGCAAGTTTGATTATTTATAGCTTAGGTAGTAGTCTGTTAAGAATGCATATTTGTAAACATTTGGTTCTAGGAGTTAACTTAGTCTTCTTCAGGACTTGGCAGCTCTCCTTACTTGCAAGGAAGAAAAAGCCGGTGACACCCAGACTTATCATCCTTCCTCTAGGATCACATGCATAAAACCTGTTTTCCTTCTCTTATTTTCATCCTGTAAGGGCTGGCCATTTTGTCCTCCTGTTCAAATCACAGGAACAGGCTACCATGCAGGTTTAAATGATTTGATGATTAAACGGACAAAATGAATAGTACACTGTGTACGCTGAGTTTACATTGTGCATTTCAATGTATACTACGTTTAAGTAATTTATGTAATACACAGACATCTACTTCAAAAACAATGTGTTTGAAATGAAAATACATTGAGATGGCAGATCAAAGAATTGATGCACATATTTTTATGAGAGGAGCATGAAATTTGACATTATAGTGGAAACAAAAGTGAAGAATAAATAGTAATTACAAATAAAGCAAACATTATACAAACCTTCGCCTGACTGTTATGTTTGCCAGCAAATTTCTTTCTAGTGGCTCCTGAACTCGATATAAGGATTGATGAAAGAAAACTGTGCCATAAGGATTATCATTGGCAGGTATTATAATACTTGCCACGCCATCTAACCCAATAGCACCACCATTGGAGGCCTGAGTTAATTCTACACGGACAATCTCAAAGAGAAGAAAAGAAAAAGAAGTAATGCAGCTAGACAATTTGTGGTTTTTCTAACAATAATTACAAGCAAAGTATAACATGAAATTATAGCACCTTCCTGCCGGAACATTTCTTGTTTTCCATCATACATATTTCTAGAACAAGTCAAAATTAATACCATCTTCAAGGAAGATGTAAGTGCTTGACTTACTTCTTCTATTTCTGGAACATCATCAGCCAGGATTTCCAATAGTAGCATCTGAAAGGCTTCCCCAGGGGCAAAAGTAATATTGCCTGAGGCAACCTGCAAGTCCTCATCAGCAGGGTGTCCACCAATGGTAGCAACCCACTCAACAGTAACGTTACCAAGTGTCCCAGCATTGCGGATTACTGGCAGATTTATGGGTACTGATCCAGATTCAGGCTCCTCCACAGTAAATTCGGTCATCTGGAACACTGAAGTGCAGCACAAAGAGGTGTATTTCATTAACAGTAATATTTAAAATAAAAACACCATCCTAGTTACTGAATTATATATTTTATTTCACTTGATTGCATTCATTTGCACAATTAAAAAAATGTTAATCAGGTTTAAACTTCAAATTGAACTTTCAGTATCATTTTATCTGCAAATAAAATTGGCATGAAAATTCAGCCCCCACCCAAGAGTTTATTCCAACGTATCCATTGTTCAAGGCTAGCCATGATCTAAGTTTTTAGAAGACGGTCAGAAGGTAATTTTTCCCAGTGAGGAAATTTTTTATCATTTTTTATGTCACGTATGGAAAAAATGTGTCAACATATTCCATCTAAATTGTTTCAAATATAAGTCTTTCTTGTATAAAATCTTTAGTTGTTAAGAATGAAGTTAATGAATTATCCATGTGGAATTATTTACTTTTGTCAATTTCCTTTACATTTTGCTGATAAAATGGAATAACTGAAATAAAGTAGGGTACTAAAGGGAGAAAGAGTAAGTCAAATAAAATGGCTGGAAAACATACACCAGAAATACTGAAATAGAAAAAATAAATAGAAAAGATAAATTTCTAAAATGTCATTAAATTTTTGAAATTACCATTTTTTTCTCAAAACCTGTGTAATGAAACTATTTTTGGAAAGTGTCCACAATCCATTTTACTGATAATGATAGAAAGAAGAAAAACTACAATAACTAACAACCAGAACATACAAGAACGCAATTTAAGTCATATTTGTACTTTCCAATTTCCCCAGATATTTAAACCTGCTTTGCCTGATTATTTTGTAAAACAATGACACTGCACTATCTAAACAGGTTTTGGCATGTAAACTTAAGCTTCAAGCTATTGCAGAAATGCAACATTTAGAATAGATAAAAAAATACAAATTAAATTAAAATCCATCCCCATTAGGAGACTCCAAAATCCACCTTCGTCTCACAAAATCTTGATATATAAGTTGACTGAATGCTTCAATTTCGCTATATAAGGGCACCATTTGCCCTTACTTACACGTTTTAATTTAGTTTATCTTATTTTGTCCTTTACTGTGTTCATCCAGACTTCCCTTTTTGTATTCTGAAAATTTTTATTCCATTGCCCAGTAATAACTCACCCACAAATCAGCAGATTGCTACTGGACAAGAGAAAATATGCAAATAAGACTCATTTACCAAAGGATCCAAACGGGTCATCAGAAGCCTCAATGGTTATGACTGCCCTCGTCAAAGATCCAAGCAAGGCTCCTCCTGTCGTTTGATTCAGCAGCTGAACATAAAAGGACTCCTCAACTTCAGGATTGATATCATTAATTATATAAATTGGCACAGCTTTACTTGTTTCTCCTTCTAGTAAGACAACATCTGATGAGGCTACACTGTAGTCCTCACCTAGATTTGTACATGAAAAAATAACAAAACAATCAAAACACAGAAGAATATTAAGGCATTCTGGTTCATTATGAAACATCACTAATGTTTATCAGCACTAATATTTATCTGTTCTTTTTGCATTCCCTTGTGTTCATATGTTGGTGTGTTTTTTTGTGTTTTTTTTTTCTTTATCTTCATACCCAGAAAATACAATTGTTTATTTCCTAGTGCCTTTTAGATATCTGGATGGATGAAAATAAATCTCATCTTGGCCAAAACAGAGTTTACACTGTCAGTCCAAGAAGCAATTACAAAAGGTCCATTATTATCTTCCATTGAGAAGATCACACAACTGTGACATTTCTATATTTGATTTCTGATAGTTGTCTGGCTTTCCAAGAGATAAAATGAAACAGAAGTACCTTTTTCAAAGGAGATTTTACTAAAGGACATAAGGTCACTCCTTCCCTCGTGGAGCTTTTCAGGGATCACCTGAGAGCTTTACCTTTCATTTGCAAAGTAAAAGTCTTCTTGAATTGTGCTTAACATTTGTCTGTTTCACAGAGGAGTCACCAGCTCTCAATTTCCCTCCAAGAAACTCAAATAAGCCATGTATGGTAGGTTGAAATATGTACAAAGGACTAAGTACTAGCTATATATACTACTACAGGATTTTTTATTTTATTTTATTTTTTTGAGAAAGTGAGTGGCCACCAGGGAAACAAACAGCCAATTCCTTTCCTTAGTTTTCTTGCTAGATTCTTCAGTGATGATATCTCTGAGTTTTTTTAAATTTGATGTAAGGTCTCTTCTATAGGACCTGAATTCCTGTCTCCTAAGTACACTCAGTAAGTATCTCACACTTTGGTATTTTTTCTACTTGTTTTACTAGACTGCATTCAATACACACTTGCTTGCTTTGGTTACTCGAAGCATACAGTATGCTCTTTCTGGTTTAACACAGAATGTGTATTTCTGCTATTTTGATTTCTTACCAGCTGTTGCAGTTATTGGCATAGCTTTGAATTTCACAGAAACATCTGCAAAAATTCCCCCAGTTCTGGTCACGTTAATGATTGGTCCAACATAATTTTCAGCAACTCGCACAGCTGAAGCTGAAAGCTGAAGTGTTCCAAAAGCATCATCATTGGCATTGATAATTACATGAGCTATAGTCTCACCCACTGATCCAAGACGAGGAGAATTTACAACTGAAATATGAAAAAAACCTCTTACAGCAAGCCTGAAATGCCTCCTATATACGGCTATACTGTTCATATACATACACCTGAGTTTAGTGGATGGCCACTACTAGCTTTCAATAAAATTTTCATTTTAGATTTGGACAAAATATAACTACAAACTGCACAAGCATATTTTTGATGTTTGAATTATATTATGTCAGAAAATCCACATTCTTACTAACTTATTATTCTACCCTGCTGTGGAGCATACAAAACACCAGTTCTTTGAAGAGGTGAGGTACTAGCAAAATTACTTATTTATTTGTCCATAGGACAATAGAATTTTACACTAGCAATGATGAACTATAAGTAACCTTTCAGTTTCCCAGTAGAATTTTTTGTAGTGTTTCCCTTAAAAATCAAGATTAATGTGGGAGAGTCATGGGGGAGAGGGAAGGGAAATTAGGCATGCCAAGAAGCTCTTAAGCATAAATAAGGCTGTAATGACCTGAATTTATCTGATCGGGCAAACATCCTCTACGCTAAAAAGCCAGCATGAAGCTGCAATTCTACACCACTTAATGTTTAAAAGGCTTTTTTCGCTTTCAGTAAGTGCAACTAGCTTATTTCCTATCATTGTGCTTTACAGAAACAACAGGTGAGCAGGTATTAGCACACAAAACCAATACAGTAATACAGTTGGCCTAAAACACCTGGGATAAAGCAGATGCAGAAGGGAGAAAGAAATGTCCACCCCTGACAAAATTTTGTGGTAAAGGAAATATATGCTGACACACAGAATCTTCATACTTAATGTGAGATACTCTGACATATAACTTACAGGATTCTTAACTATACAGAGTTAGGCAGAGGTAAAATTTTACTGTAATTTCAATTGCTGCATTTTATCCTATTAAATATAAATATTAGCCTACATATTTAAGCTTTGGGTTTACATATGAAAGACACTTACTTGGCCGATCCTGTACTTTGTCGATCAAAACAGTATTGTTTAGCTCCACAAAAACAGATTCTGACCTCTCAGGATCATAATCATCCAAAATAGGCAAAGATATTGTGGCTTCGCTTTCATTGGCTGCGAAGATCACATAACCAGTAATGGGTATATAATCTTCTCCTTGTATTGCTCTAACAACATCAGGTGGAAGAAAGGGTGACTTTTCATCATCACCTAAAGTTCTGTATGTAACCACTACTGTACCAAGAAGACCACCAAGCCTTACTATTGTCAGGGAGATATTTTTTGTTTCTTCCTCAACTTTTATTGGTCTGTTTCTCTCAGAAAAGATGAACAGTCCATATGGATCATCATTAGCTAAAACTGTTAATGTTGCATTAGTGTGATTTCCAAGACGACCACTGGACACATTGATGATCAAAACTGAAAACACCTGATCCAGTTCAGGCACGTTGTCAGGAGAAACTTGTATGGTAATATTTGCTCTCACTTGGCCAACATCAAATGTTACATTCCCATATGCAGAGACCAGGTCTTCTGTAAGATCACAGACTATGACCCAATACAGAGTCACCTCAGACAGGGCCCCATGAGTTCTCACAACCTAAGTGGAAAACACAAAGATTTATGTATTTCTTTGTACTATAAGAAAGAAGAACATAAAAGTGTAAAATGGCATACAGCAAAGTCACAGAATCACAGAATATCCTGAGTTACAAAAGATCCACAGGGATTATCAGGTCCAACACCTGACTCCACACAGGACCACCCAAAATCAAATCGCATGTCTGACAGAGTAGTCCAAATGCTTCTTGAACTCTGGCAGCTCAGTGCTGTGACCATGTCCCTGGGGAGCCTGTCCCAGTGCCCGACCACCTCTGGGTGCAGAACCTTTCCCTAACCCCCAGCCTGACCCTCCCCTGTCCCAGCCCCATGCCGTTCCCTCGGGTCCTGTCGCTGTCCCCAGAGAGCAGAGCTCAGCGCCTGCCCCTCCGCTCCCCTCGTGAGGGAGCTGCAGGCCGCCATGAGACCTCCCCTCGGCCTGCTCTGCTCTGGGCTGAACAAACCCAGGGACCTCAGCCGCTCCTCATACTTCTTGCCCTCTAGACCCTTCACCACCATAGTAGCCCTCCTTTGGATGCTCTCTAATAGTTTATGTCCTTCATATATTGTAGCACACACAGTGCTAGAGGTGAGGCTTCACCAGCACAGAGCAGAGCAGGACAATCCCTTCCCTTGACCATCCAGCATTGCTGTGCCTTATGCTCCAGAACACAGTTGACCATTTTGGCTGCTAAGGCACACTGCTGGTTCATATTTCTCTTGCTGTCAAGCAAAACCCCCAGATCCCTTTCCATGGGGCTGCTCTTCAGCCTCTTGTCCCCAGGCCTGTCCGTACAGCCAGCATTGCCCCTTGCCAGGTGCAGAATCCAGCACTTCCTCGTTTAACTTAATTCCAGTCAACTGTGACCTCTCCAGACTCCAAGACTATTGAAAAATTATTGAGAGAGGTCTTGCAATGACATCAGCCAGCTCTTTCTGTACTTTGGGATTAATCCCACTGGACCCCATAGACTTATATGCATCCAGCTGGAGCAGCAAATCCTGCACAAGTTCAAAGTTGGCTGGGAGTTTATCATCATCACAGTCCTGAAATTCAGAGCTTTGGGTGTCCCCGAGCCCATCATTGGTGTTAAAGACAGAGGCAAAGAAGGCATTAACCTCTGCTTTATTGGCGTACTTATTTGTGAGGTTACCAACCTCAACAAGTAATGGATCAATGTTTTCTCTGCTCCTCCTTTTGCTGTTAGCATACTTTAAAAAAAGCACTTTTTGTTGTCCCCACAGTACTGGCCAGCTTCAACTCTGAGTGAACATCACCTCTGTAGTCCTTGTTCAACTGACCTTGCTTCCAATGCCCACAGATTTTCCTTTTTCGCCTAAATTCTAGAATAAGATCCCTGCTCAGCCAAGCTGGCCTTCTGCCCAGCTTGCTCAACTTCTGACTCTTTGGAATTGCCTGTTCCTGTGCTCTTAAGAGGTGTTACTTAACTAACCAGCACTGATGGACTCCAATACCTTCAAAAGCAGGTTCCAAGGGGACCTCACAAACTAGTTCACTGAGTAGTCTGAAGTCTGCTGTCTCCATAGCTAGGGCTGAACTTTTGCTGGCAGTTTTCCTCCTATTACCAAAGATTTTAAACTCAGCCATCTCATGGTCACTATGGCCAGGACAGCCTCCAATCACCACTTCACCCACAAGACCCTCACTGTTTACAAGCAACAAATCTGGAGGGCACCTTTCTTAGTCAGCTTCCAGAGTAACTGTACCAACAAGTTATTGTTAACGTGCCTCAGGAATTTCCAGTACCTGTTTGTATTGGCTGTATGGTATTCCCAGCTAACATCTGGGAAGTTGAAGTCACCCACAGGGACAAGGGCAGATGACCTAGAGATATCCCTTAGTTCATTATAGAATAATTTGGCAATGTTGTCCTCCTGGCTGGGTGGTCTATAGCAGACTCCCACAACAACTTCATCTTATTGTTATAACTTATTTCCATGTCCCTTAATCCTTACCCGGAGGATCTTAAGCATGTCATTGCCAACTGCAAGCTGCACACAATCCAGCCCCTCCATTATATACAGTGCAAAGCCATTGACATGATGAGTTAAAAATAAACTAATTTTAAAAACAGTGTAATCTTTATCATCTTAGCTTTGCTGTATTTGTTGTGTCATCAGCACTTACTTTAAAATATTCATACCTCAAATGTAAACAAGTAGAAGTAAATTTAAACTTATATAAAACATTTTAGTTTTAAGCTGAAAGATACACTTTAGAAAGTGAAGTATAAAATGTCAAGACAAATGTACATGATAAAGTTAAGTTAAAATGCTGTAGACCTATTATAAAAATATTGCAGAATGCTCTGTAAAATAGACATAAAAGAGGATTGCATAGCAATATGAGACCCAAAACTTTCTAACCTGCAACATAATATTGCTATCTCCATCTTCAGGCTCAGTTCCATTTACCGAGAGTGACTCAGTACTGAACTCAAAGACGCCATGAGCATCATCAGAAGCCTCAATAGTCACAACGATGTGGGATGCAATTCCCAAGCTGGCTGTAAGTGCAAGTGCCAAAATGAGTTATTTTTTTATACCATCTTTTCTTAAAAGCTAAGGAAGTTTGTTACAAAAAGCACACAGAAAAGCATAACTGGAATATTTCTGCTGTTTTGCATTTTGTGGTGTGTTTTTTTTTTGTTTTAAATGTGGAATAATTATCCACATGGATAAGGAACTCACTTTCAATAATGCAGTCCTGGCAGCCCTTCTATGGAACAACACTCCAAAGCAACATATAAAATGCAAATATTTTAAGAGAGGATCAAAAATAAAATTACTTGTCTAATTAAGGAAAATGAACTAGAATTTAGGGTAGGGGAGAGTTACGTGGTAAAACACAGTGTAAGCAGTGCAGACAGGACAAAAGCAGGTACTATTTTAACTGAAGCTGGAACAAAGAAAAAGCTAGTCCAGGAAATTCTACTACTGTAATGATCATCTTGTGTGAGATAACTTGCTGCTTAGAAAGAGAAAGAGCCTGGCATTTTAAAAAAAATCTGGAAACACAGAAGAGGAAACAACACTTCCCAGGAAGTTCCAAAAAGTGGTTAAACCACAGACTTACTCTCAGGTTCAAACTGAACTCCTTTGTATTTTCAAATAAAACAGAAAATCAGGCTGTCACTGTGGAATAAATTATTTGATTTCGATAATGGGTGCTAACACAATATTTTCAGGTCTCTAGGGTTTAATTCAAAATCCGCCATCATTAGCGTTTCCCTCATAGTAGGTGCTTTTGTTTTCATCTTATTTCTGCATATTGTATGTTTTTAATTTTCTCAAGATTAAATTATCTTTGTTTTCTGTATGTTGTGACAAAAATAGACTTCAAAAATGAAAAATAATCAAAGCATTCTTTTAGAAAAAAAAGAGCTAACACCACTTTTTATTAAGAGTATTTTTGAGATGCAGAGATCAAAGCATAAAGCAAGTGGCAAAAGAAAGTATCAAAACACACAGTCAGGTAATTTTTAAATTACCTTAAATTTAAAAAGTTTCTCTCCTCTTTGCTCTCCAGAAAATTTTACAAAATTTACAAACAAAGCTAATTTTTCTAACTACTTCTGGAATAACTACATTGTGTTCTATAAAAATACAGCTTTGAAGATAGAGAAGCTGTTATTTTCTGTATTACGGTTAGTATTGACTGTTGTTGAAATTAAGCCTTTTTTAAAATGGGAAAGAATGTTTTGACAGGACTCTATGATATATCTCAAACCACAAGCAAAATAACACTATGATAAACTGTGTCAGTAGTGTAGTTCATGAGGGATATTACAGTTAGCATAAAGAAATAAAGATTAATCCAAAATGCTTACCATGCTGATGGACAGTTGGAAGGAAGAAATCCATGTTCCCATCACCACTACCACTGCCATCATTTCTAAAGAGCTCAGCAACTTTAAGATGACAGACATACAGATATATACACATATATACATTTATAAATCAGAGCGCAAGCAAAGAGAAATTTAAACTATTCTGGACAACAGGAAAAAAAGAGGGAAGCACTCTAGGAAGGTATCAACTTTGCTTCTGAAAGTGTACAGGAGTTCTAATAAAGACTGAAATATTTACATATGCCACCTCTTACTTAATTTATGACATTGGAAATAGCAATGGGAAGTCAGAATGAAAGAAAACACATACACATAGTTTATCTTTCCTCTCTTTCCCTCTTTGTGTCCCCATTTTGTATTTCCCCTTTCTCACTCCTAACTGAGGCTTGTCATGGAGGAATCTAAATTGAAAAAAAAAAAAAAAAAAAAGGTAGGGGAGACGATAAAGTCCCTCAAGCTCCTTATTCTAATATTTTCTCACAAAGTGAAAATGTTGGGAAAATCTGCAGAAAACTTAACTAATGGGGACTTCATAAGCTTTGTGTTTGTGTTGGAAAGGCCAAAAAGAAGGCTCATTTTAAAAAGGCTATATAGTTACTGGATTACTAAAGTTAGTTGTAAATTTTCTGTCACAACAATTTGAAAGAGAAAAGTTTGACTCCTTTTAACAAAACAACTATTCAACCAAAAAGACAAAATACGTGAAAAGTCTCAAGACTTTACCAAAAGAATCACTGAGACCATGTTGCACCATAGACACATACAATCATAGCAGAGAGCTGGATTAATTCAAGGAAATCTGATACATCCTCCCAGAAGGGACCACACTTGCAATTTCCGAATTGTTTAAAAAAATAACATCAGTTTAAAAAAAAAAAATCAATTTATGGCTGTCAGTGTTTCTAATTACTTTTCCCTCCAACAAGCTTTACAATCTCCGTTAAAATTTTTCTCAAATGGAAAAAAAAATCTGTAAGGTATTCAGGGGTTTATGTGGCAGCACCACTATGCTTTGCCGTCCCTTCAGACTAGCCCTTCAAACCAATAATTCTTTCAAGTGTTTGTCTTGTTCTTACAGACAGTTATCTACGAGCTACCTCTGCAGCTACAGCTCAGCAAACTCCCTATGGCCCTCAACATCCACAGCCTGTTACTGCTATAATCCATTTGACCTATGTATTGCAGTTCTTCTGATTTCACTCATGTGGAAGAAAAAACAAAACAAAACAAAAAAAACCCAAAACAAACAAACAAAAACACAACACTTTGACTGTTTAGCCTTAAATATTTTATAAATATTCCATATTTTTGAAATGCAACATATTGCTAATATATTTTTGCATTATTTTAGTTCTCATTACCAACCATGAAGTTATACAAAGTGAAAAGCAGCAATTGCCTTTAGATGACCTAACAGATGGCAGTGATACACTTTCCCTAATACATGGTAATAATATACTTGCTATGGGATCTGGTTGTTTCCACCAAGGATTAAGAAAAGAACTGAGGAACAGTTCTTCCCTACGAAAAAAGACAGCTGTATGGGGGTGGGGATGTAGAGGTGCTTTTTGTTTGTTTTCAGAAATAACATAGAAAATAATGCCAAGAAAGACAAGATTTTTATGAACGAGTAGAGGTCATGAAAATACAACTAAGGGACTGATATATGTGCCTTACCTCCTCCCTCTGGGTTCAACAGCTCCACTTTAAACGTTTTTTCTAATTCAGGAATAGTATTATCAGTGATGTTAACAGTAATGTACTTGTATCTTTCTCCTGGCTGAAATTCCAGTGTACCCACAACAGCCTGCAATATAAGAGCTCTTCATATTTTTGTTCAAGTCTAATGTTTTCATCCATATAAAAAAAAGAAACAGAACCTTCATTTTGTCTTTTTCAAAACATCTACTTTTCCTCACTTAAGCTTTAAAAAAAAATCTGAAAAATCTGTTTTACAAAAGAAAAAAAAAAAGAAGAAGACATCTAAGTTGACATACTGGTGAGCATCTGCATTCATGTACATTTTTCTTATTTTTCTGCACAAATGATCAGTTGGACAAGCAAGTGCAGATACATGCAGGTTATTTTGCTAGGCATATACAAATCCCAGTATGTACAAGCATAATGTTAACCTGTACATGCACTTGAATAATATGGTCTGTAACAACAGCAAAACTCACAAATTGCTACACTGAAAACTCTGTTAAGAAAAAAAAAAAAAGTTCAAAACCAGAGGCTTTTCCTAGACAATGCAACTTACTGCAGAGAAAAGAATGGAGAAGTCACATGATGTATATTTTTAAGTGAATATTACATATCCATTTGCCACATCACCTTGTAAAGTAGTCTTTCTGTGAAAGAATCATAGCTGGGCTAGAGCAGTCAAACTGAAAGCTATCTCCACGATAAATAACTCTAATTAATTCCAAAACAATTATACCACCTTGGCAGTTGCCATACCTGATAATCTTTGGGACTGAAAGCTGTGACTGGCACTGTTCTGTATTCCACCAGAACTGTTCCAAGAAGGCCTTGTGCACGAACTACCAGTAATCTGACGTGTCCAGCTTCTTCTTTAATAGTAATATGGGGCACAGAAGAGGCTGGAAGAATCATTTTATCACCTGGCTGAGGAGGTGGCCCCACAGAGAACTGGAGCAGACCTGGAAGACAAGAATTACTACTTACATGGCTTTTCATAACAAATTTTAAAGATGATAAACAATTTAAATAAAGTGATTGATAACATATCTTGTGATGGTTCTGAAATTAAAAACCACATATACCAGTATACCCTTAAGCCTCAATCACACTATTTCCAGAGATGTGCTGTGTGCCTTACCCTCTCTCACTGATATTCTTGTCAGTCTTGATAAAAGGCACAGCACAATAATAAAACCTTCTCTTCCCAAAAGAGCCTCACAGGCCACGGTTTTGCGTATTTACTGGTACAAGACATATGGAGAAATGACTCTCATTGTCAGGAATTCTCATTTGATGAAAAACCTGGACAGGATCAACTACATGCAGAGCCTTTATTTGCCCTCACAAGAGAATCCTTGCTTGTTTGGGCAGGGAAGATTTGAGGCCTTTTTGTAAAATTATAAAAGAAAACTAATTCAGTATTCATTCATGTATATAAACAATGAATTAATTCAAGTCAGATAAAGTGGAATATATGAGATTGCTTCCTCAACTATTACGACCAAGCAAAGTTTTCATCTGACTGGAAAGAACTACACAATAATCTGAAACAAAGCTGTATAATTCCCATCATTGTTACCGTATGGGTGGTCACTGGCTTTGATGCTGATATCAGTAGTTTCCTTTTCTGGATCTATACTTGCTCCACTGGTAGGAGTTGAACCTAGTTTCCCATCTCCAGACACTGCAGAGACTAATGTCACACGGAAATATTCATTTAACTCCGGAATGTCATCATCAATAACATGCAAATTTAACACCTAGAGAAGGACCAAATCATGGAGAAATCAAACCATGCAACATTCTTTGATTAGTCAGTCAGCTGTATCTGCTGTATAGTTCTGAAAGCAAAGGACACTATTTTTGCTCTCCACATAAATTCAACTAATTTCTAAGATAACATTTTATGTCTAGAATATGCTTTCCAAAAACAATGCTTCCAAGCTACTGGAAATGGAAGGCATATTTTCTGAATTGTTTCAAACTACATAAATAAGTGATAATAAATACTTGTTTGGTTGGTTTTGTATATCTTCACAAAAGCAGAGTTTAATTTCCATGTACTGAACATGAAATATCTGATAAATTTTAAAATCTTTTTGAAATTATGCTTATGAAGAGACATTACAGTGATTAATCCAATTTAGAGAGCAAATAAATTGAGCTTATTATACCACCTGACACTTTGACCTGCAGATCATACGATTTACTAACATAACCTTGCTCTAAACACGCTAACACATTCACTTCAGAAAATTCCATCTTTCTTTATGTTTCGATATGGTCGGACAAACATATAGAAAACATTTAAGTAGCTGATCATATTTAGAGGCATGGTAATGAGTAGATTACAAATGTCAGTTGAAAGTCCCTTAGGATATCCCACCTGAAGAGCAGCTTGCTACCAGCCCGTTTCTTAGAGCCATGCACATTAGCTCCTCTGTATGTATGCAGTAAATTGGACCAGTAAGCTGTGTAGCAAGAGCCTACATCAGCCATTTTCTGCCACTAGATAGAGTAATGTGGGCCTCGTCTATGTTGCCATGCTAGAAAAGCTTTGGAAATTTCTGCTATATATGATTGTATGAAATGCAGTAATATCATTTCACAGAGAAATAAAGCTGAATGAACAAACTATTATAACATGAATGAACTATTTTCAGATACCACACGCTTTTGCCAGTCATCACATTATCCAGATTCACAGTTCTAGTGAAGTCACTGGGATCCCTGCAAATGACTTCAGCGAATTTGAGTCCACATTGACTTCTGCAGCCTGATATAAGTGAAACTGAGGATGGTATTTTCTACTCACAATTCATCCTTATTATACAAACAATAATAGAAAGTGTATGTTGTTTCTACAGTACTGTGGTCCCGCACCACTTCTTCAAATAAATTTAACAATTCTGTGCTGTACATCAGGATTGAATTCATTGAAACAGATTATTTTTATTTCTATTTCTAGCACACGCTGTTTATTACCACAGAATTTTAATCATAGGACAGCCCACGTTGGATGGGACATCAAAAGATGAAGTTCAATGTTTCATGGAAAAAAAAAAAATAGATGAAATAATCCAGCACCATGTTCAACTGCATCTTAAGCACCCCTGGTGATGGGAATTCTACCATAGAACCATACATTGGTTTGGGCTGGAAGGGACCTTAAAGCCCACCCAGCGCCACCCCCTGCCATGGGCAGGGACACCTCCCCCCAGCCCAGGCTGCCCTCAGCCCCATCCAGCCTGGCCTTGGGCTCTGCCAGGGATGGGGCAGCCGCAGCTCCTCTGGGCAGCCTGGGCCTGGGCCTCACCGCCCTCTGAGGGAAGAATTTCCTCCTTCGCCCCCTCCCTCGCCCTGCTGCCCACGCTGCTGTTGGTGCAGCCCAGGGTACGGGTGGCTTTCTGGGCTGCAAGCACACATTGCCGGCTCATGTCGAGCTTCTCATCAACCACCACGCCCAGGTCCTTCCCCCCCCAAGGGGTGCTCTCAGTGCTTTCTCTGCCCAGCCTGTGTTTGTGCTTGGGATTGCCCTGGCCCAGATGCTGAGGTCGGGACAACCCGACCCTGTCCCTAAGGAAGTCGTTCCAGTAGTTGTAAAAAATTTCAAGACAAAACCTCTCCCACTCTATCTTTGTACTCTTTGCCCTCTGTCTTCTCCTGTGGTTTCTTGAGAAGAGAGAGCCTCTGTCAACTCTGGAGCTGCCCTTTAGGTACTGTAATAATGGGATCAAAGTCCCCTTCTAAAGGGTGAAAAGATCTAACCCCTTGAGTCTTTCCTTAGAGGACAGGTTCTCCAGCTCTTTGATCATCTTTCTGGCCCTCTTTTGGACCTCCAGTCTGCCCACATAATTTTTTAATTGTGGGCCTCTGTAGCTTTGAATTCCTACTCTTCAGTGTATCCTGGTATCCTGGTATTTCTTTTTTCTTTTTCTTTTTTTTTTAAACTAATTCAGATAAGGAATTTCGTAAGACTTTTAGAAAGCTTTCTCAGAAGCAGCTAAAGCTTCCCTTATGTATCATTTCTCTTTCTCTCCCCCAACTCAGAGATGCAATTCTGATTACCAATTTCAGGTGTCTCTAAGGCCAGAATATTGAATAATTTCCTTATGTTCCAGTTGCTCGCACACTTTATGCAGAGGAATAGATTAAAGCAGACAGTAATCATTTCAGGGAGACTCAAAAACAGCTATTGTTACAAGAACACCTTTAATCTCCTGTTTCTGATTTTGAATTTAAAAGGAGACAGAACCTGGATAGCCTTGAGTGCAAGAACAGCAATGAATCTTACTATTGCCTATTTAATTGTTGTGGACATAAATTTGAGTTACAACACTCAGATCAAACCTGATCATTTTCCAATTTCGAAAGTACATGGACTATCTACACTTTTTAAAGTATATGTACACATACACATAAATACAGTTAATATTTTTTATGTATATGTACATATATCTAATATGTACATGCACACATGGTGACTTTTGAACTGACATATACACAGAGCTACAAATAACACTTTCTTGTTGTCAGGGATGGAAAAAAAGAAAGAAAGAAAATATATATATAACAAAAAAATAACAACATAAAATAACAAAATAAAAAATAATAATAAGAAAAGCCATGTGAAGTAAACACTCTCTAGTATGCAAACCAGCCAAGCACCCTCAGAAGGTATTTTCCAGGAGGTTTGTAAAGGACAGGATGAATTGTTAATAGGAAGGTAGGGTTTACCTCTGATCTCTGCCAAGGAACGAATGTGATAGTGCCACTGCTATTAGAAAAATCGGTAACAGAGTAATTAATGCCAGTGGAATCAACCTGTGAGATAATGTACTTTATATACACATAGTCTAGGGCTCCCCTTGTACGCTCCACAACACAGGATATAGTGGAACCTTCATCAGCAGTCTGGAAGAAAGCAAAAATTTGGAACGTTTATTACTGTCAAAGTAAATCAAGGCAATTTCATTAAATAACACGAAAATATTTAATGCCAGACAAATGTTCAAGTAAAAAATTGCTGTCATGTTACTTTCAGCTCTTTTGGAGTGTTAGGAAGCTGAAACTGACCTTGATGCCAATCAGAACAATCCTAGTGGAATCTGCAAAAGTCTGATGCCTCCCTGAGGACTATTAAGGTAACAAATAACAATACACTGCAGTTCGTCCTGGACACAACCCCTTTCCTAAAACTATGCGTCAGAGACAGAATCAATATGCTTGAAATGTACCTGTCGAAAGCAAATGAAACTATTGCTTTATAATAACGTCAATATTGTAATTTTCCTTAGCAATAATTTAAAGAAAGATTTGGATCAGCACTTTCTCTAACCAGACACACTATGGATAGAAATAAACTATACCATCATCATTCAGAAAAACAGATTTTTCTCTTCTACTGTCCTCCTTACAATTCTGTATCTTCACAGATAACATGACTTCTGCAGCGACAACTTCACATCTCTGGAATGAAGCTTTAATTGGTACTGACCTTCTATTTTAGAAAATAACGTTCATAAAATTAACATAGAAAATAATTTTATCTGAAAGTTATTGGAAAGGTTAAAGCTATCTTATGCATTAGATAAATTTCAGGGCTGCTTTGTAAGAAAGCATAGATACTGTGTGTGACTTCAGCTGCCTAGTAGACAGATATGCACAGTTAAACTACTGGTAAAAAAATGCTGTGTTCCTGCATCACCACTAAGAGCTCTAATACTTCCCTGGTGAAATGGACATATGATAGGTGCAAAACAATTACCGTGCCATATAATTATTTTTTTTCTTCATGGTTGGCTGATGATCTGTGGCATCACAGCGTATCAGAGGTACTTGAACCTGAAGGAATCTATTATCATAGCATATGGTAGGCACACAATAAGCAAACTGAACCAAACTGAAAACTAGTATCACTCAGGCAAGACAGTTATTTTAAAAACATCATAAGCACTTTGATTAAAAAAGAATGTAATTAAAGCTCATAAGAGTTCCCAAATGAAAACTATATTAAATTTTTTTTTCCACAAAATAATCCAATACCAGTAGAGATAGCTATCATGTTATTCCCCCTTATAATTGATTAAAGAAGTAAAGAATGATTTATGTTTATTTCAAGCCTCCTCAAAAAGTAGCAAGTTTACACTCTGCATATAGAATGGATACCACTGAAAAAAGATTTCATCTGTTAAAACTAAAACAACAAAAAAAACCACTACTAAATCAACCAACTGACATCAAACATATGCAAATTATAACTTAGTTTATGACAGCAAATGAAGGTGGAAAAATCCATAACACTTTGTCATTGCATGATCTCTAGTAAAATTATCTCAAACACATCATGTGACACAGAAAACTAAAATAAAAATCTTTGCAATAATCCATTCTCAAAAAAAAACCAGAGAATTAAATCTTACATTTTAACTGGTAACTCAAATGTAACAGAAGTGAAGGTAAAATATTTTTCTAGAAAAAAAAAATTAAGCCTTAGTCTTCAGTTTATATAGTAAACTAAATTTTCTTAACCATTTTTTTCTTTAGTTTTTTAAAATTATATAGTAAATCCCAGTGGAACTGAGGTTGTATTAACAGAACATATGCATCTCCAAATCCTAGGAAAACTTTGCTTAACCACAAAAGCAAACACTGCAAAATCTAGGGTTTGTTCAGGTCACTTGGTCCTGCCATTTAGCTTTCTGTGCCTGAAATATCACCTACAATTTCCATTATGACCACCTTACCTCAGGGATACATGCTCCAGTGAAGCCAAATAAACCATTAGCATTATCACTTTTCTGTATTCTTAATCTTGCTGTGGTGTTTTCTTGTGAAATTCGAGCTCCACCACGCACAGAAATGAGCTTTAGTATGAATAATTCTTCTCCTTCTTCCTCTTTGTCATCCTTTGCAGACACGATGAATGATTTATTGGCCTCTCCTTGCCAATACTCCAAATACCCAGAGACAGGGTGGACATCACTTTTTGCAGGAGTTGCATGAAGTTCATAGATCTCTGCTCGTGTCAACTTACGCTCATAAAGCCTTACATCCTGCATTAACCCTGTGTACCTACTGCTGCCGTTGATTCCTGCTCCAATTCTTACTATTCCTGGACCTGAGAAGGAAATTATAATTTTTTCTCATGTTATTGTATTTGTATGAAACAGTCAGCAACTGACTACCTGTTTTTCTTAAAAACCAATGGTAAACTGTTCATTGTCCCTGGATGAGGAATCATATTGATCTTGAGATCCAAAATCAGGAGGTTCCTTGAGCCTCATCTCAATGTTACAGGTAAGTCCTCACAGGCCAAACAATTCCATCCTATGCTGTCCAAGTTTTTCATCCTATTAGTTCTAGCAGCACATTATCATCATCCCTCATTTTTATAAGTCTTAGAGACTTGAGGCTCCCTCTTTCCTCCACAGATTTTCAGAGCAGAACTGCAACCCCTTTTAGCCCTTGTTTTGCTGAACAAATCCTACTTTGTTTCCCTCTGCTAGGGCAGCTGATCCATTCTGATGATACTCATGATTACTGCATTAACCCTTCTGGACATCCATTTCATCCACCACACCGTAATTCCATGCAAATTCCAAACTCTTTTTACAACAGCATTTATATTTCTCTGTCTCCAAACTATAGGATCACAGCTGCCTCATATTCATTCCTACTCTATCCTATTCTGTGCCATGCTATGCTCTTGTGCTAAAACACACACATCAGCTGTTTTCAGTTGCCTTTCAGAAAACGAAAGAAAACAAACAAACAAAAAAAGCTGTGCTCTTCAGTGTATTGTCATACATATGACACTGAGTGGCAGTTGTAGAGATGAGCAACCACAGGAACTGATAAAAGTCCCAGGGCACAAAGTGGAGGATGCTGAGAAAAACTGGGCTGCTATGCACACCACTGTGTATTACCCAACATTCAACGGAGAGAGATGACATACTTGCCTTACTATTGCATTATCCCCAGACACACGCCATCCCCACTAATAAAGAAAATTTACAGCACAGACATATCCTTCTAGCAATAAAAGCATAATTGCATTTCACATATATTTGTTCTAGAAACCGAGGGAGGGAAAAAAAAAAAACCTCTCAGCCTCTCAGCTTAGCTACAGTACTGCAAGTGTGATGGAAATTACTAATTGCAGAAGTACTATTCTTTTTACAAATGGAAAATTTGATTTCTTAAACTTCAACCTGGAATTTTAAAAGCAGAAATAAAATAGTACACCATACAATTAATAGTCCTCTACTCTCACTCAACATCGCAGCAGTTTGAATTTTTTAGAACATTCACACAATTTCCATAGGCTTTCTGAAAATCCTCAAAGAATTCTTATCCATTCCTTTCAATTAACTTAACAGATATAATCATTTCAGTGTATTTCTTCCACCTTTGAAGTGGCTAGACTATGCATTTCAGAGCTTTATATATGGAGAAAAATAGCAAAGGCTCACCATCAAGAATTGCTTCTCCTTTTAGACTCTTCATTCCTCCCAGAACTAGAATTCCATCAACGTAAAATTCAATTATACTTTCATCCAGAGTAATCAGAACGTGAAGCCAAGTATTCTCATCCAGGTATTTCATGACTGATGTTTTAGCCATGTATGTCATATTGGACCCTAATGCTGTATAATGAAGCACTACAGAAACATGAGAATCATTTGTCTGAATTTTCACACCATAATATAAAGTCCCATTATCGTTATCCTTTTCAACTATATAGCCATCTGTACTGACATTAGGAATTAACCAAGCTGAAAATGTAAAATTGGTTACTGCATTATTTCCATTGTTATGGGTATTCAGGACCGATAATGCCAAATGCATCCTCTTTTCCACTGAAATACAGAGCGTCTGTTCCACTGTGATGGCGCCTCATGTGGGGCTGTGATTGTACTGAGCTTGGGAATGATCCAAGCAACAAGAAATCTACCATTGATGGCAGTCCAGCTTGGAAGGTACTAGACAGTATTTCCCAACCTAGTCGGACAACACCAAAGGTGCCTTGCTGTCTCCAGATGGTGAAGTCCGTAATATAGGAAAGGTCATCTTCAGAAAGAGTATCTTCCACTATCTCTCTGTCCTGGCTCTCTGGATCTATAACAAACACTCCAAAAGGGTCATCATTGAAAGGGATCATGACAGTTACAGTAGGACTGGTTTCAGATAACTGACCACCAGGACCAGGAGACCCACCTGCGTAATAGAAGTTAGAGTAAAAGTTAATGATTAAACAACACACTCAGAAAAAAGTTTCAAAGTACTTTTTTTTTTTTTTAATAAAACAAGTTTCTAAAAAAACCTCAAACCCTCCTTTAAGATCCTCTGGACTTATAGCAAATGATCTAACTTGAAAATTACATAGGTTAATTGTATTATTCTTAAAACACTGTGCTGATGTAATTTCAGTAGAAAACAAACCCACATGCTATTTTTCAGCTGTAAAACACACAGATGTCTTTCAGGTGAAACATGACAAGGTCCATCTTTTCTTAATTAGCCAATAAGGTAGGTTACCTTTGATTCGTCTGATAAGCATGGGGGCCAAATTCAATTCTTGTATTGCTCAAAGACTTACAGGAATAGAGAATGGCAAAATCTTGCCTGTTGCCTCTGATACAGAAGTACATACACCTTGCAGAAACAGTAACCAGTTGTGTGTTAAAACTGCTGCCCAGTCCTGGTGTTAGTCATCTATCTTTGCACAGTAAGAATTCATGATATGAAGATCATGTTGTGAATGGAGAATCTCCGTGTTCAAAGTGTACAGTGATCTACCTGTTATAAGCAGGAAATCTTTTGTACATCCGTATGGACTTCACTTACAGGAAAGGCCAACACACATTTTCACTTGTATCAGAGCACAGAAGACCATGAATAGTACTAAAGTGGAATTAATCCAGATTAGGAAATGTGTCCAGTAGCAATTTAAAGTTGTAATTTAAGTCATGTGAAGTGGTAACTACAAGTATTTTACCTCCTCTAGGGAAACAAACAAACAAAAAAGCAACCTCTATTATGGTAGACACACATAACCTTTAATACCTTTGTTATTTCTTTGTTAGTATCTTTGTTTTATATTTTGTGCATGGAGATCTATGTATCTGAAATTCAGAACTCTTGGTTTTTGAAATGAAACTTCTGAACTTTAAGAAGTTTAATTTCAAAAACCAAGAGGCATCCCTTTTAAAGTTCAGATCACCAAAATGTGTTTAACAGTAATTCGGGAACTGAGTAACTCTCTATATATGGAAATCAAGATTAAATGAAAAATAAGACCTAAAACCTTACCAGAAAAGCATAGGATATCAAGACATGATTCAAAGCAATGCTCTTTCTAGTGTTGGTTTCTTTTTGATTGATTAAACATAACTCTTTTCTACCAGATATGAAGGAAATGGTGATATGGAAGACAATACCTGAAGCATTCACCAACTTTAGAATGTAAAATTCATTGAATTCAGGAATTCTATCTGAAATGGCACGTAGTGTTATTGACTTCGACCTTTCACCATCCATGAAGCACACAGTCCCATAAGTTTCATAGAATTCTTCTCCTGGCTTCAGTGCAGAGTTATTATCAAACAACTGCCAGGTCAAAGAAACATTGCCGAAGTGTCCTCTGTGTCTCAAAATCCTGTTCAGTGATACAGAAAGAATGAGAGTCCTGGCAGGCATGCATCAGCGTTGAGTAGAAAAGGAAAATGTGGAGACTCCTTTTACTGTAATCTTCCTTACAGTAAGAAGTAATATACTATGTAATATAAAGTAAAATACTAATATACTACAACTGTTCCATGAAGCCTTCCTTTTAAAGGCAGCCACTTTTGCAGTACAATTCTACTCCCGGAATACGTACTTTAGAAAACAGAAGTAGCATACGCAGGTCCATGCAGAATACTACTGTGAAGCTACACATCACTGTGTCTTGTAATTCCAATTTATAATAATAAATATGAATGCATAATAGTTCAGAAAGTTAACATTAAAAATTAATATACTTGGACACTCTTAGACAGGAAAGAGAATCATCTACATTTAACCACAAACGTTTCTCCTTTCAGTCATCAAGTCTACTTAAACTTTTTCTTACACTTGTATTAAATTAGAATTACATTCTACGGCTTTCAGAAATCTACTGTTATTTGTGATTAAGAACGTAGTAAATGAAAAGATTTTTTTTTTTTTGGTAACTATCTGCTAACACAATTACACTAATTTCAAAAAGGCACTACAAATAAAAAGTGACCCATACAGTGCCTTTATTAAGAGTGCGCTTACATACAGGAAGTTTGCTTCTGTCGGTTTGCACGGTGACATAAAATGCCTTATAAATAGATTATATCAGGTTGAAGAATTAGTTCAGCTAAACTAGTCCAGCCACAGCAACACATTTACGTTGTTTCTGCTTCCAAAGGTTTTTCTTCTGTGGCGTTAACCAGGGTGCTCTATCCCAGCTGTGTAGCGCTGCTGCACTAACTCCAATTACCTCATTAAAACCTCTGTGTTTTCGGTGGTTTGGTTACATGCTACTTTGACCACTTTTTTATATGCTACACAACTGTCAAAGTAGTGACAGTATGGAAGAGACAGATCCCTAGTAAATATATTTTATCAATGATGACTGAGCAGGTTCCTCAGATGTTGGAGATCTTGGTATCCTATAATTCCATAAAGCACCTGTATATAAGCATGTTTACATCAAAACAATATTCTTAACACCACCAAATCCACAAAAATTATCCTGCAGATTAGACTATAAAGGACAAAAAAACAACAAAGCCCAAAACAGTGAACAGCACAACAACAAACACACAATGAACTTAATATCCTCTTTTCTTGAGACTATTCATATTTCAGATGTATTGACACAAGCATAAAGAACCAATTCACAGCCATAAGCATCTGCTTCAAGGCTTTAAAACAAACAGACAAAAAAAAAAGGATGATTTTTTAAATGCAAGAAGAACCTCTTCCCTAACTATTTGCACTATCGCATTTATTGTGACCTAACTTCTCTTTACAGCCTGTCTCAAGATTTCTTAACGAAAAATCATTTTTTCATCCAATTAAAACCCCATAGTAAATTTATGAAATGAATGTAACAAGGCGAGATGCCAAGTGCATTCAATTTTTAACCCTGCTAATTCTTCAATATATCATGGTGGCACAAAGGAAAATACTTTCAAAGGTCAGACTAATGAAGAGTGTCACATCCGGACTTTAAGTATAGATTTCAATCTGTAATTAACAGATAAAAGAAAAAAAAAATACAAAAACAGAAAGAAAGAATACAGTAGTTTGCAGTTGAAAATTTCAAAGATGGGTACAAAAAGCCACCTAGTGCCACACAGTTTTATTTAGCTATTTGTTGAGTGGTTTTTTTTCTTTTTCTGTCAGCCTAGGTTATATTGTGCTCAATCATTCAGATTTTTCTGTATCTACAGGTTCCTGAGATTATAACAGAACATCAATGCTGAAGTCTTATTTAGTTACATTTCAACATGAGCTTCTGTGCACTTTTTAATATTTACTGTGTACTCCATAGTATTACAGGTGATGTCTTCAACACATTACAAATCATTTAATCCAAAATTTTGTAAAACTGTTTTTCTATAGTGCACTTCTATCAATGCACACTTGTGCATTTGATTTAATCAAAGTGCTATTTATAAAGTACCACATACACCAGTTCCAAAAGAGTGCAAAGATATTCTTTAAACGTTACTTACCAAAAAATGTTACTTTTGCCTTCTTCAACTGGCTTCTCTAAAGGTTCCAAAGAGAAAATTCCATTAGGATCATCATTTGCTTCAATAATAACTGTTGCCATTCCAGCCTTAAAGATAACTGTATCTCCTAAAAAAGAGGACAATTATTATTATTAAAATTGGAATCAGAAATGTAGGTAACTCTAAATCCAATTATGTTTTCTACTCACTACAATTGCTTTTATACAAAGAAAAGGACAATTATAAAAGTCAGTGAAAAACAGAATTTGAGGTATTCAGCAGCAGGCAAATCAGAGTAAAAGTATTTAAGTAGTGTACCATCCAGAGAGCAAGACGTAAGATTTTCAGGAAAAATGACATGAACTGAGAAGATGTGATTCTTACTACACAGTATCCTTGCATGTAGTTGTTATGTGAGGTAACATTTTCTGTTTGATCATCTGGACAAGTCAAAAGAATAAGATATTCAGAGGTACAGAATAAAAGAGTAAGGTATTCAGAGAGCCCCGACCTTCTTTAGACCTAGAAGAAAAGTATTGCATTTAAACTAAATACAAGCTATGAGCAATGTCTAAGAGTTTATTCACTCCCATATCAAAGAATATCTAAAAGGAAGAAACATAAGATTCTTATTATGTAGATGGGAAGCTAGCAGGATTTCAGTGTGCATATTAGTACAGGTAAATATTAAGGGATGTTAATTCTAACTCCATTGCATTGTCCATAGATGAACATAATGTGTCCACACCCACCCCATTTTTTGTCTTCTTTGAAAGTGTCCGACTAAATTTTGTTCCACGTTAAACAATGTGCTTATTCCTCTAACTTCATATACCTCTATTTGTATTTTCTCTCAGGAACAACAGTCCCCAAAAAAATTTCAGAACAGTCAAGGCCACTGTATGTAACCAATCATAGAAAGAAAACCAACTTTTGCTTTCAGGAATATGTATAGAAATATTCTTTATTCTTAGTGATTCTAGAATGGCTGTAAAACTATATGATGCTCATTTTAGAGGAAAAAGGAGGCTATGGATACCCATTCCCCATGTGCTAGGAGAAAAGCCATGATATGTTCCCAATGGGGTAGTATTGGGAGCTACCAGTAGATCCTGAAGAAAGTTATTAAAGTAGAAAGAGACAACAAAAGAGAAAACTTATGAAGGAAGAAGAATGGTTTTGTCTAATCCTTTCCCTAGTCTGATATTTTATAAGAGACCTGGGTACTACAGTGAATACCAGCCGACCTTGGGAAATAGCTTAGCTGCCTTATACTCAAATTACTGCTTTCCCTGTCAACCTCTGGCTGCCTGCTACCAATGTTCAGGGAAGGATTCAACTCAAGATCAATGCTGCCTTGTGAGAAACTCACAGGCCAGCCGCAGGGTGTCCACTGTAGCATGACCTCAATCACTTCAGTCTTATCGACTGCTAAAGACTAAGACCATCAGAGACTGTAATGAGAACTAAGATGCTTAGCGTGCTTACAGATGAAGAAATCTAATTTTAGGTTTCCTAATCTTGAATTGAATACCTGGTAGGTATTTTACTTTGAGAACGTGTCACACAATCTGAAGGTATAGTCTGATGGTTAATTGCCATCATCTTTCTTTGCTTTATTAAATTACAGCCCCTCAGGTTTCAATGGCTGATTCAATACAGCTTTGCTTTGCATTGCAAAGATTTGCAGCAGATTCAGAGCCTGTTATTACCTCTCAACTAGAGAACAGTAAAAAATGAAGGGCAGTAAATTAAAATTTGATAACACAATTGCAAATGACTCTCCCACAACACCATGAGTTTTGTTGGAGCTAGGTGTGGGGAGGGTCTTTATTAAATACTTAGGGCTCTGGAAAAATTATGAATTTCTTATACTTCACTTTTATTTTCTCATGTATATTACATAACAGTGATAATTTATTCTAAAAGATATGTATTTCAAAAACGTGAGGAATGGGCTGAATAATTTTGGTCATTCCTTTTTAAGTGTAAACTTTGAAAAATAAATAAATAAACAAAAATACGTTATTTCTAAGGTAATAAATCCTTTCTTTAGAGGTGGTCCCCTGGGTAAATTGTGACATATATTTTTCTGCAAATTAAGCCTTTTAAAACTATAGTCTCAGAGTGAAAAAAATGTATGCATACTTTTCGCTACTAATAAAATAGAGCAATTACATACCCTTCCTCCAAAATATGGCAGTTCTGTTTGTTTTTACAAAAATCATGTAGTTTTGTAATACACTCTGGAGCATGAAAAAAATAACTAAAAGAATACCTCTTTTCCTAAGACTGTTGGGTACTAAATTTTGTTTTTTTTTTTTTTTGCTTTGTGTTTTTGTATTGAAGTCCATCTAATTTGGAGCATTTATATTTGAAAAGGGACTTTCACTCCAGTTGTTTTTGCAGGCAAAGTATCAACTCTATCATTTGATTTTTGTTTCCAATAAAATAATTAAGGATGAAAATTCAAACACAGTATGCATTTATTGTATAAAAATCTTGAAGCAAACATTATTCGTATAATTCTTGGCATTTAAATATTGCTTTATGATAAGACCAAGATACTAAGAAATTGCCAGCAAAAAAAAAAAAAAAAAAAGGAAGACTTACCTGTAGAATTGAAAAGGATAATATAAAATGTTTCATCAGTTTCAGGGGTATCATCATCGTTGATATACACAGATAAATTCTGCTCCCTTTCTCCAACATCAAACAAAATGACACTGTTCTTTCCACTGGGAACAAAGTCTCCCTCTTCAGCTGTTGCATCTCCATTAACAGTAATATACTGGACAACAACAGCGACATCAGCAGATCCATTCCTTAGGACTGTAAAGTTTGCAACACTTCCTTCTTGAACACTCACTGTCACAGGTTCTGAAAATACAAAAGCAACAAATCTGTCTGAGTTCAAGCCTGAGTTGCTTGCATTTGCTCTGTTTTCTTAATTCTCTCTAGTAGGATCTTCCTCTTCAATGAAACAATAAGATGTATGTGATAAAGGTAGGAAATAATTCAGGTACGAGAGAATATTTTGTACCTTGCCTCCTAACTGATCTCAACATCAACAAAGAGAAAAATGACACACACAAAAAAATGGGAAGGTTCTGAAGGAAACAAATATAAATTAAATACAAAAAAAAAAAAAAGTTTGGGGAGCTTTTCCACTTGCTCTTTTGGGATTACGATTTCGCAATGATCTGGTTTGTGAAAAAAATCCGTTTTAGGTAGTGTATGTATTCCACATTTATAAACAATAATATCTAACCTGCAAAATAAATGGGATCATCATTCTTTGTTATTTGTAAAATTGCAGTGGTTACATTGCCCAGCCTGGCTCCACCGGTAGCATTGAATAAACTGATGGTGAATACTTCCTCCTCTTCAGGCACCTGAAAGTATTAAGACATTAATTTCTAGCATACAAAACACTGAAGAATTTAAAATGAAAAGTTAGGGGGATTAATAAGCCAGAGATTTCTGAGTGTTGTTTTTATTTGTCAGTCCTTATGTGTCTCAAGAGGGATGATAATTCATACAGTTATACAGAAATTATCATCCATCTACAGTTTTTGTAAGTAAGTCCCTTCCTCTTTATCTTGCACAGATGACCCAAAAGTTACCTTCCAGTTTTATGTTTCTGATACATGTAGTTTTTTTTACAGCTTTATTTATTTATCATTAGGTGTAATCTTTCTTATATTACTTCAAATTTATCAGCATATAGGATTAGGATTGAAATTAGGATTCCAGTTATCAAGATACGAGTTTCAGTCAAACTTTCCTATAACTTTACCACAGTACAATTACTCTCAGCTTCTACCTTTTTTGTTTAGAGGTATGCACAGCTTCTGAAATTTCTCTATGATTTGCAGACATTATCTCAGTTCTACCCAAGTATTTTGATATTTCCTACAAGTTATTAGGCTCTTGAGAAACACACATTCCTTTTTTCTCCTTATACTCTAATGTTTTAGTACTTACTCTTTGTCCCATATTCTCACCCCAAAACACTGTAAAAGTGTTTACCTCATCTGGCAGTGAGTAAATGGTGATATTTTTTGAAAACTCCAGATTATCAAATAAAATAGTCCCTTGCTCTGGATAGACGTCATTGGTACATGCTGGATCAACAACCCAAGACACACTAACATTTCCATAGTTTCCTTGATTTCTTACAACTCTGTAAACAGCTAAAAAACATAAACAGAGTCAGTGTGCATATTCAGAGCAACAGAAATCAAAAAGGAACATCTGAAACATCTGAAACTGAGAAAAAGGAAATACAATAATAACCAATTTCACTTCTTATGAAACCAGTAACATGTTGGAGTGCTACAGAAAAGGACACACAAAGACAGATTACTAAAGCAGTGCAAACTGCTTTAATTTCACATGTTAATTCTTGCCTGTAAAAGTAATTGATAACTGAATAGATCAATTAAAATCACCCATAGGAAGATTTAACTCTATGTTTCTCTTATATAACACCCCATTCTTCATTCTCCACAAACAGAGCTACTACCTCCACGTTGCACTTTGCACATACATCAGTACTCCATCCCTCCTGTCTGGAAAATTCTCTAGCAATCCTTTTTACTCAGTTAATCCCTCTGTTTTTCCACACCCATACTTCTCCACTTCACTCTCCGCTGCTCATCTTGCTTGGCATTGTACCAATCTGTAAAGTCCTGAGTGGAGATTTTAGTAAGAAGTCTCCTAGACTTCTGTTATCCTAGAACAGGGAAAATAAGACTTGCAGAAGCAGACAGCAGATAAAGAAGTAACTCTAATAAAAAGGAATTACCGGTATGGATGACTTCTCCTTTGCTTTCACTTATTGTTACTGTTAGTTCGTAAGGTAGAAACTGAATGATACCGTGCGGATCATCATTCTTCAAAATGGTTATATTGACCATTGTGGCATTCCCCAACTTGCCTGGCATTTCACTGTAGCCACTAAGTACCACAGAATATAGCTCATCCAGCTAGAAGAGGGAAACTCAGTCAGAACAAAAATACATATTCAACATCCACATCAAAAACAAAATGGTCTATAGTCCACAGTCCCCCATCAGGCAGAAAGGGATACAAACTTAAAATGAAATCACACACATTCTACATGCAATAAACGTTTGTATAATGCTATCAAATAAAGGAAATTGTTAGAACTTTCTATCTCTAAAAGCATCAGTTTCTCCAAAAGTCTATTATTATTATAAGCAGGGACTTATTTTGTGTACTTAATTTAGAATCGCATAATTTCACAAGTAATGTTTGTAACACACTCTGAAATGTAAATTTTCTTTCCTCCAAGACTTCTTAAGATTCCTGGCTTTGTAACAGGTAAAGCAAAGATTTTTAAACCATGGACAGCATGCTAATTTAGAAAGAATTGATCAACTGGCTTTATTAATCTAATGGGACATGGTACTTTCAAAAAAGTATCAGAGAACATTAGAAAAAAATATTGCATTTATCTATCTAGAAAACAGCATTACTCTACACTGGGGAGAACTCAGTGAAACTGGCTGGTGGTTAGCAGTAAAGAAACACACATGAACTGGTTCTTCACATACAATTCAATTAAACAATGGTGTTCAGTACTACAGAATGTCATGGATGCTAAAACCTTACCTGCGTTCAAAGCGTAACTGCTTCAATTAACAGAAAGAAAATCTGAAGGCACCCAAAGATACCATCCATTACTCCAGACATCCTTGGACTGCCCACCATTGGAGGCTGGGATGGCATTCTGGAGGAAAGTGATTATATATGTCCTGCTCATGTATGTGGCTTTTGGCCACTCTTGGAGATAGAAGAGTATAAAAGGACCTCCTTATTTTTTAGTCCTGACACTACAATTCGTATGTTTTTGCCTGAGCATTTCAGCAGGATGACTTACCTAGTCTAATAATACTGCTGTAAGCAGGGAAATACTTTTATCTCAGCCTGCTGATGAACTAGTAAAAACTGGGAATGGAACTATTAAATAACCCGCTGTTTTAGTGCCTAAGTTTTACTAGATTAACTTATGTTCCTGGCTTCTGTAGTGGAGTTCAGACTTCTTATGTCTCCTTTCTTTGGAGTATGTAGGGAAAAGAAACCTGAATTTCTACAGCAGCCTATGCAATTGAAGTTGGAGTTGCTGTGATCCCCTGATTTCCTCATCATATGGTCCTCCATCCCTCCTTCAATCCATGACTGATGACCACCTGGCCCTACAAAAAGATTATTAACCTTCCTAAAACCTTTGTGTTTTGTAAAGCTGACTTTCTGACATCTTACTCCTAGATCAGCTCATTAGCAGGATCAGACAAACACAACTAACTGCTTATGCAAAATACAGCATAGGAATGTGCATGTAAAGGCAGCAAAAAATGCTGAATCACAGCAGCTAAAATTTATGTTAACATAAATGTGGTAAAATCAAACCCTTGCAAACTTCCTGATGGAATCCAGGATGGCTGATGCACAGGAAAGGGAACAAGCTACAGAAAAGCAGAAAGCAAAGAGAAAAGCAAC
Organism: Anser anser; assembly: GCF_964211835.1. Classification (NCBI taxonomy): domain Eukaryota; kingdom Metazoa; phylum Chordata; class Aves; order Anseriformes; family Anatidae; genus Anser; species Anser anser. The sequence continues at coordinate 290,321 of NW_028153617.1, read as the reverse complement.
AGACACATGCCTCAAATTGTGCAGATTTCTGGGATTACAAAACAATAGAGATATCAGAGAAATGAATATTCAGGCAAGACTGACAAGACCTGATTTGTATTGATATAAAGTGCTTTCATATGGTGCTTGACTATCTTATAGGCCTTTCAGTCACTCCTCCTCTATCTATTTCTCACACTTAAGAAAAAGAAAGCCTTCAAATGTTACAGAAAAATTGCTGGTATTTACAGGTGAAACCATCTATATTTTAGTAAGTGACAAACAAATATGTATGTGAATGCAATTTAAAGAGAGAAAAATATTAATTCTTACCTCTGGAATCCCATCCATCCTTGTCAGTAGAGTAATTATGATCTCTCTTTCACCAGGCTTAAACTCCAGAATTCCTGTGCTTCCATAAAACTCATTATTATCTCTTGGTTCTACAGTGTAGCGCAGAAACTGTCTGATGAGGCTTCCTCTAGTGCGAACAATCTGCAGCTCAACAGACTCCCCTTCCTGCAAAAAAATAAAATTAATCTTTTTCTAGCACTCTGTTAGAACTAAGTCGTCTGTAATGTTTAAGTGACGTTACTCGGATAGCTACCTTGATGCTGTAGGGACCTCTGGAAGAGGAAGAAAATTCGAACACTCCTCCAGGATCATCGTTTTCCAAAATTGTAATTTCACAAGTAGTAAACCCGTATTTCAGTATCTGATTTTCCACACTGACCCTGAGAAAGGAAGGTAAGAGGTTTTTTTCAAGTTGCAACTCTGTTTAGCAAATCCATACAGAGGAGATCAGGATATTGACAAATTTTATGAATAAATTATGAAAGCCAACAGTTACCTACAAGGATTAAAACAAGTTAAGAATGATACAACATCAGAATGTTTTATCCATTCGTAAAAAATGAATAAATAAATAAATAAAATAAATAATTGCCTCTGAAGTAACTTTTTGTTTGTTTGTTTCTGATTAGCTTTTTATAGCTAGTAACTCTGTTGTTTGTTTGTCTGTTTTTGATAACACATGCACACAACACACAGGAAAAGAAACAGAATAGTGCCAGGAAAAAAAAAAAAAAAAAGTTAGTTAAATTCAGAACTACTTTGTACTTGGATCAAGGTATAAAGGAAATTCCAAAATCACCTATGCTGAGATTACACTGAAAAGCATAAATTTCCATTATTGCTTTGTTTGTCAAAGTTTACTACTGACATAAAGAGGCAGAAATTTGACCCTCGATACCATGGATTTCATCCTCAGCTCTGTGTTAGCCTGCCTTCTGTAGATGTGGAGACTACCTGTAGGATCCCTGTCTGACTCTACAAAATGTTGGACCTGCTCTCAGTAGCTCAGACTCATTCCCCTTTCTCATTACTCCTTTAAAGCACATGCTGAATGGTGCAAGAATGAAGTACGTTGACCAAATACGCATACTTCAGATTCCTCTCAGTAAAGGATTTCTCTCTCTGGGCTTCTCCTACACCCATCTTGATCGTACTCTGTGACAGGAATGGGCAGTATCTGATAACAGTAATGAACCTTGCATATTACTTGCTTGCCTTTCCTCAGAAGCAGTAATTTTCATCATTTTAAATTTCTTATATTAAAAATTCCAGAGAAGCACTATTGCAGGATGCATCAAGAATACACCTTCAGATTGATGGTCTGCATATGATTTATTACATGTAGTTTTAGGTACTTAGATTCCTTTGCATCTTTCACGTTTCCTGTCAGTATTGTATTTTTCAATGAAATCGTGGTCCTGCATACTGTACATATTTTTGTGCTTTCACTGTGCTACAACCTAGACTTTATCAAACACTATTTCATGAAGAAATGTGATCTATTATATCCAGTTTTTGAAATCAGGCCCAGAACTGTGTCCAGAAGCACGTTTTAAGTAACTGGAACCTACACACACAAAAACAACTTAGCATTGTTGTAGCACAGTCTACAGGACAGGGTACAGGATGCAAAATAGGTAATACCTATTTAATAGAGTAACGTGCTCATGTTTGTTACATGTTTAAAAAAAAAAAAAAGTCGGTAGAAAAAATAACCTGTGTTATATAAATTATATGCATGTTAGTCTAAATCAAGATAACTTTCCTTGTCTTTGACTAGAGAAAATTACTCTGTAACTCTAATCAGTTCAGCCATTTAGTTGGGGCAAACTGTATTTGTAGCAGTTTAAAACAATTAATTCATTATTCCATGAAACACTCAAATATCAAACACTGAGCCATGCATTCATAACTTTCATCATTCACAGATCCTACATAAAGAAATGCCTTCAAGCAAGAACCCCATGCCATCAAACGAAACACCAAAGGGGAAGCATGCGTTGTCTGAAGAGATGCAGAGACGTGATTCTTGGGGGGGAAAGAAATGATAAAGACAGTTTCTGTCCAAACCAACCACTTCTAAAACAAAGCATTGATTCACTGAGGACAGAAAACAGTTCACCGCACTTACCCAAAGAACACGACAAACCTTTCTGTCTCTACCCTGTCAACACAGAGGAAAAAAAAAAAAAAAAAGAGGATGTAGAAAGTAATGAAAGTGCCACTTACTAAAATTTCAATACTACCCATCTTATAAAAGAACAAAAAACTAACAAAAGGGACAAAAAAAAAAAAAAGAAAAAGAAAAAAAAGAAGGCTTTCTTTTTACTTTCCAAAAGTTTATAATGTTCTTTTTATGGGAACCCTGCTTGCTTGGCATTTTCCTGTTGACAAAGGCCAGCAAGTGGGCAGTTCCCACTTAGGAGGAGTGACCCCATGACCAATTCAGCATGTCAAGAGCCACTCAAGGTGTTCCCTACCAAGCCCTCCTCAAAGAGCTTGATTACTGACTGCGTGATCACAACTGCAGCAGCCATCCACGATTATAACCCTTTATTAGGGAAATACATCTACGTGCCTCTGTGATATGGTGTTTCATCAGTCTGACAAAGTAATGATAAAAACAGATAAGCACAGAAAGAGTACTGATGGGTACACAAGGAAAAGTAATTAGGCACAAAATCACAGCAAACCTCATTTACAACAATTTTTTAGTTAATCAGATTACCAAAGTAGTATATATACATGTATAACATAAATACAAATATAAGAAAGAGAAGCAGAAGGAGAAAAAGGGGAAAAAGAGGGGACAAGGAAATAAAGGGACAAAAAAAAAAAAAGAAAAAGGGGAAAGGAAAAGGTATTTGCTAATCAAAGGTTAAAAAATTAAATCAAGTTTCAACCAAGCATTTATAACAAAACTGCCACATGAAGTCAGTCAAAAGGGCAGCATTATTCTGCAATAGTAATCATGTATTTTGGCTTTCTTAATCAAAAATACATTAAATACAAAAACTGTATCGTCTATCAAAGCACCAAAAACAGATTAAAACAGTGTTTGTAAGGTGATAATTGGGCTCCACTAATCTCAAAAATAATTTAAATTTGGAATTCAATACAGACAAGAGTTCACTCTAAATTCTGAGAAGTAAATACATTCACAGACGTTCTTTCGAATAGGAAGTCTGAATTAATTGAAATTTGTTATTGATATTCACTGAAGCTAGGTATATATTGAGACATTCTCCCTTCCCTCAGAAACATGCAAAAGCATTCAAAAAACAGCAAAATATTAACACAATGAAAAGATCAAGGAGAAGATTCCAGAGTTGGTAATGCTAAAATTTAATTATATCGCTAAGCTGTTAGTAAAATAATTTACAACAGAAAATAAAAATGAATCACTATATCAAGTGAGCTTTTGATATGTATTAAACCTAGACAGCTTTCAGGTCAGGAAGCAACCAGTAAAATTCAGTCCATCAACTGGTAAAAAAGAACATTGTTCAGGTGGTTTCTCCATACAAACCCCATCTTGAACACCTGGATCCTTTTATTTATTTACTTATTTGTTTGTTTGTTTGTTTATTTATTTATTATCTGGTCATTTTTTTTCTCTGGCTGATATCATGAGTGGTCAGACCGCTATCACTGCCCTGGCACAGTAATGTTAGTTACTTCTCCAAAAAGTCATAAAACATCCTATGCAGAAACTTAATAGAAGCAGCTAGGTTTAGGTTTCCAGCTCCAAGATGCTGTTAAGCAAACAATGAATGAACGAAGCTGTGGCTGCCCCATCCCTGGAGGTATTCAAGACCAGGTTGGATGAGGCTGTGGCCAACCTGATCTAGTAGGTGCCATCCCTGCCCATGGCAGAGGGGTTGGAAGTGGATGATCTTTAAGGTCCCTTCCAACCTGAGCCATTCTGTGATTCGAAGAATGGTGCACTCAGTAGTATTCTTTATATCTATACTCTAAGGCATATACATGTAACTTTTCATAACATAGAATGCATATCCCTAACAAGAAATTTTTAAAAAATAGTATTGAAAAAAAAAGAAGAATTAAGAGAACAAAGATAAATTAGGAAAGTACATTTTAAATTTAAATCCAAAATGTTTGTTGTAAAGTATTCTCACAGGTTTACTTTTTTCTAGGAATAATAAAAAAAAAAAAAATCCCAATTCTATTGTTTTGAACAATTACATTGTAATGCAATTATCATACTCACATCCTGCAAACTTTTATCCTTTTAATCCAAATGCTTGCTTTTCGGTTCAGTGTACTCTTCATGTGCTAAACCTAAGTCCATACAGGGCTAAACCAGGCAAGGTGAAGCGTTCAGCAAATAGCTGCATAATACTTCCAGCAGCCAGCTCAGATCGACCCGGAGGAGCTACGGGGCTGGACACAGGGTCCGTGCCACCAGAGAGCTGCCAGGACACCAGCCCCATCCCCTGCCACGTGCACTTCCAACCTCGAAGAACAGAGGGGCGTTCATATACCACCCTTACACCACGGAGGAGATGCTCCCAGACTGCCTGACACTACACGGGTCCAGTTCAGTCCCGTTTCACTCCTCGTGGTATGTGAAACCAGCTCTTTAGGTGTTCCTCTGACAGCAGTATGGAAACAGGACAAAGAGGGCTATTCAGAAGCAGCAATAAAAGTTAAAACAGCTGCTTTGACATGGTGGCTTAACCGTGGCCAGCAGCTCCTCCAGCTAGTGAAAAGAACTCTTGACCAGGAATAAGGTGATACCAGTCACTGGGAAAGCCACTTCCCTGTTTTTATCCTCAGCTTATTTTTTCCTGTAAAATGGCTATGTATGGACATGAAGTTTCATATCGTCACAGACAGTAAACCCTGGCAATGCTTATGATGCTGCCAAAAGAAATACAACCTCAAAGTGTGTAAAGCATTTCTTATACAACAAGACTAATGTGAAATGACTGATCATTAGGGAAATTCTTTCAGTAAAAAAAATCATAATTATTATGTAGCAAGAACTACAGATGAATTAGGACAACTGACAGGAGCTTCAAAATGTTTCTTACACTTTTTTAAACATGCAGTACAAGAAAATAGGAGAAATTAGAGTTTTGACTAAGTTTAAGGTACCATGAGAATTTCAATGTTAAGAACTAACTAGAACCACAAAATAATTAAATAAATAAATGAAAAATAGCTTTGAAGTTAATAACTTTTGACAAAATCTGGAATTTCTGCAGAACCTGAGTGTTCTGAAAGACACATGAGAAACTTAATTTCCACTGTGAATCTACATGGCTGTCATTATTAAACCACACTTCTCTAAAAGACTTTCTTTTCTATCAGGGTATCTCAAAAAGGGGGAAGTGAAATTGCTTGTGGAACATTACTCAATTTGCTTGCATTCAGTGTTCACCCCCTCTTCAATTTTTTCAGGATTATCTACTGATTTAATTAGAGGCAGGCTCTAGCTCTAAAGAACTGCATTAAAGTAGGATTTGCCACATTAGACTTTCCATAGTGCCTCTCATCAGAGGAAACACCTTCTCTCCAGGTTTAATCCATCATTTATTTGATTTTTGAGGCTATTTTAATTTTTCTGAGTCATAGCAGGAGAGATATGTTGTTATTTTGAGAAGTAATGAAAACAAGCAGTAGGTGTCCAGCGCACTCATTTCAACATTCTACTATTTTCAAATGACTTTTTCCCCATTAAAACGCAGTCTGATCAAACCCTTGAGGCATCCCTGGAGGTTTTCAAGGCCAGGTTGGACTAGGCTGTGGGCCGACCTGATCTAATGGGTGGCATCCCTGCCCATGGCACTGGGGTTGGAAACTGATGATCTTTAAGGTCCCTTCCAACCCAAGCTATTCTGTGATTCTATGAAAATTTACATAAGTAAGATAGATATGGTTTTGAAACAGACACTAACCAAAGGGAATTACCAAGTAAGGAGAAAATCCTAGCTCCATTAAGCAGTATGGCAGTGAGTAACCCACAACACATAAACCCTTAAGCCCTGTCCATCAACACTACACAGTGATTTAAATGGCCCTCCTATGCTTTTCTAACTTTTTGACATGTAGCAACCTCTAAAACCCAAAAATGTTTAAAAACTGCCAGATATTTCACAGTGAAATAGTCAAGTCTGTATTTTACATTTGTAATTTTCAAAAAATTACTTCATAACTCATAGGTCTAATCATTTTCCACATAAACTGATGACAGAATGTCAGCCTATGGAAATCTGTATCCCATCACAGAAATCACTAGAACAATAAAAATCTTCAAATAACGTTGCTTCAGTTTATTATATATAGTAAATGAGATTTATGTCGTAACATATGCATATGGATCTGTTCTGGCATCCTAACTTCCATGAGTTAAGACTCAAAAAATGCTGGAGCATAAGGACTGCCTAAACAGTTGTCTGTTTGTTGATTATCACTTCCACAAAATAAAAGTGATTTATCCCCAGATCCCAAAGTCTCCAAGTTCTCAGTCTCACCACCACTCACTCATGAGCACAAACACAGGCCACGTCCCCAGCCCACATACCCTGCAGGTTCTGGCCCTCTGGTTGTGCCAGGTGCCAAACTGATAGCTGTCTGCACCTTAACTGGGGGGCTGATAACTGCCAGTGAGAGATTACGTTGTGTAGAAGGAAAAAACAGCAATCAGATTTAAAAAAAACTGATTTCTGTTTGTGCTTACCAGGTAAAATGAACAGCCCTAGTATGCATATATGCTCTCACAAAGCACACACACAATTTCCATGGCCTGTTCCACCTACATTCATCAAGAAGACCAAGGTCTTTCCTTTCTCACATAGATTTCACTACAGACATCTGGTTTTATTTATGCTTGGTCTCAATTCAGGCCTATTCAGATAGGGCAGGCATTCAACCTGAATCTGCTCCTAAAAAAAGAAAATATAAAGAAGCTTCAGCAGATACAAGACTCTCTTGCTCCTTCATTACTCATCATTACTCATCTGTGTTCTTTGGAATCATATTTTTCATGTTATACATTTTCCTCCAGTTTGTGGACAAAATTCAGAGCTAGTTTTAATATCTGTGGTCTAAGTATAGAGAGCATAAAGCAAGAAAGGATAACATTGTTTTTAATGGCTTGGAAAAAATATAGTTATGGATGCACTTAAAGCTTATTTAAAATTGAACTGCCTTGACAATACCACTAAGCCGTAAATAATACATCCTTGTTAGAACTAATTATTTTGATTATTTTACCCGTGCTATTAATAATTGCAATACATTGAATGCTTATGAACATATGTCTATGTCTGTAGTTTCATTAAAGTTCTTACATGCTTTCTTTTCTCGCTGACTTATGCTACAATTTACGGAACAGTACAAGCACATCTACAGCACAGTGCATCTTTGTTTTCATGCTCATTCACTACTGCTGTGAGGTGCTGGCTGCCAGCCTCGGAAACTGAAATCTTCTATTTGTCCACAAAATACCAACCAGGCTGAAAGCAATAGCACGGGCGTACACGTAACCCTGCCAGTATCCTTCAACCCTAATTTGAAGAGTCATGTCTAGTACTGAAAGGATGATCTCTGCAGTCATTTCATTCTTGGCTTCTGCTAATTAGTTGAAGTGAGGGATGCTACCAAGGTCTAGAGAAAAGTTCAGATTCTATCTCCTCCTTGCTTACTTCTTTTTCCAGGACAGACCACCTGTTCCTCGGTTCACTCTCTGACCCTGCCAAGTGTGGGAAAGCTGCTTACTGTTGGCACACTTTTCACCATCCACTTCATGATCAACAGAGCCTACGGCTTGCACCATACACAGCAAAAGCAGAACACTGGTTGTATTTGTTCAGCTGCCAGTTCAATCCCTGTTGCAGCCACCATTTTCAAGGTATAGCCTACAGTTGTAACTCAGGATAAATGGCAGAAAACTGTACTTTCACACACGTGAATCAAAAAAGTTACCCTTTCATGCTGCTTACTTCTATCTACTTACTTGTTTACCTCAATACCACTCTGCATTCTTGGCCACCTTACACTCAAAACTTGAACCATCATTTCTAATCCTAGTTTCCCCCTTTGTGCCAGAGACTCTAAAAAAATTCCTTGAGACAAACCAGTTTCTCCCACAGAAAGAAAGCGGAGAACTGCTTGCAATAGTCTCTGTTTTTATTCTGAAAAGGATTGCCTTTTTAATGTAATGAGTAGCCAAGGTAGAATAAAATAACTAGTTCTGAACTACATGCATTAACCAGCCACCTTTTAATCAAGCAAGCCAATCCCGCAAAGGAATAACATCTTCCCTGTGTGCCATAAAGATGTTCGAAAACCATGTTTTCTGAAATGGGATCTTCTAGTGATCAACAACAGCGTGAGGAGCTTCTTGCCTATTGTTTGCTAATGTGGAATCACTGTGGATATCTGTTGTGGATATCTAAGAGCTAGCCTACGCTTCCTGTACAGAATAAAAATACTTCTTCTGCATAAGGTAAGGACTATGTAAGTAGTAGATGTTCAGTGTGGAAGCTGGTGCTGGCAGACCACTGTAGTATGTTTTCAGTAAAAGTGGAAAATGTACCTTAGACAAATAGGAGGTAATACAAGAGCACGTGTGGTGGTATTTCTGTATTTACTTATGTAACTGAGCTGTGGGAAGCAGGACAGACGATATAGCCAAGACACTCTTGTTAGTAACTCAAAGAGGGAAAAGACTCCTGATTATAAACTAATTTAAGTTTTCTGAACAGTGTTCACATGCAGATAATAGTATCACCTGAGGGCCCTTACAGCCTGTTATCCTAAAATCCTCCACTAGATGAGAAGGGAGACCAGAACACTGTGCTTCAGAAACCCCACTGCATTCTCATTAGCAGAAGACTGCAATAATAGTCACACTGGGATATTCTGGGGGCTATGAGCTGACAGAAGTATCTAATTATCAAGGAATATTGAACATGCAGATCAAACAAATAAACTGCAAGTCTAATTCTACAGTGACACCCAAGTTATAAATGTTTTTTCTGACAGAAAAAGTTCTGCATTGCTTTTTAGTTCTCACTTTAGTTTTTCCCATTATCTTACTAAATATTATTTTTCCGAAAAAAAAAAAAAAGTGTTAAAACCAAGAGCTATAAAAAAGATCAAAACTGAAAGAACTTTCTAAATAGCATACAGAATTTTCATGAAAATATAAACAGTTAAGTCATTAGATAATAAATGCAAAATGGTTTCTTACATTGATCTCCAGTCAAAGAACCCATACACAGTCTGAAACAAGGGCCCACTATTTCTTCAGACACATATCAACACAATGCAAGCAATACCATGTAATTAACACTGTGCTAATCTGTTATGCATAAATTGAGTACTGCAGCTGATACATATGAATAGAGAATAGGGTACAATACCTGTCCAAAGTTAATAACACAGTTTCGTTCATTTCAGGTACATCATCAGCTTTAATGGTGATGTTAATTGTGGTATCACTTTGTCCAGATAAGAAAACCACGGAGCCGTTAAAAGGACTTATATCATCCTGTGTTACCGCCTTTTGATTGGGACCAGAGGGTTTCAAACTCCAGAACACAGTTGCTTGACCATCAGTCCCATCTCGATGCAATGCAATGGAAACCTGTGAAACACATTAATTTGTTGTGACTTGCAAAAGTAGATGCAAAACCGATTACTCCCTTGCAAATTACTATTTGAATAAATAATAATAAAAACAAAAGTTTGGCCAGTTCTAATTTGAGAATGGGAAATGATCTATCTTATTCAGGATTTGTCTCAGTCCTACTTTACATGACTATGCTCGCAATTGGTGAGAGAGACTAACTGCAGTATCTTTTGCTCTGTGTGAGCATCAAGGGCTAACTGGTTTTAGATACTTACACAGAAAGCAAAGACCAATCTCAGTTCTCTGGAAATCAGTAACAGATTATTTCAGAGCATTTTTTTTTTTTTTTTAAAGAAGAGAATATTTAGGATAAGACAGAACTTACAGGAAGGCTTTTCCTCACATTAATTGTCAAATGCTACACTGAATACAGCAAACTCCACCTTCTCCAAATAAGTTTTCCATAGCAAAAGACAATATAAAAAGGCTTACTTACCAGCGTAGCAGGGGAATCTTCTGGTTCAGAAAGAATAATCGGTAGATTGCTAATAAAGCCTATTTCTCCATTTGCAATATCTGGAGTAATCCTCAAAGAAATATTTCGAATTTCGCCTAATCTAGGACTCACAGATGGGACTAGAGGAATTCTATTCACCAGTTCAACTCCTTCCAGCTGTAGGAAAAAGTAAAAGAAAAGTGAGAAATAAGAAGCCTCAGCACCAAGTCAGAACAGTTCTGACATTTCAGAGTAATTTTCATATAAAGGAAGTATACATCTCCAGAGCAAATTCTTCCTACTGATAGCACTGCTGTTATAAAAATTTGTAAGTAGACATGTCAAAGAAATTAAGTGGATATTGTTGAGCTGTCAGCAGAATGGTACACCTCCCAGACAAATCATGTTAGTGTATGTAATTAAACACAGATCAAGCCAGAGAGAGAGACTCTGTTCCAGATCAGCTGACACATTACTAGAGCTATTAACAACAGTCATTGATGAGCAGCATAGGCAATTGTCTAACATCATTTTTTGTGTCTTGCATTGATAAAAATCTAGGGAAATCACTGAAGTCATAATAATTTACAGCCCTTGATCAAACAGCCAAATAATAATCCACTTTTCTTTCCTCTCCACAAAATTTTAAGGAATTCTCTATCTAAGAACTACCAGAGCCACATTAAGAATTTAAATTCAGTACAGTATTTCAAAACTGTATTTTACTTGTCACTGCATTTCTGATAGATTATAGATACTAAGAGGAAATAGATTTTTTTTCATCCTTTTCTTTAAAAGGGAAGCATCACTCGCTAAGCCCAGCACCAGTAGTGACACACCAAGGAAAGCAGAACTTGCTTGTTTAATTATTTCCTTTAAATATTATTTATTCCATGTGATTCTGTCTACATGCATCATTACAATAAATGTTTCCATAACAGATTTGCATATATTTCTGTGAACATTTCACTGGGGCATAAACTCCCACTGACATTTTTTCTTGGAGTTATCAGGTGTTATCATAGAGTAAAGCTTTATTTTTTGGGGATAAAATAGTGGCCTTTCTTAAATTCATATAGTAATCATGGTTCACCATTTCAAAAGATGATTTTTAAAGTCTTACAGTTCTTGAAACCAAACTCTATAAATATGTGGGCTGTATCATATTTTGTTCCACAACTGCTTGAGTAACACCCAGAAATATGCATGAACATTTATCTGATGATAGATGGAAATGTTTTACAAATACTGTATTTAGTAACTGATTCTCAACCATTCCAACTTGTTATCAAAAGTCTGAAGAACAGATGATGGCACTGTTTGTTTCTCCTCTTTTCTGAGCTTTCTCCTAGCATAGGCCCCGATTCTGCAATTAACAGGATGAAAGTGCACCATTGTGCGGTTATTAGCTCAGTAAACTTTCTGAAATACTACACAGCCAAAACAATTTGCTCTATTTAAAGTGTATGCTGTATTTGGATCCCGTATGGTACCTTTGGAATAAAGTAATAATCAATAAAGAACAGAGATTTTACTCTTTCTGCAATGTTTCCTTTAGTACCTTTTAAAGGAAACCAGTACAAAGAGAAAAAAATATATAGTTATTTGAACAATAACAATTAGTTTATGAGCTTAATTTTCAGAGTTAATCTTCCTAGCTATACCAAAAACCGCATCTCTGATTACAGCACGTTATTTAATTGAAGGTGTCACTAAGGAATATATCTCACATTAACATTATCTCCTGTACCTTTATTCATCCTACAGTTTCATTTGCTTCTCTGCTGATTCCTGAGTCAATTCTTTATTTTGCCTAAGTACAACTCATTCTAAACATGTTCACTGAGATTATCATTTATTCACGATGCAGAAGGATTGTCACAGTGATAAATAGTGGTGTTTTCCTTCTCTATGAGTTTCTAAATTAATTATTTGAGCTGGAAAGCTCCTCTGATTTAATTTCTTCAAACAAAGATTTTATTTATAGTTCATGGAGAAAGTACAGAAAAAAAAAAAAACAGATTGGAATCTACAGTTTGAAAATCCAGGCAAAGTGCTTGGAATGACTGAACATTCTGAAATATTTATCAGATGTGTGTCTTGACTACAGTCAAAGGACAAAAAAAAAAAAAAAAAAAAAAACATTGAATACATGGAATTAGACATTTAAGAATTTTGTGGATCTCTCAAACCTCTTGCAATCATAAAACATACTAACGTGTTCTAGTATTTCAGAAGGCAATTCCTAATCTAACTGTGAATGCCATAAATAAATAAATAAATAAAATTGCATATTAGATAAACAATATAATTCTGGCAAAACTTTTTGTTCTCATTATTCCTCCTGTAAGAGAATGTAGGGAGAAGGATGTGGAGGGAGGAAATCTTTCAAAGGTCTTAGAAGTGATTACAACGTCTTTGGTAGACTATAAGGAAAATATAAAACCTGGCAAATTTGAAATTCATGGATATAACATCAACACCTTCAACGATGATAAAAGTTATCTTTTACAAATTGAGATAGAAAAAAAAAAGGAAAGAAAAAAGTGAAGAAAACTATACAGGGAAAAAAAAAAGTAAGTTCTCCTAACAAATTTATATATAAATGCAATATAATATACATATAATATATAATGTATATTTGACCCTTTTTAATTTAGAATAGTTCAGCTGGAAGAGCAAAGATCACAGTATCACAGAATTGTAGGGGTTGGAAGGGACCTGGTCAGGCTGGAGAGTTGGGCAGGAAGAAACCAGATGAGGTTTAACAAGAGCAAGTGTAGAGTCCTGCATTTGGGAAGGAACAACCGCAAGTATCAGTACAGGCTGGGGGATGACCTGCTGGAGAAGGACCTGTATCAAGCCCAAGATACATTTACTTGCATGTCATTTCTGAAATTTTTCCTGCTTCAGTAATTTAATTTTAAGAACCTTATTTTTTTCACGTTCCAAGTCAGAGGCCAAGCAGAAACATGCTTCAAGGGGCAAGCAACAGACAACGCTGATCTCATTTTGATAAATTCCATGATTAGTACCTGAATCCTCTTTAGTTTTAAAATTTGTTTAATTACTAATGATTAGGGATAGAAAACTTTATAGCATAGTTATGAAAGATGTCTTTTTAAATAAGAAAATCTTTGCTTCAGAGCTAAGCACTTTTTTTTTTTTACAGGAATGGTCATTTAAATTACAGTCAAGGGGAAGGATCAATTATTGAATCATATTCCTCATATTAAATAAGCTAAAAAACAAAAACAAAAAAAAAACAGCTGAGATACCTGTATGAGGAAATGAGCACCATTTTGAAGAAATGCATCTTTTCTTATTGGTATACTCAAAGTATGATGTGTTTTTCCTTCTGGAAACAGGAGGATGCTGTTTCTAGACATATTTAGAATGCCATCTTTTGCTCTCTCAGGATCCAGAGCTCCAGCTGGAATATACAGTGCAGTATAAACTAACTGCACATTTCCAACTGTTCCTTTCTCCCTTACAAAACTCAAGGATAAAAAGCGTCCTGTTGGATTACTTTCAATCTTCTGATTCTCCAAAGGATAAAACTTTATTACGCCATAAACATCATCGCTGTCCTGAATGTAAAACAAAAGCTGCAAAACAGAAAACAGCATCACTTACTCAATGCTACAATTAATATACACCACAGTTTTCACGTTTTCATGAAAGTATGTCCTGACTGTCATCATACATTTTTATCGTTAGTGAATTGGCACTCAAGAAAGAAATCAGATTGACAGCCCCAAAGTGTTGCTTGTGCACAAGCAGCACACCACTGATAGCAGCAACTTTCCTGCTATGCCTCATCTATGTCAGAATGAGCTTTGAATAACTGATTTTTGGTTCAGCAGCCAAAGTGAATAATTTGAATATATTTCAGACTGTGAAAAAATCATTTAATTCACCAAATTCATTCCAATCATATGTTCAAAAAGCAAAGTAGGGACCTGAGTCACAGAATTGTCAGTAATGCTAATTACCCCTTATTTAAAAGTTCAGAGGTTAGTCTTAATCACTAAGCCATCCTCTTGAAGCTGTTACTCTGTGTAAAACATTCCAGTACCTACAGCAAATAAGCAAGTGAAAATAAATGCTCAACCTTCTCTTAGCAAGCAACCAATCAAGATAGCAGTTATGCAATGATATTTATGATGGGAATATTCTAAGCTAAATGCTACTGCATTAAATAGGTCTGGCCTTATAAAATATGTTAAGCCAAAGACTTTGGATGTGGCTCTTTATACTGAGAATACATCAGCTTGCTTCACTTAAACTCAAGCACAACTACTTCAATTTAGCCAATCCACCAAAACTGGTGGATCCTAATCCTAATCCTACTCCCTAATTATTATCTATCACCTCCTCAAAACAAGTTCTGAAATCAAACTTACCTCAGATGGTTCGCTGACTTCTGCGCCTCCCTGTATTGTATGAGCTAAGAGCTTCAGAAGATAGGGCTCTGCTTCTTCTGGTATGTTATCATCAATAATGGTCAGTGAAAGTGTGACCAGCATCTGTCCTTGATCAAAATGTATCTCCCCGGTCTCTGGAACAAGGTCTGCAGTCACAGGTGACAGATCACTGCTATTTCGAGTTATGACCCAGGTCACAGAAACATTTCCATGTGTTCCACCATTTCTTACGATCGTGATCCCTTCAAACCTGTGGTTTTGAATGAAAATAAAAATCTGTAACATGCAATTATAATTAATATCGGTTTACTTAGCTATCTGTTCCCTGGAAGATTTATACTGACTTCAGTGGAATCGATATTAACTGCTGCTACTGACATTTGAGTCAGGACTTAAAATTTGTGAAATCATACCACAGAAGTAGACTTTTCTCAGGTTGCTTATTCATGAGATAATATACATAAAGACATGAGTAATATATCTAAAGACATTAGTTAAAATTTATTTTGTTTACAGTAAGAAAGATACTGAGAAGAGGAAAGTTGGCATGTTTATATTTTTTCTCAGGAAAGATGTTAAATTTCAGAAAACTTTTTCTCAACTAAATTTCTACACTGTTTTATGGACTATATCAAAATACAATTGTCAGGCATGAGTGTTTAAATAATGATTTTATTTAAAATAAAGTGACTCAACTATTTGCCTATGCACTGAAATATAATTTATCAATATTTGTGATTATGGAAATGTCACGTTTCCTGTATCTGTGTATAAGAAAGAAAAAAAAAAAAGTGAATATTGAAGTGCTGGGCTCTACATACTAGAAATTGTTCATAAAATCATAGGTTGATACATTACCTCTTTCTCTGGGGATGAACCACCATCACTAGCTAGCAGTGGACATTTTTACTAAAACTGGCAATATTGTATAGATATTAGTTCTGCTTGTAAAGATGTGTGTGGAGATTTGTTTTTAATTTATCTGTAAAATTACATGTATTTAACTTTTTTGGAAGTCTATGGGTATTCAGTACTTCACAGAAGACACTCACCACCATTTTTTAACCAGAGACTGACTTTAAATACAGTATAGACAAAGATTTACTGGGAAAGGAAGCCTGAAATATATTTTCCACTTGTATGAATGGGTGTGTGGCCGCATCACAACTTCACTGATCCATCTTTTAGATTAAGGGTTTTTCAGTATTTTGATAATGTCATTAAATATTTACAGTTCTCATATATAGTTCATAAATATTAAAATACTTCTGCATAATTAGACATTTTCTCCCTTGAAAATTCTATATCGTTTATAATAATTACACAGTAGGTGATTTCTATATTAATTTTTCACTACTGATTTTATAATTACTGTCAGTGAAATCCTAAGGATGCTTTACAGTGCCAAACAAATCCCTTAACATGACGAGATACTGTTTGAAGATCTGTAGTACCTTGAAATTTGGTCTTCATCAATGATAACAGTTTGAGTAAACAGGATACTGTTGATTGAAAGCACTCCATAGGGTTTATCATTTGGTTGGATGGTGACGTGAACAACAGATGGATTAACCAAAACAGCATCTCCCTGTAACGTGTCCTTAAGGAGCATAATTTGGAAGGTCTCAGCAATTTCTGGTATGGCATCATCAAGGATCTTGAATTTCATATATACTTCATGAACTAGAGGTGTGAAGACAATAGTTGTATTTGGCTGAAGATCTAGGAAGTCTAAATTGAGCTGCGCATGTGCTGTTGAATTCCCAGTTATGATGGTGTAACTGACGGAGACTTCACATTCATCAGGTCCAATTAATTTTCCACTGTCATCCTTACCACGAATCACTTGAATTGTGAGCATTTCGACTTCCTCAGGCACCATGTAAGTGCTCTGAGCAAATCGCACAGGGCTGTCATTTTTCTTAATATTAATCTGAACAGAATTCCTTGTGGTGTTGATTTCAGCCCCTCCCTCCACACTCCTGAGATGAACAACAAACAATTCATCATTTTCAGGTATCTGGAAAAATAATAGTAGCAACAGGGTGTAAGTCCCATTTCAAATATATGCAGAACACTTACTTAGAAATATGTTATGTATATTTAGCAATAAAGGGAAATAATACAAACATTACAACCCTTTTCACATTAAAATAAACAGGCAAAAAGAAACTCGCTTGCAACTTTGAAAATCCCTTCTCAAAACTGAATGTTTCCATTTTCTAAGACATACTTCTATGCTATGGAAATATGAAAAAGTGGGAAAAGACAAAAAAAAAAAAAGGGCAAACAAAAACTAGGCAAGAATCAGATGAAGCTCTATCTTTCCAACTAGAGAGTGTGAGGAGATCCAAACTCAACTTGTGGAAGTTGCTCTGCTTGGACACAAGTGTTCCTGACAGTTATTTAGTCTGACATCTTTATTTGCTGATGTTAACACCATTTTACATCTATGCATGCCTGAAAGAACAGAGGAACAACATATGAACACAACCTACCTTGGCCCTTTTGTTCCTATTCAACGGGAAAAAGAACAGTTCCTACTTTCAGACAGACTCACATTCCCAGCACAGCTTCAGTCACAGCTCTGAGAATGTGCTTGCTGATGCTTATCTATTAATTAGACTTTGGCATTTCTACATGTGGTTTGTTTAGAACTGCACTTTAGTTTTAGCTCTTTAGTCTCTAATAACTGATGCAGCAGACAAAAAAGAAGGGTTTATAAGCCTTGAATTGCAGAATTTAATATTTTTTACTTTATATTATTACATTTTATTCCCCAGTCTTGATAGGCTAAGTCTGTTTAACTGGAAAATATCATTATTTTATTAATACAGAGAGATTAGAAGGAAATATTTAAATATTACATAAGATCCTCACATCTCATTCTTGTTGTGGACTCTCAGAAAAAACAGTATTATTTGCTTCTGAGATAAATTCCACAACAAAATTGCTTATGTGTTACTAATGGCATTGCTTTGTTATAGGGCTGATGAATCCTTTCCATGTAGTTCTGTTTACTGAGCAAAAAAAGTTCAGAATTCCTTGTGGTCCAATATTTCTTCTCTTTTTACACATTTGTTAATTGGCCACCCTTAGATCCTGTTTCAGGGCACAAAGGGTATGCACGCCGCTGTCTTTGTAGCTGAGGCCAATTTTGTCCCTTGTTTGACTTGTGGCACTTAAACTTGCATAATATTATTGACTGATGCAGGTTGTTTGTTTTTTTTTCCAGCGTGAGATTTGCAAGCTCTCTGTCACCTCTCTCCTACACTACTATTTCCTATTTTATCTTATTAAAATTGATGTTAACTTACGCTTGTTTTAGTTCACTAGTTCATATACTGTCTTGCAGTACAAAAATACGCATTTGACAGTCAGAACGTACATGCCATTTTAGTTGCAGATAAAATCTTAGTATCCTACATAAATAAGGCATTGTGGAGCTTTCAATTACATCATGATTGACCAATAAATACATGAGTCAAACTTCGAATATAATAGTATAAATGATTTCCAGTGCTGCCTTGCCTCTTTAATTTTCTCTTAAAGTTGCAATTATACTTAAAAAGGAAACCTGCACAGGAAAAGTACTATAAATGCAGAGCTGTGGAAATCAGAACTGCAGTCCCCTACCTTCTGTAAGGCTGCACAATTCAGAAAAATACTTGTTTCATTGGTTTCCCTAACTCAGATCCTAAAAGCTCAAATTAAGTTCTGACAGTAGTGTTACTGGATTCTTGTGAACTCTATCATCATCATCATCAATAAAGGTTTTTGTGCAAAATTCATCTTTCACATACACTTGTGAAAGACTTTCAAAGAGTGGAAAGACGTTGACTAGACACACCAAATACAGATCAAACTTTTAGAAACAGAAGTTTGAGAGCATTTCTCAGAATAAAAATAAATAAAATCACATCCTCCCAAGAGAAAAGACCCTAATAATTTATTTCTGTGTGTAAGTCACTGAAATATTACATTGAATTGGAAAGAGATGTTTCTACACTTCAGCACCCCAGGTTGGCACAGCCTCTTAACACTAGAGTATCAGTAGAAATGTGGAAGGACATTTTTTATAACTAAGAGTAAAAAGGAAACAAGCTGCTTTACAGTTCTGTGCTCACTTCTGAGACACACACCTTTCACCATTATTGTTTTCTTATGAATTTCTTACTAAGTTGTTTTGCATCATATATACTTATTTTGATGTCTCAGTTTTCCCTCTTAAGCTTATTATAAAGGAAAAGAAAAACACAAAAGAAAAGTGCAGGTAAGAAAAAAGGAAAATCACAAGTTGCAAATTAGAAGAATGTTTTGTTTACTCTGAGATAAAAAGAAAGCCTCACAACCTATGAGTTATGTTGTGTTTTTTTTTTGTTTTGGTTTGGTTTTTTTGTGTGTGTGTTGTTTTTTTTTTTCAATTGGCCAATCTGAAAACAGAAAAATGTTAATTATCACCTAGTATTCATGCTTTCCACAAGACTGCATGTTTGTTTCAGGAATCTCATCTATTTTTAGGATTTTTTCAAATATGTTTCTACCCTGAAACATATTTGAAAAAAAAAAACCACAAACAAACAACGACAAAAAATATTTTTGAATCTGCCTTTTCCCTGTGAATCTTCAATGTGTAATATTCTTTCTTTAGTGACAAAGATAACATGTCTGCTCAGCCAGGATATGCACATAAACTAAAACTATTCACTGATGAGAATTAAAGAGGGAGCTTGGAAAGAGTAAAAATAATAGACCAGAGAGCCAAAATTTAACATCACTTCATCAAATAGAACTGCTTTTAACCTTATTTAAGCCAAGCCTTTTTGTAACTTATTACTCTAAGTCTTTCCAGAACTTCAGTTAACCTTCTACGTATCAAAGCCTAAGATGAAGTCAGCTTGTTCCTACCTGATCATCAAGCACTGTTAAATTATAAATCAGCTTTGATCTCCCAGGTGTGAATGTAATATTTCCCTTAGCTGGACTTAGGTCTTCTTCAGCTGGGTTTGGACCATCTTTTATCTGCAAAGAATTGATTTGTCTGATGAGAAGTCTATAAAGCAGGAATACAAATCCAGTGCAAGTACAATAACCAATATGCAGTGTGACTTGCATAACAAATGACTATCTGTTCAGCCATCTCCAACTTACAACTTACATGAACATTCAGTTGTGAAAATCTGCTCTTTTCTGGCAGACAGTGTAAGTCAGAACAACCACTCTGAAGAAATCCCGTATTTCCAGAATAAGAGGAAGAAAACTACTTCCATATAGGCCTATGGGGACTCTTTAGTATATTCTGATGCATAACTGACTCTTTCATATTACAGAAAGGATATTCATGCAAATTCAGTTTGAATCAATAGTATTTCATAATAAATTCCAAGACAAAGTAATAGTACTTACTGGTTTTGTGTCCCTTCTATCTTAACTTGTGATATTAAAGATACTAAATTTAACAGTCAAACTCAAAATACTACAAAGCCTCTTAAAGGTCATATGGGATTTTTTGGTTTTAGAACATTTTGTAAATTATTTTTCAACATACATATATAATGATGTGAGACAGACCTAAGTAATTGTCCAGAGAGTAAGATTTACTGTACCTTAAAACAAACATATTTGCAAAAAATTGCACAGAGAATCATATTCAGTACTTTAACTATTCATGCTATATTTAGTATTAATAAAATCCAGTGCAAAGCTTTTCTGGTTTTGACAGGTCTAGACTAAAGCTTTGAGGTCTAGATTAAAGCCTTACCCTATAGGACCAGGCAACTAGTACAGAAATATCTATATGAAAGATTTTATATATAATTTTAAAGTAAATAATAGAGTCTGAGCTAGATAAGAAAAAGAAAGCAATGAAGTCAGTAATTGTATCACATTCAAATCACATATGTAAATAACAGGATAAGTATTCAACATGATTAATTATTTCAAAAGCTTCATTTGCAGGGGATTCAAGATAGAGATCAAGATACAGATGATTATAGATACAGAAATTCACCAAATCCTGAGCACTCACAGTTCAAAGTTGGGATAATCATTAAAGACTCACTTGAATATTTGTATGTAAAATAAATATTTTTTAAAAAAATTAAAAAAACTTAGATAAGACACTTCTTACATACTTAATATGCATTATTTTCTAGTAATACATACTGATGTTGCCTCACGTACCTTTCTAAATGACAGAATATACTCGGTTTTCTCTAGTACCTCTTAACGTTAAACAGTCAATTAAACAGTCAGATAATTACAGTATTTTCTATATGACGGTTAATATGAATCCCTTTTATGAAACAGATCTACCTAATGTAGATGTAGGTATTTTGTCCTTCTTCCCCTTTTGCAAACACTTCAATAAATTATGATTACAGCCTCTCAGTTTAATCCAACAGACTACTGTATGAAGTCTTTTGGATAAACTCACCTCAAAAGTTATGACGACCGTCCCATAGGTTCCCCTCTCTCTAATTAGAGTGAGCGGCACAAATTCATTTCTGCCCCTGGGCTCATTCACTGTGATTAAGGCAGACTAATGAGGAAGAAAAGGAACAGACAATCAGACACAGATCAAATATCACAGCAGAATGAAGAAACTGTTACCATAGAAATATCAAACTCCCACAGACAAGTTAATCCAATCCGCAAACCAGTCCACTGATGGCATACATTTCCTAGCAACCAATTAGTTCAGCTAATGAAAACCTTAAAAGATTTCAGATAAAAATGTATCACGTAATGCAATTTGTGTGTTTTTGTTGTTGTTGTTGTTTGTTTGTTTCTGTAAATGAACATAGTCAACATACACAAAGCACTGACATATCATCACTGGTATTTTTAGGAGCTCCTACACCCATTAAAAATAGGTTTTCACCATCATGAAGTCGTTTATTAGATAGCTAGCTATAAATGTACTCAGGACAATCATTTAGGTCACTGGTCACTTTTTTAGGCTATTGTAGGTAACAGATTTTGAAGATATCCACAAATCCCAGAAGCAGCTTGGCTTAGTACTGTGGCTCTAACATTTTCTTATGTTCTTATGTTTTTTCAGAGAAGTCCTATACAAAATTATATTGTCAGAATGCTGTCAATAAGGCATAGCTACTCGTTCTACTAATACAACCTCTGTATTATTGCAAATATCATCTGCTGGAGTAACAACAGCATCTTATCCCAGAGGGTGTTATAAAATGCATATATTATGACAATGTTCCCTCAGTAATTGGTAATTAACCCTACTGCAAGAAGCTGTGCCTGCTCTTCAGAGGAACAGGTTTATATTCAGAAGCTACTTCTTTGTTTACATGCTACATTTCAAAACTGAATGTAATTCAGAATGTAATTCTAATTTAATACAAGTGTAAGAAAAAGTTTAAGTAGACTTGATGACTGAAAGGAGAAACGTTTGTGGTTAAATGTAGATGATTCTCTTTCCTGTCTAAGAGTGTCCAAGTATATTAATTTTTAATGTTAACTTTCTGAACTATTATGCATTCATATTTATTATTATAAATTGGAATTACAAGACACAGTGATGTGTAGCTTCACAGTAGTATTCTGCATGGACCTGCGTATGCTACTTCTGTTTTCTAAAGTACGTATTCCGGGAGTAGAATTGTACTGCAAACGTGGTTGCCTTTAAAAGGAAGGCTTCATGGAACAGTTGTAGTATATTAGTATTTTACTTTATATTACATAGTATATTACTTCTTACTGTAAGGAAGATTACAGTAAAAGGAGTCTCCACATTTTCCTTTTCTACTCAACGCTGATGCATGCCTGCCAGGACTCTCATTCTTTCTGTATCACTGAACAGGATTTTGAGACACAGAGGACACTTCGGCAATGTTTCTTTGACCTGGCAGTTGTTTGATAATAACTCTGCACTGAAGCCAGGAGAAGAATTCTATGAAACTTATGGGACTGTGTGCTTCATGGATGGTGAAAGGTCGAAGTCAATAACACTACGTGCCATTTCAGATAGAATTCCTGAATTCAATGAATTTTACATTCTAAAGTTGGTGAATGCTTCAGGTATTGTCTTCCATATCACCATTTCCTTCATATCTGGTAGAAAAGAGTTATGTTTAATCAATCAAAAAGAAACCAACACTAGAAAGAGCATTGCTTTGAATCATGTCTTGATATCCTATGCTTTTCTGGTAAGGTTTTAGGTCTTATTTTTCATTTAATCTTGATTTCCATATATAGAGAGTTACTCAGTTCCCGAATTACTGTTAAACACATTTTGGTGATCTGAACTTTAAAAGGGATGCCTCTTGGTTTTTGAAATTAAACTTCTTAAAGTTCAGAAGTTTCATTTCAAAAACCAAGAGTTCTGAATTTCAGATACATAGATCTCCATGCACAAAATATAAAACAAAGATACTAACAAAGAAATAACAAAGGTATTAAAGGTTATGTGTGTCTACCATAATAGAGGTTGCTTTTTTGTTTGTTTGTTTCCCTAGAGGAGGTAAAATACTTGTAGTTACCACTTCACATGACTTAAATTACAACTTTAAATTGCTACTGGACACATTTCCTAATCTGGATTAATTCCACTTTAGTACTATTCATGGTCTTCTGTGCTCTGATACAAGTGAAAATGTGTGTTGGCCTTTCCTGTAAGTGAAGTCCATACGGATGTACAAAAGATTTCCTGCTTATAACAGGTAGATCACTGTACACTTTGAACACGGAGATTCTCCATTCACAACATGATCTTCATATCATGAATTCTTACTGTGCAAAGATAGATAACTAACACCAGGACTGGGCAGCAGTTTTAACACACAACTGGTTACTGTTTCTGCAAGGTGTATGTACTTCTGTATCAGAGGCAACAGGCAAGATTTTGCCATTCTCTATTCCTGTAAGTCTTTGAGCAATACAAGAATTGAATTTGGCCCCCATGCTTATCAGACGAATCAAAGGTAACCTACCTTATTGGCTAATTAAGAAAAGATGGACCTTGTCATGTTTCACCTGAAAGACATCTGTGTGTTTTACAGCTGAAAAATAGCATGTGGGTTTGTTTTCTACTGAAATTACATCAGCACAGTGTTTTAAGAATAATACAATTAACCTATGTAATTTTCAAGTTAGATCATTTGCTATAAGTCCAGAGGATCTTAAAGGAGGGTTTGAGGTTTTTTTAGAAACTTGTTTTATTAAAAAAAAAAAAAAGTACTTTGAAACTTTTTTCTGAGTGTGTTGTTTAATCATTAACTTTTACTCTAACTTCTATTACGCAGGTGGGTCTCCTGGTCCTGGTGGTCAGTTATCTGAAACCAGTCCTACTGTAACTGTCATGATCCCTTTCAATGATGACCCTTTTGGAGTGTTTGTTATAGATCCAGAGAGCCAGGACAGAGAGATAGTGGAAGATACTCTTTCTGAAGATGACCTTTCCTATATTACGGACTTCACCATCTGGAGACAGCAAGGCACCTTTGGTGTTGTCCGACTAGGTTGGGAAATACTGTCTAGTACCTTCCAAGCTGGACTGCCATCAATGGTAGATTTCTTGTTGCTTGGATCATTCCCAAGCTCAGTACAATCACAGCCCCACATGAGGCGCCATCACAGTGGAACAGACGCTCTGTATTTCAGTGGAAAAGAGGATGCATTTGGCATTATCGGTCCTGAATACCCATAACAATGGAAATAATGCAGTAACCAATTTTACATTTTCAGCTTGGTTAATTCCTAATGTCAGTACAGATGGCTATATAGTTGAAAAGGATAACGATAATGGGACTTTATATTATGGTGTGAAAATTCAGACAAATGATTCTCATGTTTCTGTAGTGCTTCATTATACAGCATTAGGGTCCAATATGACATACATGGCTAAAACATCAGTCATGAAATACCTGGATGAGAATACTTGGCTTCACGTTCTGATTACTCTGGATGAAAGTATAATTGAATTTTACGTTGATGGAATTCTAGTTCTGGGAGGAATGAAGAGTCTAAAAGGAGAAGCAATTCTTGATGGTGAGCCTTTGCTATTTTTCTCCATATATAAAGCTCTGAAATGCATAGTCTAGCCACTTCAAAGGTGGAAGAAATACACTGAAATGATTATATCTGTTAAGTTAATTGAAAGGAATGGATAAGAATTCTTTGAGGATTTTCAGAAAGCCTATGGAAATTGTGTGAATGTTCTAAAAAATTCAAACTGCTGCGATGTTGAGTGAGAGTAGAGGACTATTAATTGTATGGTGTACTATTTTATTTCTGCTTTTAAAATTCCAGGTTGAAGTTTAAGAAATCAAATTTTCCATTTGTAAAAAGAATAGTACTTCTGCAATTAGTAATTTCCATCACACTTGCAGTACTGTAGCTAAGCTGAGAGGCTGAGAGGTTTTTTTTTTTTCCCTCCCTCGGTTTCTAGAACAAATATATGTGAAATGCAATTATGCTTTTATTGCTAGAAGGATATGTCTGTGCTGTAAATTTTCTTTATTAGTGGGGATGGCGTGTGTCTGGGGATAATGCAATAGTAAGGCAAGTATGTCATCTCTCTCCGTTGAATGTTGGGTAATACACAGTGGTGTGCATAGCAGCCCAGTTTTTCTCAGCATCCTCCACTTTGTGCCCTGGGACTTTTATCAGTTCCTGTGGTTGCTCATCTCTACAACTGCCACTCAGTGTCATATGTATGACAATACACTGAAGAGCACAGCTTTTTTTGTTTGTTTGTTTTCTTTCGTTTTCTGAAAGGCAACTGAAAACAGCTGATGTGTGTGTTTTAGCACAAGAGCATAGCATGGCACAGAACAGGATAGAGTAGGAATGAATATGAGGCAGCTGTGATCCTATAGTTTGGAGACAGAGAAATATAAATGCTGTTGTAAAAAGAGTTTGGAATTTGCATGGAATTACAGTGTGGTGGATGAAATGGATGTCCAGAAGGGTTAATGCAGTAATCATGAGTATCATCAGAATGGATCAGCTGCCCTAGCAGAGGGAAACAAAGTAGGATTTGTTCAGCAAAACAAGGGCTAAAAGGGGTTGCAGTTCTGCTCTGAAAATCTGTGGAGGAAAGAGGGAGCCTCAAGTCTCTAAGACTTATAAAAATGAGGGATGATGATAATGTGCTGCTAGAACTAATAGGATGAAAAACTTGGACAGCATAGGATGGAATTGTTTGGCCTGTGAGGACTTACCTGTAACATTGAGATGAGGCTCAAGGAACCTCCTGATTTTGGATCTCAAGATCAATATGATTCCTCATCCAGGGACAATGAACAGTTTACCATTGGTTTTTAAGAAAAACAGGTAGTCAGTTGCTGACTGTTTCATACAAATACAATAACATGAGAAAAAATTATAATTTCCTTCTCAGGTCCAGGAATAGTAAGAATTGGAGCAGGAATCAACGGCAGCAGTAGGTACACAGGGTTAATGCAGGATGTAAGGCTTTATGAGCGTAAGTTGACACGAGCAGAGATCTATGAACTTCATGCAACTCCTGCAAAAAGTGATGTCCACCCTGTCTCTGGGTATTTGGAGTATTGGCAAGGAGAGGCCAATAAATCATTCATCGTGTCTGCAAAGGATGACAAAGAGGAAGAAGGAGAAGAATTATTCATACTAAAGCTCATTTCTGTGCGTGGTGGAGCTCGAATTTCACAAGAAAACACCACAGCAAGATTAAGAATACAGAAAAGTGATAATGCTAATGGTTTATTTGGCTTCACTGGAGCATGTATCCCTGAGGTAAGGTGGTCATAATGGAAATTGTAGGTGATATTTCAGGCACAGAAAGCTAAATGGCAGGACCAAGTGACCTGAACAAACCCTAGATTTTGCAGTGTTTGCTTTTGTGGTTAAGCAAAGTTTTCCTAGGATTTGGAGATGCATATGTTCTGTTAATACAACCTCAGTTCCACTGGGATTTACTATATAATTTTAAAAAACTAAAGAAAAAAATGGTTAAGAAAATTTAGTTTACTATATAAACTGAAGACTAAGGCTTAATTTTTTTTTTCTAGAAAAATATTTTACCTTCACTTCTGTTACATTTGAGTTACCAGTTAAAATGTAAGATTTAATTCTCTGGTTTTTTTTTGAGAATGGATTATTGCAAAGATTTTTATTTTAGTTTTCTGTGTCACATGATGTGTTTGAGATAATTTTACTAGAGATCATGCAATGACAAAGTGTTATGGATTTTTCCACCTTCATTTGCTGTCATAAACTAAGTTATAATTTGCATATGTTTGATGTCAGTTGGTTGATTTAGTAGTGGTTTTTTTTGTTGTTTTAGTTTTAACAGATGAAATCTTTTTTCAGTGGTATCCATTCTATATGCAGAGTGTAAACTTGCTACTTTTTGAGGAGGCTTGAAATAAACATAAATCATTCTTTACTTCTTTAATCAATTATAAGGGGGAATAACATGATAGCTATCTCTACTGGTATTGGATTATTTTGTGGAAAAAAAAATTTAATATAGTTTTCATTTGGGAACTCTTATGAGCTTTAATTACATTCTTTTTTAATCAAAGTGCTTATGATGTTTTTAAAATAACTGTCTTGCCTGAGTGATACTAGTTTTCAGTTTGGTTCAGTTTGCTTATTGTGTGCCTACCATATGCTATGATAATAGATTCCTTCAGGTTCAAGTACCTCTGATACGC
Source organism: Anser anser (assembly GCF_964211835.1). Lineage (NCBI taxonomy): Eukaryota > Metazoa > Chordata > Aves > Anseriformes > Anatidae > Anser > Anser anser. The sequence goes on along the minus strand of NW_028153617.1, from coordinate 262,796 downwards.
TGTGATGCCACAGATCATCAGCCAACCATGAAGAAAAAAAATAATTATATGGCACGGTAATTGTTTTGCACCTATCATATGTCCATTTCACCAGGGAAGTATTAGAGCTCTTAGTGGTGATGCAGGAACACAGCATTTTTTTACCAGTAGTTTAACTGTGCATATCTGTCTACTAGGCAGCTGAAGTCACACACAGTATCTATGCTTTCTTACAAAGCAGCCCTGAAATTTATCTAATGCATAAGATAGCTTTAACCTTTCCAATAACTTTCAGATAAAATTATTTTCTATGTTAATTTTATGAACGTTATTTTCTAAAATAGAAGGTCAGTACCAATTAAAGCTTCATTCCAGAGACGTGAAGTTGTCGCTGCAGAAGTCATGTTATCTGTGAAGATACAGAATTGTAAGGAGGACAGTAGAAGAGAAAAATCTGTTTTTCTGAATGATGATGGTATAGTTTATTTCTATCCATAGTGTGTCTGGTTAGAGAAAGTGCTGATCCAAATCTTTCTTTAAATTATTGCTAAGGAAAATTACAATATTGACGTTATTATAAAGCAATAGTTTCATTTGCTTTCGACAGGTACATTTCAAGCATATTGATTCTGTCTCTGACGCATAGTTTTAGGAAAGGGGTTGTGTCCAGGACGAACTGCAGTGTATTGTTATTTGTTACCTTAATAGTCCTCAGGGAGGCATCAGACTTTTGCAGATTCCACTAGGATTGTTCTGATTGGCATCAAGGTCAGTTTCAGCTTCCTAACACTCCAAAAGAGCTGAAAGTAACATGACAGCAATTTTTTACTTGAACATTTGTCTGGCATTAAATATTTTCGTGTTATTTAATGAAATTGCCTTGATTTACTTTGACAGTAATAAACGTTCCAAATTTTTGCTTTCTTCCAGACTGCTGATGAAGGTTCCACTATATCCTGTGTTGTGGAGCGTACAAGGGGAGCCCTAGACTATGTGTATATAAAGTACATTATCTCACAGGTTGATTCCACTGGCATTAATTACTCTGTTACCGATTTTTCTAATAGCAGTGGCACTATCACATTCGTTCCTTGGCAGAGATCAGAGGTAAACCCTACCTTCCTATTAACAATTCATCCTGTCCTTTACAAACCTCCTGGAAAATACCTTCTGAGGGTGCTTGGCTGGTTTGCATACTAGAGAGTGTTTACTTCACATGGCTTTTCTTCTTATTATTTTTTATTTTGTTATTTTATGTTGTTATTTTTTTGTTATATATATATTTTCTTTCTTTCTTTTTTTCCATCCCTGACAACAAGAAAGTGTTATTTGTAGCTCTGTGTATATGTCAGTTCAAAAGTCACCATGTGTGCATGTACATATTAGATATATGTACATATACATAAAAAATATTAACTGTATTTATGTGTATGTGTACATATACTTTAAAAAGTGTAGATAGTCCATGTACTTTCGAAATTGGAAAATGATCAGGTTTGATCTGAGTGTTGTAACTCAAATTTATGTCCACAACAATTAAATAGGCAATAGTAAGATTCATTGCTGTTCTTGCACTCAAGGCTATCCAGGTTCTGTCTCCTTTTAAATTCAAAATCAGAAACAGGAGATTAAAGGTGTTCTTGTAACAATAGCTGTTTTTGAGTCTCCCTGAAATGATTACTGTCTGCTTTAATCTATTCCTCTGCATAAAGTGTGCGAGCAACTGGAACATAAGGAAATTATTCAATATTCTGGCCTTAGAGACACCTGAAATTGGTAATCAGAATTGCATCTCTGAGTTGGGGGAGAGAAAGAGAAATGATACATAAGGGAAGCTTTAGCTGCTTCTGAGAAAGCTTTCTAAAAGTCTTACGAAATTCCTTATCTGAATTAGTTTAAAAAAAAAAGAAAAAGAAAAAAGAAATACCAGGATACCAGGATACACTGAAGAGTAGGAATTCAAAGCTACAGAGGCCCACAATTAAAAAATTATGTGGGCAGACTGGAGGTCCAAAAGAGGGCCAGAAAGATGATCAAAGAGCTGGAGAACCTGTCCTCTAAGGAAAGACTCAAGGGGTTAGATCTTTTCACCCTTTAGAAGGGGACTTTGATCCCATTATTACAGTACCTAAAGGGCAGCTCCAGAGTTGACAGAGGCTCTCTCTTCTCAAGAAACCACAGGAGAAGACAGAGGGCAAAGAGTACAAAGATAGAGTGGGAGAGGTTTTGTCTTGAAATTTTTTACAACTACTGGAACGACTTCCTTAGGGACAGGGTCGGGTTGTCCCGACCTCAGCATCTGGGCCAGGGCAATCCCAAGCACAAACACAGGCTGGGCAGAGAAAGCACTGAGAGCACCCCTTGGGGGGGGAAGGACCTGGGCGTGGTGGTTGATGAGAAGCTCGACATGAGCCGGCAATGTGTGCTTGCAGCCCAGAAAGCCACCCGTACCCTGGGCTGCACCAACAGCAGCGTGGGCAGCAGGGCGAGGGAGGGGGCGAAGGAGGAAATTCTTCCCTCAGAGGGCGGTGAGGCCCAGGCCCAGGCTGCCCAGAGGAGCTGCGGCTGCCCCATCCCTGGCAGAGCCCAAGGCCAGGCTGGATGGGGCTGAGGGCAGCCTGGGCTGGGGGGAGGTGTCCCTGCCCATGGCAGGGGGTGGCGCTGGGTGGGCTTTAAGGTCCCTTCCAGCCCAAACCAATGTATGGTTCTATGGTAGAATTCCCATCACCAGGGGTGCTTAAGATGCAGTTGAACATGGTGCTGGATTATTTCATCTATTTTTTTTTTTTCCATGAAACATTGAACTTCATCTTTTGATGTCCCATCCAACGTGGGCTGTCCTATGATTAAAATTCTGTGGTAATAAACAGCGTGTGCTAGAAATAGAAATAAAAATAATCTGTTTCAATGAATTCAATCCTGATGTACAGCACAGAATTGTTAAATTTATTTGAAGAAGTGGTGCGGGACCACAGTACTGTAGAAACAACATACACTTTCTATTATTGTTTGTATAATAAGGATGAATTGTGAGTAGAAAATACCATCCTCAGTTTCACTTATATCAGGCTGCAGAAGTCAATGTGGACTCAAATTCGCTGAAGTCATTTGCAGGGATCCCAGTGACTTCACTAGAACTGTGAATCTGGATAATGTGATGACTGGCAAAAGCGTGTGGTATCTGAAAATAGTTCATTCATGTTATAATAGTTTGTTCATTCAGCGTTATTTCTCTGTGAAATGATATTACTGCATTTCATACAATCATATATAGCAGAAATTTCCAAAGCTTTTCTAGCATGGCAACATAGACGAGGCCCACATTACTCTATCTAGTGGCAGAAAATGGCTGATGTAGGCTCTTGCTACACAGCTTACTGGTCCAATTTACTGCATACATACAGAGGAGCTAATGTGCATGGCTCTAAGAAACGGGCTGGTAGCAAGCTGCTCTTCAGGTGGGATATCCTAAGGGACTTTCAACTGACATTTGTAATCTACTCATTACCATGCCTCTAAATATGATCAGCTACTTAAATGTTTTCTATATGTTTGTCCGACCATATCGAAACATAAAGAAAGATGGAATTTTCTGAAGTGAATGTGTTAGCGTGTTTAGAGCAAGGTTATGTTAGTAAATCGTATGATCTGCAGGTCAAAGTGTCAGGTGGTATAATAAGCTCAATTTATTTGCTCTCTAAATTGGATTAATCACTGTAATGTCTCTTCATAAGCATAATTTCAAAAAGATTTTAAAATTTATCAGATATTTCATGTTCAGTACATGGAAATTAAACTCTGCTTTTGTGAAGATATACAAAACCAACCAAACAAGTATTTATTATCACTTATTTATGTAGTTTGAAACAATTCAGAAAATATGCCTTCCATTTCCAGTAGCTTGGAAGCATTGTTTTTGGAAAGCATATTCTAGACATAAAATGTTATCTTAGAAATTAGTTGAATTTATGTGGAGAGCAAAAATAGTGTCCTTTGCTTTCAGAACTATACAGCAGATACAGCTGACTGACTAATCAAAGAATGTTGCATGGTTTGATTTCTCCATGATTTGGTCCTTCTCTAGGTGTTAAATTTGCATGTTATTGATGATGACATTCCGGAGTTAAATGAATATTTCCGTGTGACATTAGTCTCTGCAGTGTCTGGAGATGGGAAACTAGGTTCAACTCCTACCAGTGGAGCAAGTATAGATCCAGAAAAGGAAACTACTGATATCAGCATCAAAGCCAGTGACCACCCATACGGTAACAATGATGGGAATTATACAGCTTTGTTTCAGATTATTGTGTAGTTCTTTCCAGTCAGATGAAAACTTTGCTTGGTCGTAATAGTTGAGGAAGCAATCTCATATATTCCACTTTATCTAACTTGAATTAATTCATTGTTTATATACATGAATGAATACTGAATTAGTTTTCTTTTATAATTTTACAAAAAGGCCTCAAATCTTCCCTGACCAAACAAGCAAGGATTCTCTTGTGAGGGCAAATAAAGGCTCTGCATGTAGTTGATCCTGTCCAGGTTTTTCATCAAATGAGAATTCCTGACAATGAGAGTCATTTCTCCATATGTCTTGTACCAGTAAATACGCAAAACCGTGGCCTGTGAGGCTCTTTTGGGAAGAGAAGGTTTTATTATTGTGCTGTGCCTTTTATCAAGACTGACAAGAATATCAGTGAGAGAGGGTAAGGCACACAGCACATCTCTGGAAATAGTGTGATTGAGGCTTAAGGGTATACTGGTATATGTGGTTTTTAATTTCAGAACCATCACAAGATATGTTATCAATCACTTTATTTAAATTGTTTATCATCTTTAAAATTTGTTATGAAAAGCCATGTAAGTAGTAATTCTTGTCTTCCAGGTCTGCTCCAGTTCTCTGTGGGGCCACCTCCTCAGCCAGGTGATAAAATGATTCTTCCAGCCTCTTCTGTGCCCCATATTACTATTAAAGAAGAAGCTGGACACGTCAGATTACTGGTAGTTCGTGCACAAGGCCTTCTTGGAACAGTTCTGGTGGAATACAGAACAGTGCCAGTCACAGCTTTCAGTCCCAAAGATTATCAGGTATGGCAACTGCCAAGGTGGTATAATTGTTTTGGAATTAATTAGAGTTATTTATCGTGGAGATAGCTTTCAGTTTGACTGCTCTAGCCCAGCTATGATTCTTTCACAGAAAGACTACTTTACAAGGTGATGTGGCAAATGGATATGTAATATTCACTTAAAAATATACATCATGTGACTTCTCCATTCTTTTCTCTGCAGTAAGTTGCATTGTCTAGGAAAAGCCTCTGGTTTTGAACTTTTTTTTTTTTTCTTAACAGAGTTTTCAGTGTAGCAATTTGTGAGTTTTGCTGTTGTTACAGACCATATTATTCAAGTGCATGTACAGGTTAACATTATGCTTGTACATACTGGGATTTGTATATGCCTAGCAAAATAACCTGCATGTATCTGCACTTGCTTGTCCAACTGATCATTTGTGCAGAAAAATAAGAAAAATGTACATGAATGCAGATGCTCACCAGTATGTCAACTTAGATGTCTTCTTCTTTTTTTTTTTCTTTTGTAAAACAGATTTTTCAGATTTTTTTTTAAAGCTTAAGTGAGGAAAAGTAGATGTTTTGAAAAAGACAAAATGAAGGTTCTGTTTCTTTTTTTTATATGGATGAAAACATTAGACTTGAACAAAAATATGAAGAGCTCTTATATTGCAGGCTGTTGTGGGTACACTGGAATTTCAGCCAGGAGAAAGATACAAGTACATTACTGTTAACATCACTGATAATACTATTCCTGAATTAGAAAAAACGTTTAAAGTGGAGCTGTTGAACCCAGAGGGAGGAGGTAAGGCACATATATCAGTCCCTTAGTTGTATTTTCATGACCTCTACTCGTTCATAAAAATCTTGTCTTTCTTGGCATTATTTTCTATGTTATTTCTGAAAACAAACAAAAAGCACCTCTACATCCCCACCCCCATACAGCTGTCTTTTTTCGTAGGGAAGAACTGTTCCTCAGTTCTTTTCTTAATCCTTGGTGGAAACAACCAGATCCCATAGCAAGTATATTATTACCATGTATTAGGGAAAGTGTATCACTGCCATCTGTTAGGTCATCTAAAGGCAATTGCTGCTTTTCACTTTGTATAACTTCATGGTTGGTAATGAGAACTAAAATAATGCAAAAATATATTAGCAATATGTTGCATTTCAAAAATATGGAATATTTATAAAATATTTAAGGCTAAACAGTCAAAGTGTTGTGTTTTTGTTTGTTTGTTTTGGTTTTTTTTTGTTTTGTTTTGTTTTTTCTTCCACATGAGTGAAATCAGAAGAACTGCAATACATAGGTCAAATGGATTATAGCAGTAACAGGCTGTGGATGTTGAGGGCCATAGGGAGTTTGCTGAGCTGTAGCTGCAGAGGTAGCTCGTAGATAACTGTCTGTAAGAACAAGACAAACACTTGAAAGAATTATTGGTTTGAAGGGCTAGTCTGAAGGGACGGCAAAGCATAGTGGTGCTGCCACATAAACCCCTGAATACCTTACAGATTTTTTTTTCCATTTGAGAAAAATTTTAACGGAGATTGTAAAGCTTGTTGGAGGGAAAAGTAATTAGAAACACTGACAGCCATAAATTGATTTTTTTTTTTTAAACTGATGTTATTTTTTTAAACAATTCAGAAATTGCAAGTGTGGTCCCTTCTGGGAGGATGTATCAGATTTCCTTGAATTAATCCAGCTCTCTGCTATGATTGTATGTGTCTATGGTGCAACATGGTCTCAGTGATTCTTTTGGTAAAGTCTTGAGACTTTTCACGTATTTTGTCTTTTTGGTTGAATAGTTGTTTTGTTAAAAGGAGTCAAACTTTTCTCTTTCAAATTGTTGTGACAGAAAATTTACAACTAACTTTAGTAATCCAGTAACTATATAGCCTTTTTAAAATGAGCCTTCTTTTTGGCCTTTCCAACACAAACACAAAGCTTATGAAGCCCCCATTAGTTAAGTTTTCTGCAGATTTTCCCAACATTTTCACTTTGTGAGAAAATATTAGAATAAGGAGCTTGAGGGACTTTATCGTCTCCCCTACCTTTTTTTTTTTTTTTTTTTTCAATTTAGATTCCTCCATGACAAGCCTCAGTTAGGAGTGAGAAAGGGGAAATACAAAATGGGGACACAAAGAGGGAAAGAGAGGAAAGATAAACTATGTGTATGTGTTTTCTTTCATTCTGACTTCCCATTGCTATTTCCAATGTCATAAATTAAGTAAGAGGTGGCATATGTAAATATTTCAGTCTTTATTAGAACTCCTGTACACTTTCAGAAGCAAAGTTGATACCTTCCTAGAGTGCTTCCCTCTTTTTTTCCTGTTGTCCAGAATAGTTTAAATTTCTCTTTGCTTGCGCTCTGATTTATAAATGTATATATGTGTATATATCTGTATGTCTGTCATCTTAAAGTTGCTGAGCTCTTTAGAAATGATGGCAGTGGTAGTGGTGATGGGAACATGGATTTCTTCCTTCCAACTGTCCATCAGCATGGTAAGCATTTTGGATTAATCTTTATTTCTTTATGCTAACTGTAATATCCCTCATGAACTACACTACTGACACAGTTTATCATAGTGTTATTTTGCTTGTGGTTTGAGATATATCATAGAGTCCTGTCAAAACATTCTTTCCCATTTTAAAAAAGGCTTAATTTCAACAACAGTCAATACTAACCGTAATACAGAAAATAACAGCTTCTCTATCTTCAAAGCTGTATTTTTATAGAACACAATGTAGTTATTCCAGAAGTAGTTAGAAAAATTAGCTTTGTTTGTAAATTTTGTAAAATTTTCTGGAGAGCAAAGAGGAGAGAAACTTTTTAAATTTAAGGTAATTTAAAAATTACCTGACTGTGTGTTTTGATACTTTCTTTTGCCACTTGCTTTATGCTTTGATCTCTGCATCTCAAAAATACTCTTAATAAAAAGTGGTGTTAGCTCTTTTTTTTCTAAAAGAATGCTTTGATTATTTTTCATTTTTGAAGTCTATTTTTGTCACAACATACAGAAAACAAAGATAATTTAATCTTGAGAAAATTAAAAACATACAATATGCAGAAATAAGATGAAAACAAAAGCACCTACTATGAGGGAAACGCTAATGATGGCGGATTTTGAATTAAACCCTAGAGACCTGAAAATATTGTGTTAGCACCCATTATCGAAATCAAATAATTTATTCCACAGTGACAGCCTGATTTTCTGTTTTATTTGAAAATACAAAGGAGTTCAGTTTGAACCTGAGAGTAAGTCTGTGGTTTAACCACTTTTTGGAACTTCCTGGGAAGTGTTGTTTCCTCTTCTGTGTTTCCAGATTTTTTTTAAAATGCCAGGCTCTTTCTCTTTCTAAGCAGCAAGTTATCTCACACAAGATGATCATTACAGTAGTAGAATTTCCTGGACTAGCTTTTTCTTTGTTCCAGCTTCAGTTAAAATAGTACCTGCTTTTGTCCTGTCTGCACTGCTTACACTGTGTTTTACCACGTAACTCTCCCCTACCCTAAATTCTAGTTCATTTTCCTTAATTAGACAAGTAATTTTATTTTTGATCCTCTCTTAAAATATTTGCATTTTATATGTTGCTTTGGAGTGTTGTTCCATAGAAGGGCTGCCAGGACTGCATTATTGAAAGTGAGTTCCTTATCCATGTGGATAATTATTCCACATTTAAAACAAAAAAAAAACACACCACAAAATGCAAAACAGCAGAAATATTCCAGTTATGCTTTTCTGTGTGCTTTTTGTAACAAACTTCCTTAGCTTTTAAGAAAAGATGGTATAAAAAAATAACTCATTTTGGCACTTGCACTTACAGCCAGCTTGGGAATTGCATCCCACATCGTTGTGACTATTGAGGCTTCTGATGATGCTCATGGCGTCTTTGAGTTCAGTACTGAGTCACTCTCGGTAAATGGAACTGAGCCTGAAGATGGAGATAGCAATATTATGTTGCAGGTTAGAAAGTTTTGGGTCTCATATTGCTATGCAATCCTCTTTTATGTCTATTTTACAGAGCATTCTGCAATATTTTTATAATAGGTCTACAGCATTTTAACTTAACTTTATCATGTACATTTGTCTTGACATTTTATACTTCACTTTCTAAAGTGTATCTTTCAGCTTAAAACTAAAATGTTTTATATAAGTTTAAATTTACTTCTACTTGTTTACATTTGAGGTATGAATATTTTAAAGTAAGTGCTGATGACACAACAAATACAGCAAAGCTAAGATGATAAAGATTACACTGTTTTTAAAATTAGTTTATTTTTAACTCATCATGTCAATGACTTTGCACTGTATATAATGGAGGGGCTGGATTGTGTGCAGCTTGCAGTTGGCAATGACATGCTTAAGATCCTCCGGGTAAGGATTAAGGGACATGGAAATAAGTTATAACAATAAGATGAAGTTGTTGTGGGAGTCTGCTATAGACCACCCAGCCAGGAGGACAACATTGCCAAATTATTCTATAATGAACTAAGGGATATCTCTAGGTCATCTGCCCTTGTCCCTGTGGGTGACTTCAACTTCCCAGATGTTAGCTGGGAATACCATACAGCCAATACAAACAGGTACTGGAAATTCCTGAGGCACGTTAACAATAACTTGTTGGTACAGTTACTCTGGAAGCTGACTAAGAAAGGTGCCCTCCAGATTTGTTGCTTGTAAACAGTGAGGGTCTTGTGGGTGAAGTGGTGATTGGAGGCTGTCCTGGCCATAGTGACCATGAGATGGCTGAGTTTAAAATCTTTGGTAATAGGAGGAAAACTGCCAGCAAAAGTTCAGCCCTAGCTATGGAGACAGCAGACTTCAGACTACTCAGTGAACTAGTTTGTGAGGTCCCCTTGGAACCTGCTTTTGAAGGTATTGGAGTCCATCAGTGCTGGTTAGTTAAGTAACACCTCTTAAGAGCACAGGAACAGGCAATTCCAAAGAGTCAGAAGTTGAGCAAGCTGGGCAGAAGGCCAGCTTGGCTGAGCAGGGATCTTATTCTAGAATTTAGGCGAAAAAGGAAAATCTGTGGGCATTGGAAGCAAGGTCAGTTGAACAAGGACTACAGAGGTGATGTTCACTCAGAGTTGAAGCTGGCCAGTACTGTGGGGACAACAAAAAGTGCTTTTTTTAAAGTATGCTAACAGCAAAAGGAGGAGCAGAGAAAACATTGATCCATTACTTGTTGAGGTTGGTAACCTCACAAATAAGTACGCCAATAAAGCAGAGGTTAATGCCTTCTTTGCCTCTGTCTTTAACACCAATGATGGGCTCGGGGACACCCAAAGCTCTGAATTTCAGGACTGTGATGATGATAAACTCCCAGCCAACTTTGAACTTGTGCAGGATTTGCTGCTCCAGCTGGATGCATATAAGTCTATGGGGTCCAGTGGGATTAATCCCAAAGTACAGAAAGAGCTGGCTGATGTCATTGCAAGACCTCTCTCAATAATTTTTCAATAGTCTTGGAGTCTGGAGAGGTCACAGTTGACTGGAATTAAGTTAAACGAGGAAGTGCTGGATTCTGCACCTGGCAAGGGGCAATGCTGGCTGTACGGACAGGCCTGGGGACAAGAGGCTGAAGAGCAGCCCCATGGAAAGGGATCTGGGGGTTTTGCTTGACAGCAAGAGAAATATGAACCAGCAGTGTGCCTTAGCAGCCAAAATGGTCAACTGTGTTCTGGAGCATAAGGCACAGCAATGCTGGATGGTCAAGGGAAGGGATTGTCCTGCTCTGCTCTGTGCTGGCGAAGCCTCACCTCTAGCACTGTGTGTGCTACAATATATGAAGGACATAAACTATTAGAGAGCATCCAAAGGAGGGCTACTATGGTGGTGAAGGGTCTAGAGGGCAAGAAGTATGAGGAGCGGCTGAGGTCCCTGGGTTTGTTCAGCCCAGAGCAGAGCAGGCCGAGGGCAGGCCTCATGGCGGCCTGCAGCTCCCTCACGAGGGGAGCGGAGGGGCAGGCGCTGAGCTCTGCTCTCTGGGGACAGCGACAGGACCCGAGGGAACGGCATGGGGCTGGGACAGGGGAGGGTCAGGCTGGGGGTTAGGGAAAGGTTCTGCACCCAGAGGTGGTCGGGCACTGGGACAGGCTCCCCAGGGACATGGTCACAGCACTGAGCTGCCAGAGTTCAAGAAGCATTTGGACTACTCTGTCAGACATGCGATTTGATTTTGGGTGGTCCTGTGTGGAGTCAGGTGTTGGACCTGATAATCCCTGTGGATCTTTTGTAACTCAGGATATTCTGTGATTCTGTGACTTTGCTGTATGCCATTTTACACTTTTATGTTCTTCTTTCTTATAGTACAAAGAAATACATAAATCTTTGTGTTTTCCACTTAGGTTGTGAGAACTCATGGGGCCCTGTCTGAGGTGACTCTGTATTGGGTCATAGTCTGTGATCTTACAGAAGACCTGGTCTCTGCATATGGGAATGTAACATTTGATGTTGGCCAAGTGAGAGCAAATATTACCATACAAGTTTCTCCTGACAACGTGCCTGAACTGGATCAGGTGTTTTCAGTTTTGATCATCAATGTGTCCAGTGGTCGTCTTGGAAATCACACTAATGCAACATTAACAGTTTTAGCTAATGATGATCCATATGGACTGTTCATCTTTTCTGAGAGAAACAGACCAATAAAAGTTGAGGAAGAAACAAAAAATATCTCCCTGACAATAGTAAGGCTTGGTGGTCTTCTTGGTACAGTAGTGGTTACATACAGAACTTTAGGTGATGATGAAAAGTCACCCTTTCTTCCACCTGATGTTGTTAGAGCAATACAAGGAGAAGATTATATACCCATTACTGGTTATGTGATCTTCGCAGCCAATGAAAGCGAAGCCACAATATCTTTGCCTATTTTGGATGATTATGATCCTGAGAGGTCAGAATCTGTTTTTGTGGAGCTAAACAATACTGTTTTGATCGACAAAGTACAGGATCGGCCAAGTAAGTGTCTTTCATATGTAAACCCAAAGCTTAAATATGTAGGCTAATATTTATATTTAATAGGATAAAATGCAGCAATTGAAATTACAGTAAAATTTTACCTCTGCCTAACTCTGTATAGTTAAGAATCCTGTAAGTTATATGTCAGAGTATCTCACATTAAGTATGAAGATTCTGTGTGTCAGCATATATTTCCTTTACCACAAAATTTTGTCAGGGGTGGACATTTCTTTCTCCCTTCTGCATCTGCTTTATCCCAGGTGTTTTAGGCCAACTGTATTACTGTATTGGTTTTGTGTGCTAATACCTGCTCACCTGTTGTTTCTGTAAAGCACAATGATAGGAAATAAGCTAGTTGCACTTACTGAAAGCGAAAAAAGCCTTTTAAACATTAAGTGGTGTAGAATTGCAGCTTCATGCTGGCTTTTTAGCGTAGAGGATGTTTGCCCGATCAGATAAATTCAGGTCATTACAGCCTTATTTATGCTTAAGAGCTTCTTGGCATGCCTAATTTCCCTTCCCTCTCCCCCATGACTCTCCCACATTAATCTTGATTTTTAAGGGAAACACTACAAAAAATTCTACTGGGAAACTGAAAGGTTACTTATAGTTCATCATTGCTAGTGTAAAATTCTATTGTCCTATGGACAAATAAATAAGTAATTTTGCTAGTACCTCACCTCTTCAAAGAACTGGTGTTTTGTATGCTCCACAGCAGGGTAGAATAATAAGTTAGTAAGAATGTGGATTTTCTGACATAATATAATTCAAACATCAAAAATATGCTTGTGCAGTTTGTAGTTATATTTTGTCCAAATCTAAAATGAAAATTTTATTGAAAGCTAGTAGTGGCCATCCACTAAACTCAGGTGTATGTATATGAACAGTATAGCCATATATAGGAGGCATTTCAGGCTTGCTCTAAGAGGTTTTTTTCATATTTCAGTTGTAAATTCTCCTCGTCTTGGATCAGTGGGTGAGACTATAGCTCATGTAATTATCAATGCCAATGATGATGCTTTTGGAACACTTCAGCTTTCAGCTTCAGCTGTGCGAGTTGCTGAAAATTATGTTGGACCAATCATTAACGTGACCAGAACTGGGGGAATTTTTGCAGATGTTTCTGTGAAATTCAAAGCTATGCCAATAACTGCAACAGCTGGTAAGAAATCAAAATAGCAGAAATACACATTCTGTGTTAAACCAGAAAGAGCATACTGTATGCTTCGAGTAACCAAAGCAAGCAAGTGTGTATTGAATGCAGTCTAGTAAAACAAGTAGAAAAAATACCAAAGTGTGAGATACTTACTGAGTGTACTTAGGAGACAGGAATTCAGGTCCTATAGAAGAGACCTTACATCAAATTTAAAAAAACTCAGAGATATCATCACTGAAGAATCTAGCAAGAAAACTAAGGAAAGGAATTGGCTGTTTGTTTCCCTGGTGGCCACTCACTTTCTCAAAAAAATAAAATAAAATAAAAAATCCTGTAGTAGTATATATAGCTAGTACTTAGTCCTTTGTACATATTTCAACCTACCATACATGGCTTATTTGAGTTTCTTGGAGGGAAATTGAGAGCTGGTGACTCCTCTGTGAAACAGACAAATGTTAAGCACAATTCAAGAAGACTTTTACTTTGCAAATGAAAGGTAAAGCTCTCAGGTGATCCCTGAAAAGCTCCACGAGGGAAGGAGTGACCTTATGTCCTTTAGTAAAATCTCCTTTGAAAAAGGTACTTCTGTTTCATTTTATCTCTTGGAAAGCCAGACAACTATCAGAAATCAAATATAGAAATGTCACAGTTGTGTGATCTTCTCAATGGAAGATAATAATGGACCTTTTGTAATTGCTTCTTGGACTGACAGTGTAAACTCTGTTTTGGCCAAGATGAGATTTATTTTCATCCATCCAGATATCTAAAAGGCACTAGGAAATAAACAATTGTATTTTCTGGGTATGAAGATAAAGAAAAAAAAAACACAAAAAAACACACCAACATATGAACACAAGGGAATGCAAAAAGAACAGATAAATATTAGTGCTGATAAACATTAGTGATGTTTCATAATGAACCAGAATGCCTTAATATTCTTCTGTGTTTTGATTGTTTTGTTATTTTTTCATGTACAAATCTAGGTGAGGACTACAGTGTAGCCTCATCAGATGTTGTCTTACTAGAAGGAGAAACAAGTAAAGCTGTGCCAATTTATATAATTAATGATATCAATCCTGAAGTTGAGGAGTCCTTTTATGTTCAGCTGCTGAATCAAACGACAGGAGGAGCCTTGCTTGGATCTTTGACGAGGGCAGTCATAACCATTGAGGCTTCTGATGACCCGTTTGGATCCTTTGGTAAATGAGTCTTATTTGCATATTTTCTCTTGTCCAGTAGCAATCTGCTGATTTGTGGGTGAGTTATTACTGGGCAATGGAATAAAAATTTTCAGAATACAAAAAGGGAAGTCTGGATGAACACAGTAAAGGACAAAATAAGATAAACTAAATTAAAACGTGTAAGTAAGGGCAAATGGTGCCCTTATATAGCGAAATTGAAGCATTCAGTCAACTTATATATCAAGATTTTGTGAGACGAAGGTGGATTTTGGAGTCTCCTAATGGGGATGGATTTTAATTTAATTTGTATTTTTTTATCTATTCTAAATGTTGCATTTCTGCAATAGCTTGAAGCTTAAGTTTACATGCCAAAACCTGTTTAGATAGTGCAGTGTCATTGTTTTACAAAATAATCAGGCAAAGCAGGTTTAAATATCTGGGGAAATTGGAAAGTACAAATATGACTTAAATTGCATTCTTGTATGTTCTGGTTGTTAGTTATTGTAGTTTTTCTTCTTTCTATCATTATCAGTAAAATGGATTGTGGACACTTTCCAAAAATAGTTTCATTACACAGGTTTTGAGAAAAAAATGGTAATTTCAAAAATTTAATGACATTTTAGAAATTTATCTTTTCTATTTATTTTTTCTATTTCAGTATTTCTGGTGTATGTTTTCCAGCCATTTTATTTGACTTACTCTTTCTCCCTTTAGTACCCTACTTTATTTCAGTTATTCCATTTTATCAGCAAAATGTAAAGGAAATTGACAAAAGTAAATAATTCCACATGGATAATTCATTAACTTCATTCTTAACAACTAAAGATTTTATACAAGAAAGACTTATATTTGAAACAATTTAGATGGAATATGTTGACACATTTTTTCCATACGTGACATAAAAAATGATAAAAAATTTCCTCACTGGGAAAAATTACCTTCTGACCGTCTTCTAAAAACTTAGATCATGGCTAGCCTTGAACAATGGATACGTTGGAATAAACTCTTGGGTGGGGGCTGAATTTTCATGCCAATTTTATTTGCAGATAAAATGATACTGAAAGTTCAATTTGAAGTTTAAACCTGATTAACATTTTTTTAATTGTGCAAATGAATGCAATCAAGTGAAATAAAATATATAATTCAGTAACTAGGATGGTGTTTTTATTTTAAATATTACTGTTAATGAAATACACCTCTTTGTGCTGCACTTCAGTGTTCCAGATGACCGAATTTACTGTGGAGGAGCCTGAATCTGGATCAGTACCCATAAATCTGCCAGTAATCCGCAATGCTGGGACACTTGGTAACGTTACTGTTGAGTGGGTTGCTACCATTGGTGGACACCCTGCTGATGAGGACTTGCAGGTTGCCTCAGGCAATATTACTTTTGCCCCTGGGGAAGCCTTTCAGATGCTACTATTGGAAATCCTGGCTGATGATGTTCCAGAAATAGAAGAAGTAAGTCAAGCACTTACATCTTCCTTGAAGATGGTATTAATTTTGACTTGTTCTAGAAATATGTATGATGGAAAACAAGAAATGTTCCGGCAGGAAGGTGCTATAATTTCATGTTATACTTTGCTTGTAATTATTGTTAGAAAAACCACAAATTGTCTAGCTGCATTACTTCTTTTTCTTTTCTTCTCTTTGAGATTGTCCGTGTAGAATTAACTCAGGCCTCCAATGGTGGTGCTATTGGGTTAGATGGCGTGGCAAGTATTATAATACCTGCCAATGATAATCCTTATGGCACAGTTTTCTTTCATCAATCCTTATATCGAGTTCAGGAGCCACTAGAAAGAAATTTGCTGGCAAACATAACAGTCAGGCGAAGGTTTGTATAATGTTTGCTTTATTTGTAATTACTATTTATTCTTCACTTTTGTTTTCACTATAATGTCAAATTTCATGCTCCTCTCATAAAAATATGTGCATCAATTCTTTGATCTGCCATCTCAATGTATTTTCATTTCAAACACATTGTTTTTGAAGTAGATGTCTGTGTATTACATAAATTACTTAAACGTAGTATACATTGAAATGCACAATGTAAACTCAGCGTACACAGTGTACTATTCATTTTGTCCGTTTAATCATCAAATCATTTAAACCTGCATGGTAGCCTGTTCCTGTGATTTGAACAGGAGGACAAAATGGCCAGCCCTTACAGGATGAAAATAAGAGAAGGAAAACAGGTTTTATGCATGTGATCCTAGAGGAAGGATGATAAGTCTGGGTGTCACCGGCTTTTTCTTCCTTGCAAGTAAGGAGAGCTGCCAAGTCCTGAAGAAGACTAAGTTAACTCCTAGAACCAAATGTTTACAAATATGCATTCTTAACAGACTACTACCTAAGCTATAAATAATCAAACTTGCTATCCACAAAAAAATAAGATAACTCAGTTATTCTGGTACTAGTTTCAAAGGGAATGCATTTTGATGTGTTATTTGGAATTTTTCAGCAATTCAGAAAGGGTCAGTTGATTTTGTTCACTTCTATTATTAACCCAGAAACATGTAGAATATTAGACATCCTTTGTCAACTAACAGAACTTTATTTTATTATAATGTCTTTTAGTGAGGGAAGATTTGGTCAGCTGCAGATTTTCTACAGCACTTCTGAGACTGACGTTGTAGCTCTTGCTGTGGAGCAAGGTCAGGATATCCTGGCCTACTACGAGCCTCCTGTACAAGGAATTCCTGACAAACCATCCAAGACCAGAGTGAATGTGTCAGCAGCAAGTGACCCTGTGTATTCCTGTGCAGCTCAGTGCCTAAAAGAACAAGCATGTTCAGCCTTTACATTTTCCAGTGCCTCAGGGATTCCTCTCTGCCTTTGGCTGACGTCAGATATCAGCCCATTAACTAACAACACTTCAGGGTTCCGGACCTACAAGAAAAACGTTACCAGTGCATTCGCCCTCTTCAGCACACAAGCCATCGCTGGCAGTGATTATGAACCTGTTACAAGACAGTGGGCCATAATGCAGGAAGGGGAAGAGTTTGCAAATCTAACAGTTACCATACTGCCTGACAGCCTGCCAGAACTGGATGAGAGATTCACTATAACCCTTTTGAAAGCAGAACTGATGAACGTCTCAGCCAGCTCAAAAAACCAACCAACCATAGGACAGCCAAATACCTCCACAGTTATCATAAGGATGAATGGAGACGCATTTGGAGTGTTTAAGATCTACAGTGTAAGTCCCAATGCAACAGAGAAAGGTCTGTATGTTGAAGTAGAGGAACGTCCTCAGACCAACGTGCAGCTAATGATACACAGAACAGAAGGCAGCCTGGGACAAGTGACAGTGGAATGGCGTGTCATTGGTGGGACTGCTACTCCAAACTTGGATTTTATAGGTGTCGGTGAGACTCTGGTGTTTGCTGAAGGTGAGACAAGCTCTCGTTTTGGCTTCTGTTTTGTAAAACTAAGAAAAAGAAAAAAGAACGTGACAAGTACACGATACTGTGGATGTTTTGACAACTGATATCTTCTTCTTAGGCTAAATTTTCCTGAATGCTAAGGATACACGTGCAAAAGAGTATGGTTGTTCATTAGCATGTAGCATTATCTTGCAGAACACACACAGTGGTAGCAAAGCACAATGAAATATCTAAGCACAATAAATACCTAAGGGTTTTTATTAAAGAAATATTGCAGTATAAATATTGCACTCTAAAGATTTCCTTTACCACATAAGTAAGGATTAATAAAGTCGAAGATAGTTGTTACAGCAAGGATAATGGAAATGAGAATCAGGCCTAAGTGGTCTTTTGTTAGCCCTCGGTCACTACAGTACTAATTTTTCATGACATCTCTTTAAATTCTGAGATCATATTGTAACATAACAAAACATATTTAAACGTAACATAACAGAACATATTTAAAAGAATTGCAAACAGGACAAACAAGTCCCTCTCAGACATTACTTAAGTACCATGCAGCATGCTGTATTTTATGCTGTATTTTATTTTTTCAAAGTCTGAGTTAATCGAACTGATATTTTGAAAGCAATTTCCAGGTGCGTAGTAAAGATTCTAGTGTGCTAGCTTGATAAATCATCTGAATAGTAAGGCATGGCTGCTGGCAATGATTGTGAGGCTGACATGTAATTACATTACCCGTTATAAGTTTAGTAAAAACTGATTTTGAAGTATTTTGAAAGACAATCTAGCAGGAAATACATATGTATTCTGTAAATTGATATTCTAATGATCATAAAACACAGCTGGGTTATGCACACGCACTGAACAACAGGATTGTGTTGTAAATTTTAATGGATATATAGCGACTAGAGATTAACGGTGTTTGCTGCTTACATTATTATTCTTTGATAGTCCCAAAGGCAAGGAACTAACAAAATGTCATCCCATTTCAATGCATTCCCTGGCTCAGTAAATGTACTCATATTGAATGTACACCCTTGTGTAAATGGTTCATCGGAGAGCTTAGCACCTGGCAATTTATTTTTTTTTCAAGAATGATATTCCCCTTTTCTAAGTTAAATTTTAAAGTCATAGAATTTGTAATGAAAATAAAGAATTCTAGGCACTCCGAAATAATTCCTATATAATTAATTTCTACATAGTATATTTAATGATGTGATCGTTTTATTGGCTTAATGTGACTGATCAATAGTAATTAGATAAAATTTCATAATGACATTCACTGACTTCCAGAAAGGTAAATAAGTTTGTTTCATGCAATTTTAATATATTTTATGTATTTAATTATTTTCAAAATGAGATGATTGAGTCTTTTTACAAGGTGGTTTCCAAGTGGACACACGGTTGTATACGTTCTTCTCCTTGTAGGTGAAACAAAGAAGATGGTCACGCTGCCCATTATAGATGATCCAGAGCCAGAGGATGATGAAAGTATTGAAATCAGCCTGGTCCATACTGAAGGAGGGAGTCGAATTTTGCCCAGTTTTGACACTGTCACAGTGATTATTCTGGCAAGTGACAATGTGGCAGGAATTATAAGCTTCCATACAGCCTCAAGATCTGTTATTGGTTGTGAAGGTGTGTTCTTTGTGTTGACCACGCTCAAATTTTAATGCCAGTTTCCATCTTTGTGCTTTCAGTTGATAATGACTCACAATGATTGTGTTTCACTGTTCAGAGAACACCAGCAAGAAGTGAATATCCACATACCTGACATGTACTTTGAACTCTTGCAAGCATTCATAGAATCACAGAATGCTTAAGGTTGGAAGGGGCCTCTGGAGGTCATCTGGTCCTTTCCCCCTCAAGCAGGGCCACCTAGAGCAGGTTGCTCAGGACCATGTCCAGGCTTTTGAGTATCTCCAAGGAGGGAGACCCCACAATCTCTCTGGGCAACCTGTGCCAGTGCTCCCACACAGCACAAAAGTGCTGTCTGATATTCAGAGGGAACCTCTTGTGCTCCAGTTTGTGCCCGCTGCCTCTTGTCCTGTCCCTGGGCACCACTGACACGAGCCTGGCTCTGTCCTGTTCCACCCTCCCTTCAGGTATTGAAGGACACTGATGAGATCCCCCTGAGCCTCCCCTTCTCCAGGCTGAGCAGTCTCAGCTCTCACAGCCTCTCTTCCCTTCCCTTGATCACCTCGGTGTCCCTCTGTTGGAGTCTTCCCAGTACGTTTAGGTCTGTCTTGCACTGGGGAGCCCAGAGCTGGACCCAGTGCTCCAGGTGCAGCCTCACCAGTGCAGAGTAGAGGGGAAGGATAGCTCTCTCAGCCTGCTAGGGATACTTGGCCTAATTCAGCCCAGAATGCCATCAGCCTTCTTAGTAACAAGGCATGTTGCTGGCTCCTGCCCAGTGCAGTGTCCAGCAGGACCCCAAGCCCTTTCTGTCAAGCTGCTCTCCATCAGGGTGCACGCCCTGGTGCCTGGGGCTGCTCCCCGCCAGGGGCAGGACTCTGCCCTTCTCTTTGTTGGCCTGCACGAGGCTCCTGCCAGCCCGCTTCATGACTGCCAACATACACACACCTAATAGTCATAAGCAAATCAGATCTATCAGCGACTTACAAAGAATTTAAAATATTCTAGAAAACATTCCTGCAGAAACACTAGGGTAACATCTTCCCTTTGTCTGTCCCATGAACCTGATGTTTTTTTATGGCAGATGATTTGGGAAGTAGCAATTATAAGAGAAAGCAAACATTTGAGAAAGAACAATAATAATTTGGTATGTACTAAACATTTCTACTATTGTTTTAAAGAATACACGGCATGTTTCATCTACAGTTTGATGCAGTTTTGCATAGGATGATAATAGTACTGGTGGTGATTGCTTTAGGTGGCCTTTGATGGAATCTCAGTGTATTGCAGTATCACGTTTCTCTGATGTTTGAACTGATGGGCAGGGAAAGTTCACAAAACAGGAACTTGTCCCCTAATGTGTGCACTACATTTTCTGTTTGAAGAAAAATGGCTTTCTCAACCAAAGGTTTTTTGTTTTGTTTTCCCAACATGAAAGGGCATCATAACCTTTGGTTTTTTATCTAGGTATGGTTTGTGTTAATTCTGTGCCAAGCCAGATGTGATATGATTAGCTAAGAAGAGCTGTTAATGAGCACAAGGAATTAATACAAACTGTCTCAGTCCCAAAGTCCCTGAATACTTTCAACTGGTTAAATGTTATTCATAGCATGCTACCAAATGCTGGCTGCTTGAAACTGAAGTACTTGGCTATAGTTCTATTATTATATATAGTTATTATTATATTATTTTTCCAGGTTGTGAAAAGAAATAGTTCATTGCCTTCCAGCCAGAAACAAAACAAGTGAACTAAGTGTCTTTGATTAAAAAAAAAAGAGAGAGAAAAAGGGAGAAATAGAGAAAGAGCAAAAGAGCTAAGGCATTTAGATTATTTTAGTTTGTCAAAATATTTTTTTCATTCGAAAGCAAAATTTACCAGACATAAATCCAAATATCATTACTTTTACAGTTATTGTGTTATTGAAAATTTTCTGTTAAGTGAATACATTTTGTTTTCACAATGTGCATGTTATTTTTTACCTTATTGAGGATAAGTGTAGTATTTTTTTATTGGACAGGGGTCTGCGACAGTTGTGTAACTGTATTACAAGAAAATGCACTGCAGTAGCTTAAAGTAATGAGGAAGAGGAGAGCGGCTGATGCTCCCTTCTTCACAGCGATAAATACCCACCTCTTTGTTTCTCTATGTAAGAGATGCATCACTTATTAAGTCACAATGTAGAAATGTAAAAGTATGGATAAGGATTAAATATTAAAAAAAATATTGAATTTAGCCTAATAACACTTTCAATCTTCAGAAATCAATTAGTGTTCATATTAGCATTTCTTCTGGATAGGAATACCAAAAAAATCTTGGTAAAGCTGGTAGGAAACATGGATCAGTAAATAACTACTTGGAATCTGTAATAATGACTTCAAGTTTCTTCTCAGTGTTTGGATTATAGTGGAACAGCTTTCTATATCATAAAGCATTTTTCCCAGTCTTCAATGAAAATTCATTATAACTTATAGAGATATATTGAAATAAGCTTTGCCTTATTTGTGTGTATGTGTGTTTTCCCAATGGTACTAAACCATTGAAACCACTTTTCTTTTAAATCTTTATTTCTTTGTAATGGATATGCAAAATTCTCAAATAGAACATAGTGGATTGCAGTGCAGTGTTAAACACTGTAATGATTTAGCCTCAGAGGAACCTGTAAATTGGGAGTCTACCATCCAGATATTTGACTGTAGAAGTGGAATCCTTGTGATATCAATAAATTTTGAATTCCTTAATTTTCTTAGAAGCAACATGGACCAACTTAAGCCAAAGATGTCGACATCAATGTCGACATCAATGTTGACATCTCTGAGACTTAACTGAAGTTTGAAATGTTGGGGCTGAATAGCACATTTATGTATTTGAAAATGGGTGTATACAGTTTTTGTATTACTTCTTTACAATATTAAATTTTATTTAAGTATATTAAGGGCTCTTGAAGTTAAGAATTCCTTTCTCTTTCATTGGTAGCCAATATACATGCATATCTCTGACTCTTCCTTACAAAAAATAAATGTAACTAGAAAATTTTCAGATTTTTCTTGCCAGTTTTAGCTGTACAATGCTGTACAATTCTGTAAGGTAATACAGTAGAATAGCAAGACAGCATCCTAAGTTGCTGCTCTCTAAATTGCATAATCAAAGGGACTAGTTGGGCAGCATAATGTTATTATAACATTATCTTATGTTTTGTTAATTCTTCAATAAGCAAAAGAAATCTCATGTATTGTTTTCAAAAATCTCAGAATTGTAGATTTCTGCATATTTCATGTCTCTGAAAGCCAATGCAGGACAAAATGTGCTGTTGAACTTAAATTCTGTGGACCTGAAAAATGCATATGAAATATGAATGCCATGTACCTACCTATTATAAATAACCATCTGTCCTCTATTGTGAATGTTTTGCAAAATATTGCCTACTGATCTATTCCATGTTGATATAACATGCTAATTTCACATGTCCACATTTAAAATATTTAATGGAAATTTTGTGAAAAACTTGTGAATATAAAACAATTTCCACATTTTACAAAGCCTACTAAGAGGTCTACTCTTTTTAATTAAAGTGCCTTTGGGGTTAAATGTTATAAATGTGCAAAATACCATAGTATTTGCTTCCTTTATATGCACATTGTCCAGCAATACTGATTACCTCTGAGATTATAAGAAATTATTAACATTTTCTGAATGTTTTGTTTTCTAACAGTGACCATATTTGTAAGTTCGAACTCACATAAATGGAACTTACAGATAATTATAAGCATTTTTTTCTGCATGCATTGAATAAAGTCACAAGACAGTGCAAATGTTCAGATAATGTGTATTCTTTCCAGGGAACTGTTGTAGAAAACTACTATTATTGTTGGTACATACAGTAGTTACTGTTTTGTACAGTTTACAGACTTGTATTGCTCTAATGTTTGCGCATGTTTTCATGAACATTCCCTTTCTAAGTTATTCATCTATACCAAGTTCCCTCATATGTTCATAATTATTTCCAAGTGTGAACTAAAAACAGAAAAAAAAAAACTAGAAGAGTTTTAAGTTTAGGTTTTTCTTTTCAGCATTAAAAGTGAATGTGGTATATAACTACTGTGAAATTCAAACTGACAAAAATAGCAATATCTTTCAGGAAAAATACTTTAACTGTGTGATGCATGTTTTTGACCTCTCATTTTTATAACCAACATGTAGAAGAGGAGACCCTGAAACACTGCATCTTGTCCTTTATTCCTAGGAGAACAATTACAATTCCACATCGTAAGAACTCCTCCAGGACTGGGAAATGTTACTGTTGAGTGGAAGATAGTAGGACATAATGTAAAACAAAATTTTGCAAACTATTCTGGAATACTTTTTTTTCCTGAGGTAAGTCCATAAACAGTGATGTTGGCTACAGGAAAATAGTGTGATTAGAACTGATCTGAGAAAAAGTGTGCCTTTTCAACAGTCCTTCTTTCTTGGTTTGATTATTTAATTTCTCACTTTTTGACTTACAAACTGGAGGGAGCTTACAATTCTTGATACTTAACTCTTCTTAAAGAAATTGTTCAAAATACTTGTCATTATGATATCACTTGTGTTTTATAAAATAATGGCTAATCAATTTACCCTTAAAACAAATAGGGGACGTTGAATACAACATTGTATGTTGATCTGCTGGATGACCATATTCCTGAAGAAAAAGAAGAATACCAAGTCATCCTATACAACATCAAAACAGAAGGTAATGCAGAACTATAGCCAGCTACATCTTAAAAATACCATTTAATAATATAATATTTTTAATTTTATTATTTCATTTTGGAGGTATAGGACTGAGCAAACTGCAGCTGGTGCAAAGTACGCAAAGTTCATTAACATTTTATTGAAATAGGCTTGGTCCTTATGTATGTATATATAAATCCCACCGTGTCTCCACAAATACACTTAAATGGTTTTCAATCCTGATTTAACTCTGCCTATTTAATTCAATGGTTGTTTCTTCCCTTAATCTTAATGCAAACTGAGTTTACTAATATGTCATGGATAGAGTTGCCATGAAACATGCAGATATTTTTATCTTTTTAAACAATCTTGTCAAGCTGCAGACTTACTGATCTGTCCCTGAATTCAAGGTGGTCAGAATATTTTATTCTTGCCATTAAAATTATAGTGAGAAAAGAAGCCTTAAACTGCATCCGTTCTGAAATACCTTTTTTCAAACTGAAATTAATGTCCAAACACCAAACTAACTTGACATGGATTGTGTTGCTGCGAGGTGCCTTATCAACTTCCGAGAGTCACTGTGGCCCAACGGGATGAGCAAAATTATTCATCAAAGCAATAGTTGGAAAACATATCAGTTTATTGATGTAATGATTGTGAAGTGGAATATAGTTTTAAGCTTTTGGAGGTACTTCCTGGGAAAATGGTTTATTTCCTTTTAAAATATAGGGAAGTTGATATTTGGCACTGGCCTGTTAAGTTTTCTTATTTTTTAATACATTTTTGTGACTTTGTACTTGGTATGCATAAAATTTCTGTTTCTATTTGTTATAGAATGTAAGTATATATATGTGTGTAGGTCCCACACCATCCACATACTTCAGTGAGCTTTGGTTTCGTGGTATTTGCATGGCTACTGAACGTTATTTAAATGTAATATTAACAATAATGTAAGACAAAAATATTAGTTGCATAACACTTCATTCACTGCAGTCCACTGATTCTCTTGCAGGAGTTTCTTCTACAGGTGCTGCTGTTTTGGATAGTCAAGGATATGAAGCTGTTCTAACAGTAGAAGCTAGTGATGAACCACATGGAATTTTGAATTTTGCTTCCACATCCAGGGTGGTTTTAATCCCAGAAGAAAACAAAACAATTCAGCTTTTTATTAACAGAGAATTTGGATCTCTAGGTCTGTATAACAACTCCAAGAGAAAGGAAGTTTTGTTTTGCTTATCATTAGGCAAATAAAAGCCATGATAATGAAAGTTTGGAAAAATCTTTGTTACAGTTGGTATTTTTTTCAGAACTTCTAAGCTTCTTTCTGCAGACTTGGAAACTAAATATTACTTATTACTAGAGTCATAATCCTCATTAATACAGCAAGGGATCTGAAAGCTGTAACAATCAGGTGGCTATTAAGGTTACCATATTTTTGTCTAATGAGTCTGTCTCAAAGCATTAGTCTCTTCAGAAAAAATAAAAAACATGAGAAAAGTGACATGTACACACATCCCACATATTTTTTCTCTGAATTTCAGGAAGTCAGCACCTTAGGAATGTCACATGGAAAAAGTTGTGTCCAGACCATTGAATTCAATTTATGTCTCCTCTGACAATTTCTGATTCCTCTTTGAATCAATTTATCCATTAACATCCTTTAAACTATATAGTATTCAATTCTACAATACAATAGTGTGCTTCATGAAAAAAAAAATGAATCTTGTGTTTGTTGCCTGAAAATAGCAACTTATGTTGTGAGAAAACATGTATAATAATTTCCTATTTGCCTTTTTGGACTATATTTACACCTCGGTGATAATCTGGCTGTTTCTTTTGCCATACTTGTTTTGAAATGAAGTAACATTTACAGTGCTTTTCAAGATCTGGAGACACCAGAGAGTTTTAGAGACATTTTAATGACACTATTTTTCCATTTATTTTTTAATACCAGTCCATACTCTAGTGTACTCTTTGAACACTATTCAGTAAACTAATGTTTTAAGATAATTGTTCATAGTAAGTGCAAGATCTCTCACTGAATTAAAATAAGCATCGTTACTTATTTATTAATTAGGACTCTTTTATCTCTTACATTTTATTTCATATAGAGCAGCTTTTAATTTCATCTATCATTTTATTTCAGGTTCATACTCCTTATGTTTGCCACTTGACTTACCCTACCAGATTAGCGAGAGGTGGCTTTATTCTCAAAACTATAATGTATAACTTTTCTGCTTGGTAATATTTATCCATGTGTCCCCTAATTTTGTTCTCTATTGAAGTTTGTCAATCTACCCAGGAAAGTATCTAGATTTATTAATCTGTGTTTCCCAGCACTGTCTTTAGAGCCTTTCTTAGATATCTGTCATTCCCAAAAAGTGTCCTTGTTGCAAAAACTCATATTAATGGTACATGAGATGTCCCAGTTAGTCTTTCAGCAATTTCATATTTATGGTCCACAGAACTTCAAATTTCTGGATGCATTTGGACCCAATGATTTTTGAGTCCTATGCAGACAGACAAGTCAGCAAAGGTCAAATTGAAGGCATATTGATAACGGTAACAAAGGTACACTAGCTCCAATGTACTTTGGATAACTCTTTTAATCCTTCTGTTTTGCAGTTAGTCTTTTTATTTTGTGGATGAGAATTTGATCTCTTGTCTTTATCCATTCCAGTGAACATTATATAAGAACTGAAAAACAATTTTTTTTTTCTTTTTTTTTTTCTCCTCACAAATTAAACAGGTACTATCAATGTTACTTATGCCACAGTTACAGGATTGCTCACTGTAAGTAATCAGACAGAAGAGACTGTGGCTGAACCAGGAGCTGATTATGTACCTGCTTCTGGCTCACTGATTTTAGAAGAAGGAGAAACATCAGTTGCCATAAATATTACTATTCTAGAGGTAACCTCTAAACCCTTTAATTCTGTACTTTTCTGTATGATTTCAAAAGGGTAATATTTTGGGAACTAAAGCTTGCAGCCATTATTTGAAGCCCTGTGTTATATTTCACTATCATTTAGAAAGATGGTTTCAATCTTAATATTAAAATCACAAGGGATCAAATAGTCACAGAAAGCAGCTCTACCTCTGTCTAAAGGTAATAAAGTTGTCTCATTAAAACTTTACCAACTATCTAGTAGTATTTAGAACAGTGTGCTTCATGGCTGGCTACAGGCTCATACTTTTTCATTGCTGGAGATACATGCCTCTAAAATCGGTCAGTAATTTATTTGCAAGAATAGTTTAGCGTCACCACAGGATCTTTTTCATGATATATAATGTCTTACTTAATTCTTCCACGATAATCAGTTTCAGACCCAATAAAATTATTTCAGGAAAACAGAAAAATGAATTCTAGTGTCACAGTAATATTAGAGACTTGTTGTGTGATCCTTTTTGGTGACTTCTGTGGAAGTTTCTTAAAGGACAATGAGAAGAGGATGTACTGTATTTGTGTTTTGCAGGATGATATACTTCCCTATGTGTGGGGTCAGGCCGACAAATAGGGCCCTCCGTTCCCCTGAGGAGGGAGTCGCCTACAACAATCACCCTTCTTTCTTTCTTGGTGGAGGCAGTCCTGAGGCGTGGAGTCAACTTCCTCACCTCAGGCATCCTCCCGGGTAGGCTTCCTACCTCATCCTCACCCACCAGTCTCTCCAGCTCCAGGGCCTCAAACCTATTGTTCAAGGGCACCTGGGAAGGCGGCGCCGGCAGGGGAGGGCATCTCCTGCGAGGTCGAGCAGGGACCTGTCTCCATTCCTCCTCAACTCGCAGGTCCCCTCCCTCTGCCCGATGGCAACAGGGCAGGGGGTCCACCCCCCTTTGGGGCGTCTCACCCTGGTCCCTCTCCCTCCGGTCCTGCAGGGAGTCGCTCCACCAGTCTATCTCCCGCTCGCACTCCCTGATATCCCTCAGCCTCTGCACCTCCTCCTTAAGCTCCGCCACCATGCGGACCAGGTCGTCCACCTGCTCGCACCTCACGCAAGCAGTCTCCCTGCCTCCCGCCGATGGCAGCAAGAGGCTCAGACACTCCCCGCATCCGGAGACCTGAACTGCCGCATGTTTGGGCGGGCAGTCGGTCTGGGTGTGCACTGACTTCCTAGAGAAAGCACCGTGCCTGGTGGAGACCATTGTAGCCCAGCTGACGGGAGAGTGCCGTTAGAGGAATTGTCCCTAAGGGCGGGTGTGAGCGCTCCGCCCTCCCTGCCCGCCAACTGCCTCGCTAACTGCCGCGTCACTCCCCCCGCGTCACTCCCTGTTTGCTGGCCCTGGTCGCCGCGCTCCTGGTCGCTCGCGCTCCCTAAGGGCTGCCTTTGAACGGCCGGGGGGAGGAGCTGACGCTGACGCTGCTGGCCCCGCCTACGCCTCGTCAGCCTCCCTCACGAGGGCTGCCGGTGCCTGGCGGCTCCCTCACGTAGGCTCGGTGCCCGAAAAATAGCCCTGCCTGTCCCGATCCCGCGCTCCGCTGCAGCACGCGTCTGCCCCGGAGCCGGTCGCCTCGGCAAGGCGTGTTTTGCAGGATTGTGTTTTGCAGGATGATATACCAGAGGTGCAAGAATTCTTCTTGGTTAATTTAACTTCAGTGGAACTCATCATGAACCATTCAACGTCATCCCCACCTAAGCTAGGTAAAAACATCTTATAGCAAATTATTTTTACTTTTCCTTTTTAATGGTTTATATTATATTACCTTGGGAGATTACCATTATTCCTCTTACTTACCAACTATGCTGAGATGAGACATGGTTATTTAGAAGAAACATCATAGAATATGAAATAGATTTATTATTACACTTAATCTCTTGCTTTTTAAACTCTGGGAAAATTTAAATTAATTTTCGTAGAGGAGTTAGTAATTATCAGTTGGAAAGGACAATTATTTGAAAAGTTTATTGGTGATTTTTTCATCTGATTTTCATTTACAAACTACAAAATGGAAAAAAAAAAGTAAAAAAAAAACTTTATGTGGCTACTCTGCTCACTCTTTTAAAAAAGTCTGTTTTTATTCTTTTATCACTTTTAGGAAACATATTTTATGGTTTTCCTACTCTTGCAATGATCTTTATTATTTGCTTAGTCTGCTTCTCATTTTGCTTCTTCAGAATTCAGTAGAATAGTAGTCATTAGCTTTAAGAACTGTTGGATTATCCTGTGGTACTAAAGACTAGTTATATAATGTCAGACATCTTCTTTGACTCTTTTCCCTTTTCTTTGCATGCTTATAGAAGTGACTGAGTTAATTCGTTACAGATTGAAAGGTAACTTGCAAGACTCATTGCTGATTTGTGAATAGTTGAGTCTAAAATATGAAAGGAGTAGCATATAAGAATGAAAGATTCATCCAAACTAAACAGTGTTGTATAGTCTCACTTTCTCTTTGGCTGTCTCCTTGAACCATGACCATTTAACACTGATGTGACACTGCATTGGGTCAGCTTTACTTACAATGAGAAAATAATAGTTTTAAGTCATAAGGAAAAAATGTGTTCACATAACATGTCAGTGAATTCTTCTGGTAGAAGAAATAGCCTGACTCAAATACGTGTGTCCGCGTGTGTGTCTGTGAGCAAACTCTTACAGATCCTGGGTGAACAGATCTGACTTCAGGGTGACATGAGAAAATGCAGGAGTGAAGCAGAAATGTCTCTAATTGCCATTACTCCCTCAGGATTTGTAAACCTCAGTAACACTTCTGTTGTCTGTGTAGAGCTATTGCTCATCGTCATCTCTACCTCATAGTGACAGGCTTAGATTCATGGCAATAATCTTCTACTTTTGTTCAGTTTTATCTGAATTGATGGAAAAATGTATATGGATCTAAACATAATATACTTATGGCAGACTCGGTGAAGTCAATTTGGTTTTAGAAAGTAAGTTGAAGTTTATAAAAAGTAAACAAGTAAGTTAAGGTAGTTGTGTGGTGCGGTTGTCTGAAAAACAACAACCTATTTTCTGAGAAGTATTAAGTTTTGACTGTAAAGTTCTGGTCTCTGAAGTTAGTAGACTTTTCTGACATTAACCTATTATTTGGTGTTTTTCACACTGCAGTGTATTCAATTACGATTTCAGGCTAATTGTAAATACCTGTATGTCTTTATGGAGCAGTAGAATATTACAGTATGTGAACACCCCACAAATAAATTAATAGTTGTGTATTTGTAGTGAAATCTGAGGTGTGCCATTAGAATGTATGATGAGGCACTGAAGCACAAATAGAAGATGAAATGCTGAATCATTTATTATTCTTCCTCATTGTCTTTCTCATACTCAGAATGGCAAATGCAAAATATTGAATGTCATTGTAATAAACACTTATAGTGAAGACAAATTAAGATTCCATCGCAAATCTAGACTTTATTATTTTCTAATGTTTTATGTGCTGTTTAACTTTCTACATTTTCCTTAGTCTTTTTTTTTTTTATGCATTATTAAATATTACAGTGCTAATTCAAGACGCATTATTGCACTTCTAGTAGTAAGGACTCTTTCCAGTTATCTTGCCCACTCCCATTTTCTCCTACACATTTTTTGTAAAGACACTGTAATATTAGTACCGATTGAATAAATGCTTCTGTGATTCTTGAAAATCAAGAAAATTGATTTTATTGTTCTTTAATTTTTGTCTTTCTGTTTTGCCTTTTAGATGTGGAAGGTTTAGCTTCTCAAATTGTTATCGATGCTAATGATGGTGTAAGAGGAGTAATTGAATGGGAAGGTACCAAGTAAGTCTCATCTTCCTTGAAGAACTTACTGTGCCAATTAGTGATTGGTGTTGCCCATTTTCTTTCTAAAAGTAAAACTCCTGTTAAAAATAGGGCCATGTCTTTGAGATGGTAAAGTAATCATTCAATTCAGCTGAACTAGAAAGTGGGATTCCCACACTGAAAACAAAAATTCACTATTCATCTAATCAGAATTCTTTTACTTATTACTACTTTCACTGTTGTCCTTTTATATCACCAATTTGCCTAACCTCCCCAGCCTGCATCAACTCTTCCAGCCTCACCATTCATGTAAGCAAAAACCAAAACAAAACAAAACAAAAACCTCGTGTTACTTAATTCAATTTAGATAAGAGAAAAAAGGTAAAAAGGATGCGTTAGAGAACTATAAGGTAGGGAATAATTCAGAGTGAAAATGTAATAAGAATGTACTATCTTTTTCAAAAGAACATAATCAGTGAACATTGAGAATTATTCTTTTTATTTTAGTTTTGAAGTTAGTGAATCTCATGGGAATCTGACAGTAATGGCTTACCGAAACAGAGGATCATATGGCAATGTGTCTGTATTTTTTTATGCCCAAAATTTGGAGGCCCAGCTGGGTTTGGATTTTAATGTAACCTCAAGGGTAAGAAGCAACTCTAAATCTAGTACTTTTTATTCTTTCAGCTTCCGTAAAAGAATATCTTCTTGATTATTCTGCAGAATGATCAGTAGTGATGCTAGATGTTTCAGCTTGTTTCAGTTGCTTTGGTAATCTAAATAGAATGAAATAAAAATATTCTTATTCTTACTATTTATTTCTTTTTTAAAAATATATTTTTTAATATAAAGCAAAATGTAAACTTTCAAACATCGATTTCAAATTTAATTTTGATTAGACATACAAACTTTTTCATAGACTATTTTTGCAACAGGACTTTCAAAATAAATTATTCTTTCTTGTCCTCATTCTGTAATGTGCTGAACCTTTATATTTCTGATTCAATCAGTTTATAAGGAACAGAGAATATGGCTCTTCCTATGCTTTCCCTTCCTTCCTATTTCACAGAATTCTGTTTACCGTAGTCAAAAATTTCTGTGTGATATTAACTGATGTAAGTATTCGGTGCTTTATGTGTTTCAACGCTAGACTCTTTTTTTTGCTGATGGAGAAAGGCATAAATCTGTTGATGTCATGATTTTTGATGATGAGATTCCTGAAGGTGATGAGAAGTTCCAGTTAATTTTAACAAATCCATCTCTGGGGCTGGAATTAGGGGAGAACACAACAGGTAAAACTTAGTTTTAATGTTCCATTTCTTTAGAATTCTGTGGCACACATTTTAATTCCACTTTTCTGAATAATCATATTTCAGAAAGCACCATTGTCCTGCTATGGTGAATCTTTATACTCCTTTGGAAGGTTCTGAAACATCCCTGTGAAATCTGTGCAATTAAAAAGTTTATATGTAAAGCAATGAATCAGAAAGCACGAAGATGAGTTTTTCAATGTGTACTACCTCACTGAACTGAGGTCTTTTTAGAGAGTTCATAATCCTTTTCTAGGAGAGACTATATTCTTCCTGTCTAGAGATCTTCCTAGTTAAAGTGAAATGCCTTCCCATTCTCTTCAGGTAATGTCATGGACACATAAGCATTATATACACACTAAAGGAAGAATGTATTTGTGTTTATGTTATGTATTATGTTACTATATATGTATATTTATATTTTACTACGTTAACCAAAGAATATTTTCATTATTTCTTTTTCAAAAGCTACAATTACTATACTTGCCAATGATGATGGCCATGGAGTTTTGTCATTCAATAACAGCAATCACTTCTTTCTGAGAGAGCAAACATCTATCCATTTGATGGAAAGTGTTGCAGTATTGAATATTATCAGAGAACCACCTCAGGGAATATTTGGCACTGTGACTGTTCAGTATCTTGTAAGTGAGATTAATTCTTCAGAGGCAACAATGGATTTGACCCCTTCTCAAGGATATATTGTGCTCGAAGAGGGAGTCAGGTTCAAGGTAATATGCTAGTTATTACCAGAGAAGTCTAGGAAGCTTTTTTTTTGGAAATATTGGAAAGATTTCAGAAATGTCTGTGCTTTATCTTCTGTTTATTTTTTCTACTTCTTTCATTCATAAAGTGAATTGAGTCATGAGCTGTGACTGATTTCCTGTTATTATCTGATGTGGAAGTGTGTGAAAATTAAATGGGCTCATCTTTAGGTGTTTCTTAGTTTGTAAGGGTTGAGGTAAATTGAAAACAGTACACTATAGATAACGTTCATGTGTGCTTTGGAACAGTTCTTTTTATGTAGTCAATCTATAGCTGAAATGCAAACTTACTTTAAATTAAAGTGATAATTTGCAAGCCTAATAGTTAAGATCAAAGTAAAAATCCCATTCTGTAATTTAACATTTTAGTTAGTCTGAACTAAACAGAATGTGCTGCAACAAATACAAAAAGTAGAACAGTTGTCTGTCTTAGGATTGGAAAATAACTTAAGTATTAAGCTCACTGCCTCTATACTGTCCTCACAAGAATGTCAGCTACAAAATGAACTAGCTTAAGTTTGTGAATCCTGACTCTTCTAAGGTTTAATCACAATTCGATTTATTTATTTTTGCCAGTAAAGCTGGTGAAGCTAGTGTTAGCATATTACAGGCAATAGGATAGAAACTGAGACAAACTTTTCTTGGAAACACTGGTTTTCAATTTCTGGCCTTTAGATGCATTTGGAATCACAATGCAGCAGATCTATAAGAAGTTGGAGCCTTCTTAATATAGTTGGTAAATATGGTTTATTGTGGAAATGAACAGAAATATAAAACATTGTAAATTTTGTATTATTTCCAAATGCATCATCACTAACTTTTTATTTTGTACAGCAAGGCTATGCGTACCTATGAAATTTTTTGCTTGTTTGAGTAGTGTGAAGGATGACAGTGAGCCCCAAATGAAAGTGAAGCACTTAGCTTTCTCTAGATTGCTCTTTGCTAGTTTGAGATTGCCTTTAGAAGACCTGATCTTCATCCACAGTGGTGTAGGAGAGGGAAAGAAGCATCGAGAGGAAAGAGTATTTCAAATCTCTCACTATTCTTGCTTTTTTTTTTTCCTTTTCCTTTTCTTTCTTGACAGCACCAGTAGTGAGATTACCCTGTTTCCCTGAAGATAGCTTAGCTGCCAACTAAAATAAATTAAAACCAACTTAACTGATTACACTTATAGCTGTGTTGTGAGTATAAACTACCCAAAAATGTATGGAATAAATAGAGAACAAAAGTATGAAATTAGGATCAAAAACTTCAGAGGATCATAGGATGAGAAAAGAAAGAAAAGAGAACAACAACAACGAAAAGTGAATATGCTCATCTTAGTGTTGCACCAATGGAGGCCACTAGATGGATGGCTTTAGAACCTCAGTCTGAACTCAGTCTGAGCTTGCCTCAATTCTGTCCTCTCCAGCTTCATGAGCTGCTCTTCTCCTGCTATGCTATCCAAAGCCTTATAGTGAAATAAATTTAAAAAAAAGGTAGCACATTCTGATAGAGCTGTGTCATCATCTGTTATCATGTCTCAATAACATTGTATGCTTGTTTTGTTATCAGACGCTGCATATTTCTGCGGTACTAGATGAAGAACCAGAAATGGATGAGCACTTCATTGTCACCCTGTTCAATCCAACTGGAGGAGCCAGACTAGGCACGAGAGTGGAAACTATGATTACAATATTACAAAACCAGGCTCCACTAGGGCTTTTCAGCATCTATACAGTTGGAAATAGGTACTTTACACTGATCAGTAAAAAGGAGATAGTTGCTCATACTCCAAAGAGATAATATTTCTCTACAATTTTGTTTTTGATGGATCGCATTAAAGAAATTCAGCAACCCAATTTGTAAATCTGTAACTTTGAAAGGTATTGTGAAATACTATTACTGCTAAACAAAAGAGTAGAAAAATGCATAAAAAGGACTATTCATAATCCAAAATTTCAATTTATTTATTATTATTTTTCTTTATAAACTAATACTTCACTAGTGCCTACATATTCCACTGATAGTATTCCATGTTAAAAGTTCCAAACCTCATATCAGTGTCCAGGAAGTCATACGTTTTATAATTTACTTTCATTTTTAAACCTGTAAAAAATATACTTTCACTGAAGGCTGTTTTTCAGAAGCAAGTGACACATATGGACTGCCATTTTTAAAAACCATTCAGCTGAAACCATACAGATTAAATAAATTTACTATTTAAATAAAAAATGTATGTATGCTATTTTATTAATACATTGATATTTAGAGTTAATAATTTATATTAATATTTAATAATAATATTATCTAAACATCTATTACGTGAATTTAATATACTTAAATTTCAGTCTGTTTAAAGATTTTGTTGAATTGCCTATGATTTTGCATGATTGTAGTAAGGATCATTGGGAAACCCTAATTAATGTAGCTACCAGTCCATCAGATACTGAAACCTGTTATTAATATTTTCTTTTTATTTCTGTTGTATATTCTGCATCTGGAATTGTACAGTAAAAATCTTATTTTTATTACAGCAATGAATATACTATAAAATAATTTTTTCCTTATTTTTATGATTCTCACATTTAGGACAAATTTCATCATAATTGAAGAAGCCAACACTACAGCTTATTTGAAAGTTTCACGGAGTAATGGGCTTAACGTTTCTGTGAGCGTTGAGTGGGAGACATCATCAGATACTGCATTTGGCATCAGTACGTTCACTTTACAGAGAATGTCCACTGCTTTTGTAGAAGTGGAGATAGTAAGAGAGTAGCCAAGCATACAGGAGATGTAGCTTGGGAATGTAAATTCAAGTATTCAGACACAATTCAGTTAATATTTTCCTATGTAAGATTTAGTAGATAAAATACTTTAGCTGCTTAAGAATCACCTTGTCATCAGCCACTTCTGCCAGTTTCAGTAATCTCTATTTCTGTCTTTGCTGCTAATATGAACATTATTGTCACTAGCCATTTATTTATTTATTTATTTGTGTGTGTGTAATAAAATTTGTTCCGTACTACTTGTAACTCAGGATCTTTCTAACACAGTATAAATGACATGTGACATGCAAGAGTCTAGCTCCTGGAGTTTAGTTCTGACAAGACGGTGCTTAGGGACCGTCTTGGAATAAAAACATGAACATGTTGTAAATGGGGAACAAAACATGAACATTTTGTAATTTGTCTTTTTTTTTTTTTTTCTTTACTACTTGCTATCTAGCTAATTCTCTTGTTAGCTAAATTCCAAGATCAATTATTATGAGTCAGACTCAAATTGCCTATATGTCTTCCATGTGCAGTTGTAATGAATGAAAAATACATTTACTGCTTAACTCTCATTATATCCTTAGCATTGTAACATTTCTATGTATTTATATACACTTATAACAAATACTAAGACACAACTTCATCATTTCTCATACTAGGTCTGGCTTTGGGAGGTAAATAATGGGAATGGGGTTAGAAAAGATCTCAAGAGTAATATAATAGTAAATAGTGTTTTTATTTTATTTTATTTTATTTTATTTTATTTTATTTTATTTTATTTTATTTTATTTTATTTTATTTTATTTTATTTTATTTTATTTTTTACTATATTGCAGGGGGTGGTATCAGTGTCCTATCTGTCTTGCAAAGTTTTGTGGAAGAATCAGCATCTGGTTGGTGTTTCTTTACCTCAAGAGAAATCCTGTACGGTGTTCTGTTGCGTATGCCTCCAGCTTTGTTTTCTACTGTCTACCAGTGGAAAGGAGTATTTGTTCCTGTTGAGGTAAATGTTTGTTTTTGAACACCAGACATGCTAGTTAATAAGGAATTTAAGTCACAATCTTACTTTTTTTTTATTCTTCTTGCAGAATTTCAGTATGTGGAATCCTACAAGTTGTGTGTCTTTCCAAATTGGAGCCTCTTCCTACCTTGTGGTTACTCATGGAGGAGCCACACAGGGAGCTTCTAACAACAGTGTGTATGCATTCATGGCTGGACACAGATTGTTGTGGGTAAATCGATTTTAATTTTAAAATCTTAAAATAGTATGGGTTGGCAAGGACCAAGGGAGGTCCTCCAGTCTGGCCATGTTTTAGAAAAAAGCACTCTGTGTGACAAGAGTTAGTTTTGTGTCCTAAAATACTACATAACTTCAGTGATGTAAGTTTGTCATAGTTAGTTGTTTACATTGTTTGTATTTTTTATATATTTACATTTGAGGGTGCAGGGAGGATTACCTGGGAATCACAGAATCACAGAATTGTCTAGGTAGGAAGAGACCTCCAAAATCACCTAGTCCAACCTCTGACCTAACATTAACAAGTCCTTCACTAAACCATATCACTAAGCTGAACATCTAAACGTCTCTTAAAGACCTCCAGGGATGGTGACTCAACCACTTCCCTGGGCAGCCCATTCCAATGCCTAACAACCCTTTCGGTAAAGAAGTTTTTCCTAACATCCAACCTAAACCTCCCCTGGCGCAACTTTAGCCCATTCCCCCTCGTCCTGTCACCAGGCACGTGGGAGAACAGACCAACCCCCACCTCTCTACAGCCTCCTTTAAGGTACCTGTAGAGTGCGATAAGGTCGCCCCTGAGCCTCCTCTTCTCCAGGCTGAACAACCCCAGCTCCCTCAGCCGCTCCTCATAAGACTTGTTCTCCAGACCCCTCACCAGCTTCGTTGCCTTTCTCTGGACTCGCTCGAGCACGTCCATGTCCTTCCTGTAGCAAGGGGCCCAAAGCTGAACACAGTACTCGAGGTGCGGCCTCACCAGAGCCGAGTACAGGGGCACAATCACTTCCCTAGCCCTGCTGGCCACGCTGCTTCTTATACAGGCCAGGATGCTGTTGGCCTTCTTGGCCACCTGGGCACACTGCTGGCTCATATTCAGCCGACTATCAACCAATACTCCCAGGTCCCTCTCGGCCAGGCAGCTTTCCAACCACTCATCTCCCAGCCTGTAGCTCTGCTTGGAAGTGGGGGAAGAAATTCTCAAGCAATCAAGTCATAGAACATTTTCTGGAAAATGTATGATAAGTTATGTTAATTCTGTAAATTAGTTGCTTATATATATATATATATATATATATATAAAATATAAAGTTTTAAAAGCTATTTCATGTATAGTTTTATACATAATTTTGGAATTCTTAACATTCTATGCGTACTTTTTCTCACTATATACAATGTAATATAAAATGTATTTGTTTATATACATATGTAGATAAACATAGTCACCCTCATATTTCCCTTGCAGATACAGACTCTTTCTGTTCTGGATACCAGACGTGTGAAACATTTTGCAGTGGAGGAAGAAGACTATTTGATTATTGTGAGTCACACAAACAGTTCCAGTTCCATCCAGGTTTGAATATTCTTCAGTCTTCTCTGGCTTTAATGTGGGTAGTTTGCTTATTTCTGAAAGGATAATGAAAGGAAGTAAATCTATAAGCATGTATTTCTGACATATTATTTTTGTTTCTATTGGAAATTTATAACAGTTAAAATTCCAGACTTGTTTGGATGTATAAATACTCTCTACCTGAGTGTACAATTTACATCTGGTTTGTTTTTATTGCTACTGTTATTTCAGTTTTGAAATGTAGCATGTAAACAAAGAAGTAGCTTCTGAATATAAACCTGTTCCTCTGAAGAGCAGGCACAGCTTCTTGCAGTAGGGTTAATTACCAATTACTGAGGGAACATTGTCATAATATATGCATTTTATAACACCCTCTGGGATAAGATGCTGTTGTTACTCCAGCAGATGATATTTGCAATAATACAGAGGTTGTATTAGTAGAACGAGTAGCTATGCCTTATTGACAGCATTCTGACAATATAATTTTGTATAGGACTTCTCTGAAAAAACATAAGAACATAAGAAAATGTTAGAGCCACAGTACTAAGCCAAGCTGCTTCTGGGATTTGTGGATATCTTCAAAATCTGTTACCTACAATAGCCTAAAAAAGTGACCAGTGACCTAAATGATTGTCCTGAGTACATTTATAGCTAGCTATCTAATAAACGACTTCATGATGGTGAAAACCTATTTTTAATGGGTGTAGGAGCTCCTAAAAATACCAGTGATGATATGTCAGTGCTTTGTGTATGTTGACTATGTTCATTTACAGAAACAAACAAACAACAACAACAACAAAAACACACAAATTGCATTACGTGATACATTTTTATCTGAAATCTTTTAAGGTTTTCATTAGCTGAACTAATTGG
This sequence comes from Anser anser, assembly GCF_964211835.1. Classification (NCBI taxonomy): domain Eukaryota; kingdom Metazoa; phylum Chordata; class Aves; order Anseriformes; family Anatidae; genus Anser; species Anser anser. The sequence goes on along the minus strand of NW_028153617.1, from coordinate 223,712 downwards.
TTGCTAGGAAATGTATGCCATCAGTGGACTGGTTTGCGGATTGGATTAACTTGTCTGTGGGAGTTTGATATTTCTATGGTAACAGTTTCTTCATTCTGCTGTGATATTTGATCTGTGTCTGATTGTCTGTTCCTTTTCTTCCTCATTAGTCTGCCTTAATCACAGTGAATGAGCCCAGGGGCAGAAATGAATTTGTGCCGCTCACTCTAATTAGAGAGAGGGGAACCTATGGGACGGTCGTCATAACTTTTGAGGTGAGTTTATCCAAAAGACTTCATACAGTAGTCTGTTGGATTAAACTGAGAGGCTGTAATCATAATTTATTGAAGTGTTTGCAAAAGGGGAAGAAGGACAAAATACCTACATCTACATTAGGTAGATCTGTTTCATAAAAGGGATTCATATTAACCGTCATATAGAAAATACTGTAATTATCTGACTGTTTAATTGACTGTTTAACGTTAAGAGGTACTAGAGAAAACCGAGTATATTCTGTCATTTAGAAAGGTACGTGAGGCAACATCAGTATGTATTACTAGAAAATAATGCATATTAAGTATGTAAGAAGTGTCTTATCTAAGTTTTTTTAATTTTTTTAAAAAATATTTATTTTACATACAAATATTCAAGTGAGTCTTTAATGATTATCCCAACTTTGAACTGTGAGTGCTCAGGATTTGGTGAATTTCTGTATCTATAATCATCTGTATCTTGATCTCTATCTTGAATCCCCTGCAAATGAAGCTTTTGAAATAATTAATCATGTTGAATACTTATCCTGTTATTTACATATGTGATTTGAATGTGATACAATTACTGACTTCATTGCTTTCTTTTTCTTATCTAGCTCAGACTCTATTATTTACTTTAAAATTATATATAAAATCTTTCATATAGATATTTCTGTACTAGTTGCCTGGTCCTATAGGGTAAGGCTTTAATCTAGACCTCAAAGCTTTAGTCTAGACCTGTCAAAACCAGAAAAGCTTTGCACTGGATTTTATTAATACTAAATATAGCATGAATAGTTAAAGTACTGAATATGATTCTCTGTGCAATTTTTTGCAAATATGTTTGTTTTAAGGTACAGTAAATCTTACTCTCTGGACAATTACTTAGGTCTGTCTCACATCATTATATATGTATGTTGAAAAATAATTTACAAAATGTTCTAAAACCAAAAAATCCCATATGACCTTTAAGAGGCTTTGTAGTATTTTGAGTTTGACTGTTAAATTTAGTATCTTTAATATCACAAGTTAAGATAGAAGGGACACAAAACCAGTAAGTACTATTACTTTGTCTTGGAATTTATTATGAAATACTATTGATTCAAACTGAATTTGCATGAATATCCTTTCTGTAATATGAAAGAGTCAGTTATGCATCAGAATATACTAAAGAGTCCCCATAGGCCTATATGGAAGTAGTTTTCTTCCTCTTATTCTGGAAATACGGGATTTCTTCAGAGTGGTTGTTCTGACTTACACTGTCTGCCAGAAAAGAGCAGATTTTCACAACTGAATGTTCATGTAAGTTGTAAGTTGGAGATGGCTGAACAGATAGTCATTTGTTATGCAAGTCACACTGCATATTGGTTATTGTACTTGCACTGGATTTGTATTCCTGCTTTATAGACTTCTCATCAGACAAATCAATTCTTTGCAGATAAAAGATGGTCCAAACCCAGCTGAAGAAGACCTAAGTCCAGCTAAGGGAAATATTACATTCACACCTGGGAGATCAAAGCTGATTTATAATTTAACAGTGCTTGATGATCAGGTAGGAACAAGCTGACTTCATCTTAGGCTTTGATACGTAGAAGGTTAACTGAAGTTCTGGAAAGACTTAGAGTAATAAGTTACAAAAAGGCTTGGCTTAAATAAGGTTAAAAGCAGTTCTATTTGATGAAGTGATGTTAAATTTTGGCTCTCTGGTCTATTATTTTTACTCTTTCCAAGCTCCCTCTTTAATTCTCATCAGTGAATAGTTTTAGTTTATGTGCATATCCTGGCTGAGCAGACATGTTATCTTTGTCACTAAAGAAAGAATATTACACATTGAAGATTCACAGGGAAAAGGCAGATTCAAAAATATTTTTTGTCGTTGTTTGTTTGTGGTTTTTTTTTTTCAAATATGTTTCAGGGTAGAAACATATTTGAAAAAATCCTAAAAATAGATGAGATTCCTGAAACAAACATGCAGTCTTGTGGAAAGCATGAATACTAGGTGATAATTAACATTTTTCTGTTTTCAGATTGGCCAATTGAAAAAAAAAAACAACACACACACAAAAAAACCAAACCAAAACAAAAAAAAAACACAACATAACTCATAGGTTGTGAGGCTTTCTTTTTATCTCAGAGTAAACAAAACATTCTTCTAATTTGCAACTTGTGATTTTCCTTTTTTCTTACCTGCACTTTTCTTTTGTGTTTTTCTTTTCCTTTATAATAAGCTTAAGAGGGAAAACTGAGACATCAAAATAAGTATATATGATGCAAAACAACTTAGTAAGAAATTCATAAGAAAACAATAATGGTGAAAGGTGTGTGTCTCAGAAGTGAGCACAGAACTGTAAAGCAGCTTGTTTCCTTTTTACTCTTAGTTATAAAAAATGTCCTTCCACATTTCTACTGATACTCTAGTGTTAAGAGGCTGTGCCAACCTGGGGTGCTGAAGTGTAGAAACATCTCTTTCCAATTCAATGTAATATTTCAGTGACTTACACACAGAAATAAATTATTAGGGTCTTTTCTCTTGGGAGGATGTGATTTTATTTATTTTTATTCTGAGAAATGCTCTCAAACTTCTGTTTCTAAAAGTTTGATCTGTATTTGGTGTGTCTAGTCAACGTCTTTCCACTCTTTGAAAGTCTTTCACAAGTGTATGTGAAAGATGAATTTTGCACAAAAACCTTTATTGATGATGATGATGATAGAGTTCACAAGAATCCAGTAACACTACTGTCAGAACTTAATTTGAGCTTTTAGGATCTGAGTTAGGGAAACCAATGAAACAAGTATTTTTCTGAATTGTGCAGCCTTACAGAAGGTAGGGGACTGCAGTTCTGATTTCCACAGCTCTGCATTTATAGTACTTTTCCTGTGCAGGTTTCCTTTTTAAGTATAATTGCAACTTTAAGAGAAAATTAAAGAGGCAAGGCAGCACTGGAAATCATTTATACTATTATATTCGAAGTTTGACTCATGTATTTATTGGTCAATCATGATGTAATTGAAAGCTCCACAATGCCTTATTTATGTAGGATACTAAGATTTTATCTGCAACTAAAATGGCATGTACGTTCTGACTGTCAAATGCGTATTTTTGTACTGCAAGACAGTATATGAACTAGTGAACTAAAACAAGCGTAAGTTAACATCAATTTTAATAAGATAAAATAGGAAATAGTAGTGTAGGAGAGAGGTGACAGAGAGCTTGCAAATCTCACGCTGGAAAAAAAAACAAACAACCTGCATCAGTCAATAATATTATGCAAGTTTAAGTGCCACAAGTCAAACAAGGGACAAAATTGGCCTCAGCTACAAAGACAGCGGCGTGCATACCCTTTGTGCCCTGAAACAGGATCTAAGGGTGGCCAATTAACAAATGTGTAAAAAGAGAAGAAATATTGGACCACAAGGAATTCTGAACTTTTTTTGCTCAGTAAACAGAACTACATGGAAAGGATTCATCAGCCCTATAACAAAGCAATGCCATTAGTAACACATAAGCAATTTTGTTGTGGAATTTATCTCAGAAGCAAATAATACTGTTTTTTCTGAGAGTCCACAACAAGAATGAGATGTGAGGATCTTATGTAATATTTAAATATTTCCTTCTAATCTCTCTGTATTAATAAAATAATGATATTTTCCAGTTAAACAGACTTAGCCTATCAAGACTGGGGAATAAAATGTAATAATATAAAGTAAAAAATATTAAATTCTGCAATTCAAGGCTTATAAACCCTTCTTTTTTGTCTGCTGCATCAGTTATTAGAGACTAAAGAGCTAAAACTAAAGTGCAGTTCTAAACAAACCACATGTAGAAATGCCAAAGTCTAATTAATAGATAAGCATCAGCAAGCACATTCTCAGAGCTGTGACTGAAGCTGTGCTGGGAATGTGAGTCTGTCTGAAAGTAGGAACTGTTCTTTTTCCCGTTGAATAGGAACAAAAGGGCCAAGGTAGGTTGTGTTCATATGTTGTTCCTCTGTTCTTTCAGGCATGCATAGATGTAAAATGGTGTTAACATCAGCAAATAAAGATGTCAGACTAAATAACTGTCAGGAACACTTGTGTCCAAGCAGAGCAACTTCCACAAGTTGAGTTAGGATCTCCTCACACTCTCTAGTTGGAAAGATAGAGCTTCATCTGATTCTTGCCTAGTTTTTGTTTGCCCTTTTTTTTTTTTTGTCTTTTCCCACTTTTTCATATTTCCATAGCATAGAAGTATGTCTTAGAAAATGGAAACATTCAGTTTTGAGAAGGGATTTTCAAAGTTGCAAGCGAGTTTCTTTTTGCCTGTTTATTTTAATGTGAAAAGGGTTGTAATGTTTGTATTATTTCCCTTTATTGCTAAATATACATAACATATTTCTAAGTAAGTGTTCTGCATATATTTGAAATGGGACTTACACCCTGTTGCTACTATTATTTTTCCAGATACCTGAAAATGATGAATTGTTTGTTGTTCATCTCAGGAGTGTGGAGGGAGGGGCTGAAATCAACACCACAAGGAATTCTGTTCAGATTAATATTAAGAAAAATGACAGCCCTGTGCGATTTGCTCAGAGCACTTACATGGTGCCTGAGGAAGTCGAAATGCTCACAATTCAAGTGATTCGTGGTAAGGATGACAGTGGAAAATTAATTGGACCTGATGAATGTGAAGTCTCCGTCAGTTACACCATCATAACTGGGAATTCAACAGCACACGCGCAGCTCAATTTAGACTTCCTAGATCTTCAGCCAAATACAACTATTGTCTTCACACCTCTAGTTCATGAAGTATATATGAAATTCAAGATCCTTGATGATGCCATACCAGAAATTGCTGAGACCTTCCAAATTATGCTCCTTAAGGACACGTTACAGGGAGATGCTGTTTTGGTTAATCCATCTGTTGTTCACGTCACCATCCAACCAAATGATAAACCCTATGGAGTGCTTTCAATCAACAGTATCCTGTTTACTCAAACTGTTATCATTGATGAAGACCAAATTTCAAGGTACTACAGATCTTCAAACAGTATCTCGTCATGTTAAGGGATTTGTTTGGCACTGTAAAGCATCCTTAGGATTTCACTGACAGTAATTATAAAATCAGTAGTGAAAAATTAATATAGAAATCACCTACTGTGTAATTATTATAAACGATATAGAATTTTCAAGGGAGAAAATGTCTAATTATGCAGAAGTATTTTAATATTTATGAACTATATATGAGAACTGTAAATATTTAATGACATTATCAAAATACTGAAAAACCCTTAATCTAAAAGATGGATCAGTGAAGTTGTGATGCGGCCACACACCCATTCATACAAGTGGAAAATATATTTCAGGCTTCCTTTCCCAGTAAATCTTTGTCTATACTGTATTTAAAGTCAGTCTCTGGTTAAAAAATGGTGGTGAGTGTCTTCTGTGAAGTACTGAATACCCATAGACTTCCAAAAAAGTTAAATACATGTAATTTTACAGATAAATTAAAAACAAATCTCCACACACATCTTTACAAGCAGAACTAATATCTATACAATATTGCCAGTTTTAGTAAAAATGTCCACTGCTAGCTAGTGATGGTGGTTCATCCCCAGAGAAAGAGGTAATGTATCAACCTATGATTTTATGAACAATTTCTAGTATGTAGAGCCCAGCACTTCAATATTCACTTTTTTTTTTTTCTTTCTTATACACAGATACAGGAAACGTGACATTTCCATAATCACAAATATTGATAAATTATATTTCAGTGCATAGGCAAATAGTTGAGTCACTTTATTTTAAATAAAATCATTATTTAAACACTCATGCCTGACAATTGTATTTTGATATAGTCCATAAAACAGTGTAGAAATTTAGTTGAGAAAAAGTTTTCTGAAATTTAACATCTTTCCTGAGAAAAAATATAAACATGCCAACTTTCCTCTTCTCAGTATCTTTCTTACTGTAAACAAAATAAATTTTAACTAATGTCTTTAGATATATTACTCATGTCTTTATGTATATTATCTCATGAATAAGCAACCTGAGAAAAGTCTACTTCTGTGGTATGATTTCACAAATTTTAAGTCCTGACTCAAATGTCAGTAGCAGCAGTTAATATCGATTCCACTGAAGTCAGTATAAATCTTCCAGGGAACAGATAGCTAAGTAAACCGATATTAATTATAATTGCATGTTACAGATTTTTATTTTCATTCAAAACCACAGGTTTGAAGGGATCACGATCGTAAGAAATGGTGGAACACATGGAAATGTTTCTGTGACCTGGGTCATAACTCGAAATAGCAGTGATCTGTCACCTGTGACTGCAGACCTTGTTCCAGAGACCGGGGAGATACATTTTGATCAAGGACAGATGCTGGTCACACTTTCACTGACCATTATTGATGATAACATACCAGAAGAAGCAGAGCCCTATCTTCTGAAGCTCTTAGCTCATACAATACAGGGAGGCGCAGAAGTCAGCGAACCATCTGAGGTAAGTTTGATTTCAGAACTTGTTTTGAGGAGGTGATAGATAATAATTAGGGAGTAGGATTAGGATTAGGATCCACCAGTTTTGGTGGATTGGCTAAATTGAAGTAGTTGTGCTTGAGTTTAAGTGAAGCAAGCTGATGTATTCTCAGTATAAAGAGCCACATCCAAAGTCTTTGGCTTAACATATTTTATAAGGCCAGACCTATTTAATGCAGTAGCATTTAGCTTAGAATATTCCCATCATAAATATCATTGCATAACTGCTATCTTGATTGGTTGCTTGCTAAGAGAAGGTTGAGCATTTATTTTCACTTGCTTATTTGCTGTAGGTACTGGAATGTTTTACACAGAGTAACAGCTTCAAGAGGATGGCTTAGTGATTAAGACTAACCTCTGAACTTTTAAATAAGGGGTAATTAGCATTACTGACAATTCTGTGACTCAGGTCCCTACTTTGCTTTTTGAACATATGATTGGAATGAATTTGGTGAATTAAATGATTTTTTCACAGTCTGAAATATATTCAAATTATTCACTTTGGCTGCTGAACCAAAAATCAGTTATTCAAAGCTCATTCTGACATAGATGAGGCATAGCAGGAAAGTTGCTGCTATCAGTGGTGTGCTGCTTGTGCACAAGCAACACTTTGGGGCTGTCAATCTGATTTCTTTCTTGAGTGCCAATTCACTAACGATAAAAATGTATGATGACAGTCAGGACATACTTTCATGAAAACGTGAAAACTGTGGTGTATATTAATTGTAGCATTGAGTAAGTGATGCTGTTTTCTGTTTTGCAGCTTTTGTTTTACATTCAGGACAGCGATGATGTTTATGGCGTAATAAAGTTTTATCCTTTGGAGAATCAGAAGATTGAAAGTAATCCAACAGGACGCTTTTTATCCTTGAGTTTTGTAAGGGAGAAAGGAACAGTTGGAAATGTGCAGTTAGTTTATACTGCACTGTATATTCCAGCTGGAGCTCTGGATCCTGAGAGAGCAAAAGATGGCATTCTAAATATGTCTAGAAACAGCATCCTCCTGTTTCCAGAAGGAAAAACACATCATACTTTGAGTATACCAATAAGAAAAGATGCATTTCTTCAAAATGGTGCTCATTTCCTCATACAGGTATCTCAGCTGTTTTGTTTTTGTTTTTGTTTTTTAGCTTATTTAATATGAGGAATATGATTCAATAATTGATCCTTCCCCTTGACTGTAATTTAAATGACCATTCCTGTAAAAAAAAAAAAGTGCTTAGCTCTGAAGCAAAGATTTTCTTATTTAAAAAGACATCTTTCATAACTATGCTATAAAGTTTTCTATCCCTAATCATTAGTAATTAAACAAATTTTAAAACTAAAGAGGATTCAGGTACTAATCATGGAATTTATCAAAATGAGATCAGCGTTGTCTGTTGCTTGCCCCTTGAAGCATGTTTCTGCTTGGCCTCTGACTTGGAACGTGAAAAAAATAAGGTTCTTAAAATTAAATTACTGAAGCAGGAAAAATTTCAGAAATGACATGCAAGTAAATGTATCTTGGGCTTGATACAGGTCCTTCTCCAGCAGGTCATCCCCCAGCCTGTACTGATACTTGCGGTTGTTCCTTCCCAAATGCAGGACTCTACACTTGCTCTTGTTAAACCTCATCTGGTTTCTTCCTGCCCAACTCTCCAGCCTGACCAGGTCCCTTCCAACCCCTACAATTCTGTGATACTGTGATCTTTGCTCTTCCAGCTGAACTATTCTAAATTAAAAAGGGTCAAATATACATTATATATTATATGTATATTATATTGCATTTATATATAAATTTGTTAGGAGAACTTACTTTTTTTTTTCCCTGTATAGTTTTCTTCACTTTTTTCTTTCCTTTTTTTTTTCTATCTCAATTTGTAAAAGATAACTTTTATCATCGTTGAAGGTGTTGATGTTATATCCATGAATTTCAAATTTGCCAGGTTTTATATTTTCCTTATAGTCTACCAAAGACGTTGTAATCACTTCTAAGACCTTTGAAAGATTTCCTCCCTCCACATCCTTCTCCCTACATTCTCTTACAGGAGGAATAATGAGAACAAAAAGTTTTGCCAGAATTATATTGTTTATCTAATATGCAATTTTATTTATTTATTTATTTATGGCATTCACAGTTAGATTAGGAATTGCCTTCTGAAATACTAGAACACGTTAGTATGTTTTATGATTGCAAGAGGTTTGAGAGATCCACAAAATTCTTAAATGTCTAATTCCATGTATTCAATGTTTTTTTTTTTTTTTTTTTTTTTTTTGTCCTTTGACTGTAGTCAAGACACACATCTGATAAATATTTCAGAATGTTCAGTCATTCCAAGCACTTTGCCTGGATTTTCAAACTGTAGATTCCAATCTGTTTTTTTTTTTTCTGTACTTTCTCCATGAACTATAAATAAAATCTTTGTTTGAAGAAATTAAATCAGAGGAGCTTTCCAGCTCAAATAATTAATTTAGAAACTCATAGAGAAGGAAAACACCACTATTTATCACTGTGACAATCCTTCTGCATCGTGAATAAATGATAATCTCAGTGAACATGTTTAGAATGAGTTGTACTTAGGCAAAATAAAGAATTGACTCAGGAATCAGCAGAGAAGCAAATGAAACTGTAGGATGAATAAAGGTACAGGAGATAATGTTAATGTGAGATATATTCCTTAGTGACACCTTCAATTAAATAACGTGCTGTAATCAGAGATGCGGTTTTTGGTATAGCTAGGAAGATTAACTCTGAAAATTAAGCTCATAAACTAATTGTTATTGTTCAAATAACTATATATTTTTTTCTCTTTGTACTGGTTTCCTTTAAAAGGTACTAAAGGAAACATTGCAGAAAGAGTAAAATCTCTGTTCTTTATTGATTATTACTTTATTCCAAAGGTACCATACAGGATCCAAATACAGCATACACTTTAAATAGAGCAAATTGTTTTGGCTGTGTAGTATTTCAGAAAGTTTACTGAGCTAATAACCGCACAATGGTGCACTTTCATCCTGTTAATTGCAGAATCGGGGCCTATGCTAGGAGAAAGCTCAGAAAAGAGGAGAAACAAACAGTGCCATCATCTGTTCTTCAGACTTTTGATAACAAGTTGGAATGGTTGAGAATCAGTTACTAAATACAGTATTTGTAAAACATTTCCATCTATCATCAGATAAATGTTCATGCATATTTCTGGGTGTTACTCAAGCAGTTGTGGAACAAAATATGATACAGCCCACATATTTATAGAGTTTGGTTTCAAGAACTGTAAGACTTTAAAAATCATCTTTTGAAATGGTGAACCATGATTACTATATGAATTTAAGAAAGGCCACTATTTTATCCCCAAAAAATAAAGCTTTACTCTATGATAACACCTGATAACTCCAAGAAAAAATGTCAGTGGGAGTTTATGCCCCAGTGAAATGTTCACAGAAATATATGCAAATCTGTTATGGAAACATTTATTGTAATGATGCATGTAGACAGAATCACATGGAATAAATAATATTTAAAGGAAATAATTAAACAGGCAAGTTCTGCTTTCCTTGGTGTGTCACTACTGGTGCTGGGCTTAGCGAGTGATGCTTCCCTTTTAAAGAAAAGGATGAAAAAAAATCTATTTCCTCTTAGTATCTATAATCTATCAGAAATGCAGTGACAAGTAAAATACAGTTTTGAAATACTGTACTGAATTTAAATTCTTAATGTGGCTCTGGTAGTTCTTAGATAGAGAATTCCTTAAAATTTTGTGGAGAGGAAAGAAAAGTGGATTATTATTTGGCTGTTTGATCAAGGGCTGTAAATTATTATGACTTCAGTGATTTCCCTAGATTTTTATCAATGCAAGACACAAAAAATGATGTTAGACAATTGCCTATGCTGCTCATCAATGACTGTTGTTAATAGCTCTAGTAATGTATCAGCTGATCTGGAACAGAGTCTCTCTCTCTGGCTTGATCTGTGTTTAATTACATACACTAACATGATTTGTCTGGGAGGTGTACCATTCTGCTGACAGCTCAACAATATCCACTTAATTTCTTTGACATGTCTACTTACAAATTTTTATAACAGCAGTGCTATCAGTAGGAAGAATTTGCTCTGGAGATGTATACTTCCTTTATATGAAAATTACTCTGAAATGTCAGAACTGTTCTGACTTGGTGCTGAGGCTTCTTATTTCTCACTTTTCTTTTACTTTTTCCTACAGCTGGAAGGAGTTGAACTGGTGAATAGAATTCCTCTAGTCCCATCTGTGAGTCCTAGATTAGGCGAAATTCGAAATATTTCTTTGAGGATTACTCCAGATATTGCAAATGGAGAAATAGGCTTTATTAGCAATCTACCGATTATTCTTTCTGAACCAGAAGATTCCCCTGCTACGCTGGTAAGTAAGCCTTTTTATATTGTCTTTTGCTATGGAAAACTTATTTGGAGAAGGTGGAGTTTGCTGTATTCAGTGTAGCATTTGACAATTAATGTGAGGAAAAGCCTTCCTGTAAGTTCTGTCTTATCCTAAATATTCTCTTCTTTAAAAAAAAAAAAAATGCTCTGAAATAATCTGTTACTGATTTCCAGAGAACTGAGATTGGTCTTTGCTTTCTGTGTAAGTATCTAAAACCAGTTAGCCCTTGATGCTCACACAGAGCAAAAGATACTGCAGTTAGTCTCTCTCACCAATTGCGAGCATAGTCATGTAAAGTAGGACTGAGACAAATCCTGAATAAGATAGATCATTTCCCATTCTCAAATTAGAACTGGCCAAACTTTTGTTTTTATTATTATTTATTCAAATAGTAATTTGCAAGGGAGTAATCGGTTTTGCATCTACTTTTGCAAGTCACAACAAATTAATGTGTTTCACAGGTTTCCATTGCATTGCATCGAGATGGGACTGATGGTCAAGCAACTGTGTTCTGGAGTTTGAAACCCTCTGGTCCCAATCAAAAGGCGGTAACACAGGATGATATAAGTCCTTTTAACGGCTCCGTGGTTTTCTTATCTGGACAAAGTGATACCACAATTAACATCACCATTAAAGCTGATGATGTACCTGAAATGAACGAAACTGTGTTATTAACTTTGGACAGGTATTGTACCCTATTCTCTATTCATATGTATCAGCTGCGGTACTCAATTTATGCATAACAGATTAGCACAGTGTTAATTACATGGTATTGCTTGCATTGTGTTGATATGTGTCTGAAGAAATAGTGGGCCCTTGTTTCAGACTGTGTATGGGTTCTTTGACTGGAGATCAATGTAAGAAACCATTTTGCATTTATTATCTAATGACTTAACTGTTTATATTTTCATGAAAATTCTGTATGCTATTTAGAAAGTTCTTTCAGTTTTGATCTTTTTTATAGCTCTTGGTTTTAACACTTTTTTTTTTTCGGAAAAATAATATTTAGTAAGATAATGGGAAAAACTAAAGTGAGAACTAAAAAGCAATGCAGAACTTTTTCTGTCAGAAAAAACATTTATAACTTGGGTGTCACTGTAGAATTAGACTTGCAGTTTATTTGTTTGATCTGCATGTTCAATATTCCTTGATAATTAGATACTTCTGTCAGCTCATAGCCCCCAGAATATCCCAGTGTGACTATTATTGCAGTCTTCTGCTAATGAGAATGCAGTGGGGTTTCTGAAGCACAGTGTTCTGGTCTCCCTTCTCATCTAGTGGAGGATTTTAGGATAACAGGCTGTAAGGGCCCTCAGGTGATACTATTATCTGCATGTGAACACTGTTCAGAAAACTTAAATTAGTTTATAATCAGGAGTCTTTTCCCTCTTTGAGTTACTAACAAGAGTGTCTTGGCTATATCGTCTGTCCTGCTTCCCACAGCTCAGTTACATAAGTAAATACAGAAATACCACCACACGTGCTCTTGTATTACCTCCTATTTGTCTAAGGTACATTTTCCACTTTTACTGAAAACATACTACAGTGGTCTGCCAGCACCAGCTTCCACACTGAACATCTACTACTTACATAGTCCTTACCTTATGCAGAAGAAGTATTTTTATTCTGTACAGGAAGCGTAGGCTAGCTCTTAGATATCCACAACAGATATCCACAGTGATTCCACATTAGCAAACAATAGGCAAGAAGCTCCTCACGCTGTTGTTGATCACTAGAAGATCCCATTTCAGAAAACATGGTTTTCGAACATCTTTATGGCACACAGGGAAGATGTTATTCCTTTGCGGGATTGGCTTGCTTGATTAAAAGGTGGCTGGTTAATGCATGTAGTTCAGAACTAGTTATTTTATTCTACCTTGGCTACTCATTACATTAAAAAGGCAATCCTTTTCAGAATAAAAACAGAGACTATTGCAAGCAGTTCTCCGCTTTCTTTCTGTGGGAGAAACTGGTTTGTCTCAAGGAATTTTTTTAGAGTCTCTGGCACAAAGGGGGAAACTAGGATTAGAAATGATGGTTCAAGTTTTGAGTGTAAGGTGGCCAAGAATGCAGAGTGGTATTGAGGTAAACAAGTAAGTAGATAGAAGTAAGCAGCATGAAAGGGTAACTTTTTTGATTCACGTGTGTGAAAGTACAGTTTTCTGCCATTTATCCTGAGTTACAACTGTAGGCTATACCTTGAAAATGGTGGCTGCAACAGGGATTGAACTGGCAGCTGAACAAATACAACCAGTGTTCTGCTTTTGCTGTGTATGGTGCAAGCCGTAGGCTCTGTTGATCATGAAGTGGATGGTGAAAAGTGTGCCAACAGTAAGCAGCTTTCCCACACTTGGCAGGGTCAGAGAGTGAACCGAGGAACAGGTGGTCTGTCCTGGAAAAAGAAGTAAGCAAGGAGGAGATAGAATCTGAACTTTTCTCTAGACCTTGGTAGCATCCCTCACTTCAACTAATTAGCAGAAGCCAAGAATGAAATGACTGCAGAGATCATCCTTTCAGTACTAGACATGACTCTTCAAATTAGGGTTGAAGGATACTGGCAGGGTTACGTGTACGCCCGTGCTATTGCTTTCAGCCTGGTTGGTATTTTGTGGACAAATAGAAGATTTCAGTTTCCGAGGCTGGCAGCCAGCACCTCACAGCAGTAGTGAATGAGCATGAAAACAAAGATGCACTGTGCTGTAGATGTGCTTGTACTGTTCCGTAAATTGTAGCATAAGTCAGCGAGAAAAGAAAGCATGTAAGAACTTTAATGAAACTACAGACATAGACATATGTTCATAAGCATTCAATGTATTGCAATTATTAATAGCACGGGTAAAATAATCAAAATAATTAGTTCTAACAAGGATGTATTATTTACGGCTTAGTGGTATTGTCAAGGCAGTTCAATTTTAAATAAGCTTTAAGTGCATCCATAACTATATTTTTTCCAAGCCATTAAAAACAATGTTATCCTTTCTTGCTTTATGCTCTCTATACTTAGACCACAGATATTAAAACTAGCTCTGAATTTTGTCCACAAACTGGAGGAAAATGTATAACATGAAAAATATGATTCCAAAGAACACAGATGAGTAATGATGAGTAATGAAGGAGCAAGAGAGTCTTGTATCTGCTGAAGCTTCTTTATATTTTCTTTTTTTAGGAGCAGATTCAGGTTGAATGCCTGCCCTATCTGAATAGGCCTGAATTGAGACCAAGCATAAATAAAACCAGATGTCTGTAGTGAAATCTATGTGAGAAAGGAAAGACCTTGGTCTTCTTGATGAATGTAGGTGGAACAGGCCATGGAAATTGTGTGTGTGCTTTGTGAGAGCATATATGCATACTAGGGCTGTTCATTTTACCTGGTAAGCACAAACAGAAATCAGTTTTTTTTAAATCTGATTGCTGTTTTTTCCTTCTACACAACGTAATCTCTCACTGGCAGTTATCAGCCCCCCAGTTAAGGTGCAGACAGCTATCAGTTTGGCACCTGGCACAACCAGAGGGCCAGAACCTGCAGGGTATGTGGGCTGGGGACGTGGCCTGTGTTTGTGCTCATGAGTGAGTGGTGGTGAGACTGAGAACTTGGAGACTTTGGGATCTGGGGATAAATCACTTTTATTTTGTGGAAGTGATAATCAACAAACAGACAACTGTTTAGGCAGTCCTTATGCTCCAGCATTTTTTGAGTCTTAACTCATGGAAGTTAGGATGCCAGAACAGATCCATATGCATATGTTACGACATAAATCTCATTTACTATATATAATAAACTGAAGCAACGTTATTTGAAGATTTTTATTGTTCTAGTGATTTCTGTGATGGGATACAGATTTCCATAGGCTGACATTCTGTCATCAGTTTATGTGGAAAATGATTAGACCTATGAGTTATGAAGTAATTTTTTGAAAATTACAAATGTAAAATACAGACTTGACTATTTCACTGTGAAATATCTGGCAGTTTTTAAACATTTTTGGGTTTTAGAGGTTGCTACATGTCAAAAAGTTAGAAAAGCATAGGAGGGCCATTTAAATCACTGTGTAGTGTTGATGGACAGGGCTTAAGGGTTTATGTGTTGTGGGTTACTCACTGCCATACTGCTTAATGGAGCTAGGATTTTCTCCTTACTTGGTAATTCCCTTTGGTTAGTGTCTGTTTCAAAACCATATCTATCTTACTTATGTAAATTTTCATAGAATCACAGAATAGCTTGGGTCGGAAGGGACCTTAAAGATCATCAGTTTCCAACCCCAGTGCCATGGGCAGGGATGCCACCCATTAGATCAGGTCGGCCCACAGCCTAGTCCAACCTGGCCTTGAAAACCTCCAGGGATGCCTCAAGGGTTTGATCAGACTGCGTTTTAACGGGGAAAAAGTCATTTGAAAATAGTAGAATGTTGAAATGAGTGCGCTGGACACCTACTGCTTGTTTTCATTACTTCTCAAAATAACAACATATCTCTCCTGCTATGACTCAGAAAAATTAAAATAGCCTCAAAAATCAAATAAATGATGGATTAAACCTGGAGAGAAGGTGTTTCCTCTGATGAGAGGCACTATGGAAAGTCTAATGTGGCAAATCCTACTTTAATGCAGTTCTTTAGAGCTAGAGCCTGCCTCTAATTAAATCAGTAGATAATCCTGAAAAAATTGAAGAGGGGGTGAACACTGAATGCAAGCAAATTGAGTAATGTTCCACAAGCAATTTCACTTCCCCCTTTTTGAGATACCCTGATAGAAAAGAAAGTCTTTTAGAGAAGTGTGGTTTAATAATGACAGCCATGTAGATTCACAGTGGAAATTAAGTTTCTCATGTGTCTTTCAGAACACTCAGGTTCTGCAGAAATTCCAGATTTTGTCAAAAGTTATTAACTTCAAAGCTATTTTTCATTTATTTATTTAATTATTTTGTGGTTCTAGTTAGTTCTTAACATTGAAATTCTCATGGTACCTTAAACTTAGTCAAAACTCTAATTTCTCCTATTTTCTTGTACTGCATGTTTAAAAAAGTGTAAGAAACATTTTGAAGCTCCTGTCAGTTGTCCTAATTCATCTGTAGTTCTTGCTACATAATAATTATGATTTTTTTTACTGAAAGAATTTCCCTAATGATCAGTCATTTCACATTAGTCTTGTTGTATAAGAAATGCTTTACACACTTTGAGGTTGTATTTCTTTTGGCAGCATCATAAGCATTGCCAGGGTTTACTGTCTGTGACGATATGAAACTTCATGTCCATACATAGCCATTTTACAGGAAAAAATAAGCTGAGGATAAAAACAGGGAAGTGGCTTTCCCAGTGATTGGTATCACCTTATTCCTGGTCAAGAGTTCTTTTCACTAGCTGGAGGAGCTGCTGGCCACGGTTAAGCCACCATGTCAAAGCAGCTGTTTTAACTTTTATTGCTGCTTCTGAATAGCCCTCTTTGTCCTGTTTCCATACTGCTGTCAGAGGAACACCTAAAGAGCTGGTTTCACATACCACGAGGAGTGAAACGGGACTGAACTGGACCCGTGTAGTGTCAGGCAGTCTGGGAGCATCTCCTCCGTGGTGTAAGGGTGGTATATGAACGCCCCTCTGTTCTTCGAGGTTGGAAGTGCACGTGGCAGGGGATGGGGCTGGTGTCCTGGCAGCTCTCTGGTGGCACGGACCCTGTGTCCAGCCCCGTAGCTCCTCCGGGTCGATCTGAGCTGGCTGCTGGAAGTATTATGCAGCTATTTGCTGAACGCTTCACCTTGCCTGGTTTAGCCCTGTATGGACTTAGGTTTAGCACATGAAGAGTACACTGAACCGAAAAGCAAGCATTTGGATTAAAAGGATAAAAGTTTGCAGGATGTGAGTATGATAATTGCATTACAATGTAATTGTTCAAAACAATAGAATTGGGATTTTTTTTTTTTTATTATTCCTAGAAAAAAGTAAACCTGTGAGAATACTTTACAACAAACATTTTGGATTTAAATTTAAAATGTACTTTCCTAATTTATCTTTGTTCTCTTAATTCTTCTTTTTTTTTTCAATACTATTTTTTAAAAATTTCTTCTTAGGGATATGCATTCTATGTTATGAAAAGTTACATGTATATGCCTTAGAGTATAGATATAAAGAATACTACTGAGTGCACCATTCTTCGAATCACAGAATGGCTCAGGTTGGAAGGGACCTTAAAGATCATCCACTTCCAACCCCTCTGCCATGGGCAGGGATGGCACCTACTAGATCAGGTTGGCCACAGCCTCATCCAACCTGGTCTTGAATACCTCCAGGGATGGGGCAGCCACAGCTTCGTTCATTCATTGTTTGCTTAACAGCATCTTGGAGCTGGAAACCTAAACCTAGCTGCTTCTATTAAGTTTCTGCATAGGATGTTTTATGACTTTTTGGAGAAGTAACTAACATTACTGTGCCAGGGCAGTGATAGCGGTCTGACCACTCATGATATCAGCCAGAGAAAAAAAATGACCAGATAATAAATAAATAAACAAACAAACAAACAAATAAGTAAATAAATAAAAGGATCCAGGTGTTCAAGATGGGGTTTGTATGGAGAAACCACCTGAACAATGTTCTTTTTTACCAGTTGATGGACTGAATTTTACTGGTTGCTTCCTGACCTGAAAGCTGTCTAGGTTTAATACATATCAAAAGCTCACTTGATATAGTGATTCATTTTTATTTTCTGTTGTAAATTATTTTACTAACAGCTTAGCGATATAATTAAATTTTAGCATTACCAACTCTGGAATCTTCTCCTTGATCTTTTCATTGTGTTAATATTTTGCTGTTTTTTGAATGCTTTTGCATGTTTCTGAGGGAAGGGAGAATGTCTCAATATATACCTAGCTTCAGTGAATATCAATAACAAATTTCAATTAATTCAGACTTCCTATTCGAAAGAACGTCTGTGAATGTATTTACTTCTCAGAATTTAGAGTGAACTCTTGTCTGTATTGAATTCCAAATTTAAATTATTTTTGAGATTAGTGGAGCCCAATTATCACCTTACAAACACTGTTTTAATCTGTTTTTGGTGCTTTGATAGACGATACAGTTTTTGTATTTAATGTATTTTTGATTAAGAAAGCCAAAATACATGATTACTATTGCAGAATAATGCTGCCCTTTTGACTGACTTCATGTGGCAGTTTTGTTATAAATGCTTGGTTGAAACTTGATTTAATTTTTTAACCTTTTGATTAGCAAATACCTTTTCCTTTCCCCTTTTTCTTTTTTTTTTTTTGTCCCTTTATTTCCTTGTCCCCTCTTTTTCCCCTTTTTCTCCTTCTGCTTCTCTTTCTTATATTTGTATTTATGTTATACATGTATATATACTACTTTGGTAATCTGATTAACTAAAAAATTGTTGTAAATGAGGTTTGCTGTGATTTTGTGCCTAATTACTTTTCCTTGTGTACCCATCAGTACTCTTTCTGTGCTTATCTGTTTTTATCATTACTTTGTCAGACTGATGAAACACCGTATCACAGAGGCACGTAGATGTATTTCCCTAATAAAGGGTTATAATCGTGGATGGCTGCTGCAGTTGTGATCACGCAGTCAGTAATCAAGCTCTTTGAGGAGGGCTTGGTAGGGAACACCTTGAGTGGCTCTTGACATGCTGAATTGGTCATGGGGTCACTCCTCCTAAGTGGGAACTGCCCACTTGCTGGCCTTTGTCAACAGGAAAATGCCAAGCAAGCAGGGTTCCCATAAAAAGAACATTATAAACTTTTGGAAAGTAAAAAGAAAGCCTTCTTTTTTTTCTTTTTCTTTTTTTTTTTTTTGTCCCTTTTGTTAGTTTTTTGTTCTTTTATAAGATGGGTAGTATTGAAATTTTAGTAAGTGGCACTTTCATTACTTTCTACATCCTCTTTTTTTTTTTTTTTTTTTCCTCTGTGTTGACAGGGTAGAGACAGAAAGGTTTGTCGTGTTCTTTGGGTAAGTGCGGTGAACTGTTTTCTGTCCTCAGTGAATCAATGCTTTGTTTCAGAAGTGGTTGGTTTGGACAGAAACTGTCTTTATCATTTCTTTCCCCCCCAAGAATCACGTCTCTGCATCTCTTCAGACAACGCATGCTTCCCCTTTGGTGTTTCGTTTGATGGCATGGGGTTCTTGCTTGAAGGCATTTCTTTATGTAGGATCTGTGAATGATGAAAGTTATGAATGCATGGCTCAGTGTTTGATATTTGAGTGTTTCATGGAATAATGAATTAATTGTTTTAAACTGCTACAAATACAGTTTGCCCCAACTAAATGGCTGAACTGATTAGAGTTACAGAGTAATTTTCTCTAGTCAAAGACAAGGAAAGTTATCTTGATTTAGACTAACATGCATATAATTTATATAACACAGGTTATTTTTTCTACCGACTTTTTTTTTTTTTAAACATGTAACAAACATGAGCACGTTACTCTATTAAATAGGTATTACCTATTTTGCATCCTGTACCCTGTCCTGTAGACTGTGCTACAACAATGCTAAGTTGTTTTTGTGTGTGTAGGTTCCAGTTACTTAAAACGTGCTTCTGGACACAGTTCTGGGCCTGATTTCAAAAACTGGATATAATAGATCACATTTCTTCATGAAATAGTGTTTGATAAAGTCTAGGTTGTAGCACAGTGAAAGCACAAAAATATGTACAGTATGCAGGACCACGATTTCATTGAAAAATACAATACTGACAGGAAACGTGAAAGATGCAAAGGAATCTAAGTACCTAAAACTACATGTAATAAATCATATGCAGACCATCAATCTGAAGGTGTATTCTTGATGCATCCTGCAATAGTGCTTCTCTGGAATTTTTAATATAAGAAATTTAAAATGATGAAAATTACTGCTTCTGAGGAAAGGCAAGCAAGTAATATGCAAGGTTCATTACTGTTATCAGATACTGCCCATTCCTGTCACAGAGTACGATCAAGATGGGTGTAGGAGAAGCCCAGAGAGAGAAATCCTTTACTGAGAGGAATCTGAAGTATGCGTATTTGGTCAACGTACTTCATTCTTGCACCATTCAGCATGTGCTTTAAAGGAGTAATGAGAAAGGGGAATGAGTCTGAGCTACTGAGAGCAGGTCCAACATTTTGTAGAGTCAGACAGGGATCCTACAGGTAGTCTCCACATCTACAGAAGGCAGGCTAACACAGAGCTGAGGATGAAATCCATGGTATCGAGGGTCAAATTTCTGCCTCTTTATGTCAGTAGTAAACTTTGACAAACAAAGCAATAATGGAAATTTATGCTTTTCAGTGTAATCTCAGCATAGGTGATTTTGGAATTTCCTTTATACCTTGATCCAAGTACAAAGTAGTTCTGAATTTAACTAACTTTTTTTTTTTTTTTTCCTGGCACTATTCTGTTTCTTTTCCTGTGTGTTGTGTGCATGTGTTATCAAAAACAGACAAACAAACAACAGAGTTACTAGCTATAAAAAGCTAATCAGAAACAAACAAACAAAAAGTTACTTCAGAGGCAATTATTTATTTTATTTATTTATTTATTCATTTTTTACGAATGGATAAAACATTCTGATGTTGTATCATTCTTAACTTGTTTTAATCCTTGTAGGTAACTGTTGGCTTTCATAATTTATTCATAAAATTTGTCAATATCCTGATCTCCTCTGTATGGATTTGCTAAACAGAGTTGCAACTTGAAAAAAACCTCTTACCTTCCTTTCTCAGGGTCAGTGTGGAAAATCAGATACTGAAATACGGGTTTACTACTTGTGAAATTACAATTTTGGAAAACGATGATCCTGGAGGAGTGTTCGAATTTTCTTCCTCTTCCAGAGGTCCCTACAGCATCAAGGTAGCTATCCGAGTAACGTCACTTAAACATTACAGACGACTTAGTTCTAACAGAGTGCTAGAAAAAGATTAATTTTATTTTTTTGCAGGAAGGGGAGTCTGTTGAGCTGCAGATTGTTCGCACTAGAGGAAGCCTCATCAGACAGTTTCTGCGCTACACTGTAGAACCAAGAGATAATAATGAGTTTTATGGAAGCACAGGAATTCTGGAGTTTAAGCCTGGTGAAAGAGAGATCATAATTACTCTACTGACAAGGATGGATGGGATTCCAGAGGTAAGAATTAATATTTTTCTCTCTTTAAATTGCATTCACATACATATTTGTTTGTCACTTACTAAAATATAGATGGTTTCACCTGTAAATACCAGCAATTTTTCTGTAACATTTGAAGGCTTTCTTTTTCTTAAGTGTGAGAAATAGATAGAGGAGGAGTGACTGAAAGGCCTATAAGATAGTCAAGCACCATATGAAAGCACTTTATATCAATACAAATCAGGTCTTGTCAGTCTTGCCTGAATATTCATTTCTCTGATATCTCTATTGTTTTGTAATCCCAGAAATCTGCACAATTTGAGGCATGTGTCTGTTGCTTTTCTCTTTGCTTTCTGCTTTTCTGTAGCTTGTTCCCTTTCCTGTGCATCAGCCATCCTGGATTCCATCAGGAAGTTTGCAAGGGTTTGATTTTACCACATTTATGTTAACATAAATTTTAGCTGCTGTGATTCAGCATTTTTTGCTGCCTTTACATGCACATTCCTATGCTGTATTTTGCATAAGCAGTTAGTTGTGTTTGTCTGATCCTGCTAATGAGCTGATCTAGGAGTAAGATGTCAGAAAGCCAGCTTTACAAAACATAAAGGTTTTAGGAAGGTTAATAATCTTTTTGTAGGGCCAGGTGGTCATCAGTCATGGATTGAAGGAGGGATGGAGGACCATATGATGAGGAAATCAGGGGATCACAGCAACTCCAACTTCAATTGCATAGGCTGCTGTAGAAATTCAGGTTTCTTTTCCCTACATACTCCAAAGAAAGGAGACATAAGAAGTCTGAACTCCACTACAGAAGCCAGGAACATAAGTTAATCTAGTAAAACTTAGGCACTAAAACAGCGGGTTATTTAATAGTTCCATTCCCAGTTTTTACTAGTTCATCAGCAGGCTGAGATAAAAGTATTTCCCTGCTTACAGCAGTATTATTAGACTAGGTAAGTCATCCTGCTGAAACGCTCAGGCAAAAACATACGAATTGTAGTGTCAGGACTAAAAAATAAGGAGGTCCTTTTATACTCTTCTATCTCCAAGAGTGGCCAAAAGCCACATACATGAGCAGGACATATATAATCACTTTCCTCCAGAATGCCATCCCAGCCTCCAATGGTGGGCAGTCCAAGGATGTCTGGAGTAATGGATGGTATCTTTGGGTGCCTTCAGATTTTCTTTCTGTTAATTGAAGCAGTTACGCTTTGAACGCAGGTAAGGTTTTAGCATCCATGACATTCTGTAGTACTGAACACCATTGTTTAATTGAATTGTATGTGAAGAACCAGTTCATGTGTGTTTCTTTACTGCTAACCACCAGCCAGTTTCACTGAGTTCTCCCCAGTGTAGAGTAATGCTGTTTTCTAGATAGATAAATGCAATATTTTTTTCTAATGTTCTCTGATACTTTTTTGAAAGTACCATGTCCCATTAGATTAATAAAGCCAGTTGATCAATTCTTTCTAAATTAGCATGCTGTCCATGGTTTAAAAATCTTTGCTTTACCTGTTACAAAGCCAGGAATCTTAAGAAGTCTTGGAGGAAAGAAAATTTACATTTCAGAGTGTGTTACAAACATTACTTGTGAAATTATGCGATTCTAAATTAAGTACACAAAATAAGTCCTTGCTTATAATAATAATAGACTCTTGGAGAAACTGATGCTTTTAGAGATAGAAAGTTCTAACAATTTCCTTTATTTGATAGCATTATACAAACGTTTATTGCATGTAGAATGTGTGTGATTTCATTTTAAGTTTGTATCCCTTTCTGCCTGATGGGGGACTGTGGACTATAGACCATTTTGTTTTTGATGTGGATGTTGAATATGTATTTTTGTTCTGACTGAGTTTCCCTCTTCTAGCTGGATGAGCTATATTCTGTGGTACTTAGTGGCTACAGTGAAATGCCAGGCAAGTTGGGGAATGCCACAATGGTCAATATAACCATTTTGAAGAATGATGATCCGCATGGTATCATTCAGTTTCTACCTTACGAACTAACAGTAACAATAAGTGAAAGCAAAGGAGAAGTCATCCATACCGGTAATTCCTTTTTATTAGAGTTACTTCTTTATCTGCTGTCTGCTTCTGCAAGTCTTATTTTCCCTGTTCTAGGATAACAGAAGTCTAGGAGACTTCTTACTAAAATCTCCACTCAGGACTTTACAGATTGGTACAATGCCAAGCAAGATGAGCAGCGGAGAGTGAAGTGGAGAAGTATGGGTGTGGAAAAACAGAGGGATTAACTGAGTAAAAAGGATTGCTAGAGAATTTTCCAGACAGGAGGGATGGAGTACTGATGTATGTGCAAAGTGCAACGTGGAGGTAGTAGCTCTGTTTGTGGAGAATGAAGAATGGGGTGTTATATAAGAGAAACATAGAGTTAAATCTTCCTATGGGTGATTTTAATTGATCTATTCAGTTATCAATTACTTTTACAGGCAAGAATTAACATGTGAAATTAAAGCAGTTTGCACTGCTTTAGTAATCTGTCTTTGTGTGTCCTTTTCTGTAGCACTCCAACATGTTACTGGTTTCATAAGAAGTGAAATTGGTTATTATTGTATTTCCTTTTTCTCAGTTTCAGATGTTTCAGATGTTCCTTTTTGATTTCTGTTGCTCTGAATATGCACACTGACTCTGTTTATGTTTTTTAGCTGTTTACAGAGTTGTAAGAAATCAAGGAAACTATGGAAATGTTAGTGTGTCTTGGGTTGTTGATCCAGCATGTACCAATGACGTCTATCCAGAGCAAGGGACTATTTTATTTGATAATCTGGAGTTTTCAAAAAATATCACCATTTACTCACTGCCAGATGAGGTAAACACTTTTACAGTGTTTTGGGGTGAGAATATGGGACAAAGAGTAAGTACTAAAACATTAGAGTATAAGGAGAAAAAAGGAATGTGTGTTTCTCAAGAGCCTAATAACTTGTAGGAAATATCAAAATACTTGGGTAGAACTGAGATAATGTCTGCAAATCATAGAGAAATTTCAGAAGCTGTGCATACCTCTAAACAAAAAAGGTAGAAGCTGAGAGTAATTGTACTGTGGTAAAGTTATAGGAAAGTTTGACTGAAACTCGTATCTTGATAACTGGAATCCTAATTTCAATCCTAATCCTATATGCTGATAAATTTGAAGTAATATAAGAAAGATTACACCTAATGATAAATAAATAAAGCTGTAAAAAAAACTACATGTATCAGAAACATAAAACTGGAAGGTAACTTTTGGGTCATCTGTGCAAGATAAAGAGGAAGGGACTTACTTACAAAAACTGTAGATGGATGATAATTTCTGTATAACTGTATGAATTATCATCCCTCTTGAGACACATAAGGACTGACAAATAAAAACAACACTCAAAAATCTCTGGCTTATTAATCCCCCTAACTTTTCATTTTAAATTCTTCAGTGTTTTGTATGCTAGAAATTAATGTCTTAATACTTTCAGGTGCCTGAAGAGGAGGAAGTATTCACCATCAGTTTATTCAATGCTACCGGTGGAGCCAGGCTGGGCAATGTAACCACTGCAATTTTACAAATAACAAAGAATGATGATCCCATTTATTTTGCAGGTTAGATATTATTGTTTATAAATGTGGAATACATACACTACCTAAAACGGACTTTTTTCACAAACCAGATCATTGCGAAATCGTAATCCCAAAAGAGCAAGTGGAAAAGCTCCCCAAACTTTTTTTTTTTTTGTATTTAATTTATATTTGTTTCCTTCAGAACCTTCCCATTTTTTTGTGTGTGTCATTTTTCTCTTTGTTGATGTTGAGATCAGTTAGGAGGCAAGGTACAAAATATTCTCTCGTACCTGAATTATTTCCTACCTTTATCACATACATCTTATTGTTTCATTGAAGAGGAAGATCCTACTAGAGAGAATTAAGAAAACAGAGCAAATGCAAGCAACTCAGGCTTGAACTCAGACAGATTTGTTGCTTTTGTATTTTCAGAACCTGTGACAGTGAGTGTTCAAGAAGGAAGTGTTGCAAACTTTACAGTCCTAAGGAATGGATCTGCTGATGTCGCTGTTGTTGTCCAGTATATTACTGTTAATGGAGATGCAACAGCTGAAGAGGGAGACTTTGTTCCCAGTGGAAAGAACAGTGTCATTTTGTTTGATGTTGGAGAAAGGGAGCAGAATTTATCTGTGTATATCAACGATGATGATACCCCTGAAACTGATGAAACATTTTATATTATCCTTTTCAATTCTACAGGTAAGTCTTCCTTTTTTTTTTTTTTTTTTTTGCTGGCAATTTCTTAGTATCTTGGTCTTATCATAAAGCAATATTTAAATGCCAAGAATTATACGAATAATGTTTGCTTCAAGATTTTTATACAATAAATGCATACTGTGTTTGAATTTTCATCCTTAATTATTTTATTGGAAACAAAAATCAAATGATAGAGTTGATACTTTGCCTGCAAAAACAACTGGAGTGAAAGTCCCTTTTCAAATATAAATGCTCCAAATTAGATGGACTTCAATACAAAAACACAAAGCAAAAAAAAAAAAAACAAAATTTAGTACCCAACAGTCTTAGGAAAAGAGGTATTCTTTTAGTTATTTTTTTCATGCTCCAGAGTGTATTACAAAACTACATGATTTTTGTAAAAACAAACAGAACTGCCATATTTTGGAGGAAGGGTATGTAATTGCTCTATTTTATTAGTAGCGAAAAGTATGCATACATTTTTTTCACTCTGAGACTATAGTTTTAAAAGGCTTAATTTGCAGAAAAATATATGTCACAATTTACCCAGGGGACCACCTCTAAAGAAAGGATTTATTACCTTAGAAATAACGTATTTTTGTTTATTTATTTATTTTTCAAAGTTTACACTTAAAAAGGAATGACCAAAATTATTCAGCCCATTCCTCACGTTTTTGAAATACATATCTTTTAGAATAAATTATCACTGTTATGTAATATACATGAGAAAATAAAAGTGAAGTATAAGAAATTCATAATTTTTCCAGAGCCCTAAGTATTTAATAAAGACCCTCCCCACACCTAGCTCCAACAAAACTCATGGTGTTGTGGGAGAGTCATTTGCAATTGTGTTATCAAATTTTAATTTACTGCCCTTCATTTTTTACTGTTCTCTAGTTGAGAGGTAATAACAGGCTCTGAATCTGCTGCAAATCTTTGCAATGCAAAGCAAAGCTGTATTGAATCAGCCATTGAAACCTGAGGGGCTGTAATTTAATAAAGCAAAGAAAGATGATGGCAATTAACCATCAGACTATACCTTCAGATTGTGTGACACGTTCTCAAAGTAAAATACCTACCAGGTATTCAATTCAAGATTAGGAAACCTAAAATTAGATTTCTTCATCTGTAAGCACGCTAAGCATCTTAGTTCTCATTACAGTCTCTGATGGTCTTAGTCTTTAGCAGTCGATAAGACTGAAGTGATTGAGGTCATGCTACAGTGGACACCCTGCGGCTGGCCTGTGAGTTTCTCACAAGGCAGCATTGATCTTGAGTTGAATCCTTCCCTGAACATTGGTAGCAGGCAGCCAGAGGTTGACAGGGAAAGCAGTAATTTGAGTATAAGGCAGCTAAGCTATTTCCCAAGGTCGGCTGGTATTCACTGTAGTACCCAGGTCTCTTATAAAATATCAGACTAGGGAAAGGATTAGACAAAACCATTCTTCTTCCTTCATAAGTTTTCTCTTTTGTTGTCTCTTTCTACTTTAATAACTTTCTTCAGGATCTACTGGTAGCTCCCAATACTACCCCATTGGGAACATATCATGGCTTTTCTCCTAGCACATGGGGAATGGGTATCCATAGCCTCCTTTTTCCTCTAAAATGAGCATCATATAGTTTTACAGCCATTCTAGAATCACTAAGAATAAAGAATATTTCTATACATATTCCTGAAAGCAAAAGTTGGTTTTCTTTCTATGATTGGTTACATACAGTGGCCTTGACTGTTCTGAAATTTTTTTGGGGACTGTTGTTCCTGAGAGAAAATACAAATAGAGGTATATGAAGTGAGAGGAATAAGCACATTGTTTAACGTGGAACAAAATTTAGTCGGACACTTTCAAAGAAGACAAAAAATGGGGTGGGTGTGGACACATTATGTTCATCTATGGACAATGCAATGGAGTTAGAATTAACATCCCTTAATATTTACCTGTACTAATATGCACACTGAAATCCTGCTAGCTTCCCATCTACATAATAAGAATCTTATGTTTCTTCCTTTTAGATATTCTTTGATATGGGAGTGAATAAACTCTTAGACATTGCTCATAGCTTGTATTTAGTTTAAATGCAATACTTTTCTTCTAGGTCTAAAGAAGGTCGGGGCTCTCTGAATACCTTACTCTTTTATTCTGTACCTCTGAATATCTTATTCTTTTGACTTGTCCAGATGATCAAACAGAAAATGTTACCTCACATAACAACTACATGCAAGGATACTGTGTAGTAAGAATCACATCTTCTCAGTTCATGTCATTTTTCCTGAAAATCTTACGTCTTGCTCTCTGGATGGTACACTACTTAAATACTTTTACTCTGATTTGCCTGCTGCTGAATACCTCAAATTCTGTTTTTCACTGACTTTTATAATTGTCCTTTTCTTTGTATAAAAGCAATTGTAGTGAGTAGAAAACATAATTGGATTTAGAGTTACCTACATTTCTGATTCCAATTTTAATAATAATAATTGTCCTCTTTTTTAGGAGATACAGTTATCTTTAAGGCTGGAATGGCAACAGTTATTATTGAAGCAAATGATGATCCTAATGGAATTTTCTCTTTGGAACCTTTAGAGAAGCCAGTTGAAGAAGGCAAAAGTAACATTTTTTGGTAAGTAACGTTTAAAGAATATCTTTGCACTCTTTTGGAACTGGTGTATGTGGTACTTTATAAATAGCACTTTGATTAAATCAAATGCACAAGTGTGCATTGATAGAAGTGCACTATAGAAAAACAGTTTTACAAAATTTTGGATTAAATGATTTGTAATGTGTTGAAGACATCACCTGTAATACTATGGAGTACACAGTAAATATTAAAAAGTGCACAGAAGCTCATGTTGAAATGTAACTAAATAAGACTTCAGCATTGATGTTCTGTTATAATCTCAGGAACCTGTAGATACAGAAAAATCTGAATGATTGAGCACAATATAACCTAGGCTGACAGAAAAAGAAAAAAAACCACTCAACAAATAGCTAAATAAAACTGTGTGGCACTAGGTGGCTTTTTGTACCCATCTTTGAAATTTTCAACTGCAAACTACTGTATTCTTTCTTTCTGTTTTTGTATTTTTTTTTTCTTTTATCTGTTAATTACAGATTGAAATCTATACTTAAAGTCCGGATGTGACACTCTTCATTAGTCTGACCTTTGAAAGTATTTTCCTTTGTGCCACCATGATATATTGAAGAATTAGCAGGGTTAAAAATTGAATGCACTTGGCATCTCGCCTTGTTACATTCATTTCATAAATTTACTATGGGGTTTTAATTGGATGAAAAAATGATTTTTCGTTAAGAAATCTTGAGACAGGCTGTAAAGAGAAGTTAGGTCACAATAAATGTGATAGTGCAAATAGTTAGGGAAGAGGTTCTTCTTGCATTTAAAAAATCATCCTTTTTTTTTTGTCTGTTTGTTTTAAAGCCTTGAAGCAGATGCTTATGGCTGTGAATTGGTTCTTTATGCTTGTGTCAATACATCTGAAATATGAATAGTCTCAAGAAAAGAGGATATTAAGTTCATTGTGTGTTTGTTGTTGTGCTGTTCACTGTTTTGGGCTTTGTTGTTTTTTTGTCCTTTATAGTCTAATCTGCAGGATAATTTTTGTGGATTTGGTGGTGTTAAGAATATTGTTTTGATGTAAACATGCTTATATACAGGTGCTTTATGGAATTATAGGATACCAAGATCTCCAACATCTGAGGAACCTGCTCAGTCATCATTGATAAAATATATTTACTAGGGATCTGTCTCTTCCATACTGTCACTACTTTGACAGTTGTGTAGCATATAAAAAAGTGGTCAAAGTAGCATGTAACCAAACCACCGAAAACACAGAGGTTTTAATGAGGTAATTGGAGTTAGTGCAGCAGCGCTACACAGCTGGGATAGAGCACCCTGGTTAACGCCACAGAAGAAAAACCTTTGGAAGCAGAAACAACATAAATGTGTTGCTGTGGCTGGACTAGTTTAGCTGAACTAATTCTTCAACCTGATATAATCTATTTATAAGGCATTTTATGTCACCGTGCAAACCGACAGAAGCAAACTTCCTGTATGTAAGCGCACTCTTAATAAAGGCACTGTATGGGTCACTTTTTATTTGTAGTGCCTTTTTGAAATTAGTGTAATTGTGTTAGCAGATAGTTACCAAAAAAAAAAAAATCTTTTCATTTACTACGTTCTTAATCACAAATAACAGTAGATTTCTGAAAGCCGTAGAATGTAATTCTAATTTAATACAAGTGTAAGAAAAAGTTTAAGTAGACTTGATGACTGAAAGGAGAAACGTTTGTGGTTAAATGTAGATGATTCTCTTTCCTGTCTAAGAGTGTCCAAGTATATTAATTTTTAATGTTAACTTTCTGAACTATTATGCATTCATATTTATTATTATAAATTGGAATTACAAGACACAGTGATGTGTAGCTTCACAGTAGTATTCTGCATGGACCTGCGTATGCTACTTCTGTTTTCTAAAGTACGTATTCCGGGAGTAGAATTGTACTGCAAACGTGGTTGCCTTTAAAAGGAAGGCTTCATGGAACAGTTGTAGTATATTAGTATTTTACTTTATATTACATAGTATATTACTTCTTACTGTAAGGAAGATTACAGTAAAAGGAGTCTCCACATTTTCCTTTTCTACTCAACGCTGATGCATGCCTGCCAGGACTCTCATTCTTTCTGTATCACTGAACAGGATTTTGAGACACAGAGGACACTTCGGCAATGTTTCTTTGACCTGGCAGTTGTTTGATAATAACTCTGCACTGAAGCCAGGAGAAGAATTCTATGAAACTTATGGGACTGTGTGCTTCATGGATGGTGAAAGGTCGAAGTCAATAACACTACGTGCCATTTCAGATAGAATTCCTGAATTCAATGAATTTTACATTCTAAAGTTGGTGAATGCTTCAGGTATTGTCTTCCATATCACCATTTCCTTCATATCTGGTAGAAAAGAGTTATGTTTAATCAATCAAAAAGAAACCAACACTAGAAAGAGCATTGCTTTGAATCATGTCTTGATATCCTATGCTTTTCTGGTAAGGTTTTAGGTCTTATTTTTCATTTAATCTTGATTTCCATATATAGAGAGTTACTCAGTTCCCGAATTACTGTTAAACACATTTTGGTGATCTGAACTTTAAAAGGGATGCCTCTTGGTTTTTGAAATTAAGCTTCTTAAAGTTCAGAAGTTTCATTTCAAAAACCAAGAGTTCTGAATTTCAGATACATAGATCTCCATGCACAAAATATAAAACAAAGATACTAACAAAGAAATAACAAAGGTATTAAAGGTTATGTGTGTCTACCATAATAGAGGTTGCTTTTTTGTTTGTTTGTTTCCCTAGAGGAGGTAAAATACTTGTAGTTACCACTTCACATGACTTAAATTACAACTTTAAATTGCTACTGGACACATTTCCTAATCTGGATTAATTCCACTTTAGTACTATTCATGGTCTTCTGTGCTCTGATACAAGTGAAAATGTGTGTTGGCCTTTCCTGTAAGTGAAGTCCATACGGATGTACAAAAGATTTCCTGCTTATAACAGGTAGATCACTGTACACTTTGAACACGGAGATTCTCCATTCACAACATGATCTTCATATCATGAATTCTTACTGTGCAAAGATAGATGACTAACACCAGGACTGGGCAGCAGTTTTAACACACAACTGGTTACTGTTTCTGCAAGGTGTATGTACTTCTGTATCAGAGGCAACAGGCAAGATTTTGCCATTCTCTATTCCTGTAAGTCTTTGAGCAATACAAGAATTGAATTTGGCCCCCATGCTTATCAAACGAATCAAAGGTAACCTACCTTATTGGCTAATTAAGAAAAGATGGACCTTGTCATGTTTCACCTGAAAGACATCTGTGTGTTTTACAGCTGAAAAATAGCATGTGGGTTTGTTTTCTACTGAAATTACATCAGCACAGTGTTTTAAGAATAATACAATTAACCTATGTAATTTTCAAGTTAGATCATTTGCTATAAGTCCAGAGGATCTTAAAGGAGGGTTTGAGGTTTTTTTAGAAACTTGTTTTATTAAAAAAAAAAAAAAGTACTTTGAAACTTTTTTCTGAGTGTGTTGTTTAATCATTAACTTTTACTCTAACTTCTATTACGCAGGTGGGTCTCCTGGTCCTGGTGGTCAGTTATCTGAAACCAGTCCTACTGTAACTGTCATGATCCCTTTCAATGATGACCCTTTTGGAGTGTTTGTTATAGATCCAGAGAGCCAGGACAGAGAGATAGTGGAAGATACTCTTTCTGAAGATGACCTTTCCTATATTACGGACTTCACCATCTGGAGACAGCAAGGCACCTTTGGTGTTGTCCGACTAGGTTGGGAAATACTGTCTAGTACCTTCCAAGCTGGACTGCCATCAATGGTAGATTTCTTGTTGCTTGGATCATTCCCAAGCTCAGTACAATCACAGCCCCACATGAGGCGCCATCACAGTGGAACAGACGCTCTGTATTTCAGTGGAAAAGAGGATGCATTTGGCATTATCGGTCCTGAATACCCATAACAATGGAAATAATGCAGTAACCAATTTTACATTTTCAGCTTGGTTAATTCCTAATGTCAGTACAGATGGCTATATAGTTGAAAAGGATAACGATAATGGGACTTTATATTATGGTGTGAAAATTCAGACAAATGATTCTCATGTTTCTGTAGTGCTTCATTATACAGCATTAGGGTCCAATATGACATACATGGCTAAAACATCAGTCATGAAATACCTGGATGAGAATACTTGGCTTCACGTTCTGATTACTCTGGATGAAAGTATAATTGAATTTTACGTTGATGGAATTCTAGTTCTGGGAGGAATGAAGAGTCTAAAAGGAGAAGCAATTCTTGATGGTGAGCCTTTGCTATTTTTCTCCATATATAAAGCTCTGAAATGCATAGTCTAGCCACTTCAAAGGTGGAAGAAATACACTGAAATGATTATATCTGTTAAGTTAATTGAAAGGAATGGATAAGAATTCTTTGAGGATTTTCAGAAAGCCTATGGAAATTGTGTGAATGTTCTAAAAAATTCAAACTGCTGCGATGTTGAGTGAGAGTAGAGGACTATTAATTGTATGGTGTACTATTTTATTTCTGCTTTTAAAATTCCAGGTTGAAGTTTAAGAAATCAAATTTTCCATTTGTAAAAAGAATAGTACTTCTGCAATTAGTAATTTCCATCACACTTGCAGTACTGTAGCTAAGCTGAGAGGCTGAGAGGTTTTTTTTTTTTCCCTCCCTCGGTTTCTAGAACAAATATATGTGAAATGCAATTATGCTTTTATTGCTAGAAGGATATGTCTGTGCTGTAAATTTTCTTTATTAGTGGGGATGGCGTGTGTCTGGGGATAATGCAATAGTAAGGCAAGTATGTCATCTCTCTCCGTTGAATGTTGGGTAATACACAGTGGTGTGCATAGCAGCCCAGTTTTTCTCAGCATCCTCCACTTTGTGCCCTGGGACTTTTATCAGTTCCTGTGGTTGCTCATCTCTACAACTGCCACTCAGTGTCATATGTATGACAATACACTGAAGAGCACAGCTTTTTTTGTTTGTTTGTTTTCTTTCGTTTTCTGAAAGGCAACTGAAAACAGCTGATGTGTGTGTTTTAGCACAAGAGCATAGCATGGCACAGAATAGGATAGAGTAGGAATGAATATGAGGCAGCTGTGATCCTATAGTTTGGAGACAGAGAAATATAAATGCTGTTGTAAAAAGAGTTTGGAATTTGCATGGAATTACAGTGTGGTGGATGAAATGGATGTCCAGAAGGGTTAATGCAGTAATCATGAGTATCATCAGAATGGATCAGCTGCCCTAGCAGAGGGAAACAAAGTAGGATTTGTTCAGCAAAACAAGGGCTAAAAGGGGTTGCAGTTCTGCTCTGAAAATCTGTGGAGGAAAGAGGGAGCCTCAAGTCTCTAAGACTTATAAAAATGAGGGATGATGATAATGTGCTGCTAGAACTAATAGGATGAAAAACTTGGACAGCATAGGATGGAATTGTTTGGCCTGTGAGGACTTACCTGTAACATTGAGATGAGGCTCAAGGAACCTCCTGATTTTGGATCTCAAGATCAATATGATTCCTCATCCAGGGACAATGAACAGTTTACCATTGGTTTTTAAGAAAAACAGGTAGTCAGTTGCTGACTGTTTCATACAAATACAATAACATGAGAAAAAATTATAATTTCCTTCTCAGGTCCAGGAATAGTAAGAATTGGAGCAGGAATCAACGGCAGCAGTAGGTACACAGGGTTAATGCAGGATGTAAGGCTTTATGAGCGTAAGTTGACACGAGCAGAGATCTATGAACTTCATGCAACTCCTGCAAAAAGTGATGTCCACCCTGTCTCTGGGTATTTGGAGTATTGGCAAGGAGAGGCCAATAAATCATTCATCGTGTCTGCAAAGGATGACAAAGAGGAAGAAGGAGAAGAATTATTCATACTAAAGCTCATTTCTGTGCGTGGTGGAGCTCGAATTTCACAAGAAAACACCACAGCAAGATTAAGAATACAGAAAAGTGATAATGCTAATGGTTTATTTGGCTTCACTGGAGCATGTATCCCTGAGGTAAGGTGGTCATAATGGAAATTGTAGGTGATATTTCAGGCACAGAAAGCTAAATGGCAGGACCAAGTGACCTGAACAAACCCTAGATTTTGCAGTGTTTGCTTTTGTGGTTAAGCAAAGTTTTCCTAGGATTTGGAGATGCATATGTTCTGTTAATACAACCTCAGTTCCACTGGGATTTACTATATAATTTTAAAAAACTAAAGAAAAAAATGGTTAAGAAAATTTAGTTTACTATATAAACTGAAGACTAAGGCTTAATTTTTTTTTTCTAGAAAAATATTTTACCTTCACTTCTGTTACATTTGAGTTACCAGTTAAAATGTAAGATTTAATTCTCTGGTTTTTTTTTGAGAATGGATTATTGCAAAGATTTTTATTTTAGTTTTCTGTGTCACATGATGTGTTTGAGATAATTTTACTAGAGATCATGCAATGACAAAGTGTTATGGATTTTTCCACCTTCATTTGCTGTCATAAACTAAGTTATAATTTGCATATGTTTGATGTCAGTTGGTTGATTTAGTAGTGGTTTTTTTTGTTGTTTTAGTTTTAACAGATGAAATCTTTTTTCAGTGGTATCCATTCTATATGCAGAGTGTAAACTTGCTACTTTTTGAGGAGGCTTGAAATAAACATAAATCATTCTTTACTTCTTTAATCAATTATAAGGGGGAATAACATGATAGCTATCTCTACTGGTATTGGATTATTTTGTGGAAAAAAAAATTTAATATAGTTTTCATTTGGGAACTCTTATGAGCTTTAATTACATTCTTTTTTAATCAAAGTGCTTATGATGTTTTTAAAATAACTGTCTTGCCTGAGTGATACTAGTTTTCAGTTTGGTTCAGTTTGCTTATTGTGTGCCTACCATATGCTATGATAATAGATTCCTTCAGGTTCAAGTACCTCTGATACGCTGTGATGCCACAGATCATCAGCCAACCATGAAGAAAAAAAATAATTATATGGCACGGTAATTGTTTTGCACCTATCATATGTCCATTTCACCAGGGAAGTATTAGAGCTCTTAGTGGTGATGCAGGAACACAGCATTTTTTTACCAGTAGTTTAACTGTGCATATCTGTCTACTAGGCAGCTGAAGTCACACACAGTATCTATGCTTTCTTACAAAGCAGCCCTGAAATTTATCTAATGCATAAGATAGCTTTAACCTTTCCAATAACTTTCAGATAAAATTATTTTCTATGTTAATTTTATGAACGTTATTTTCTAAAATAGAAGGTCAGTACCAATTAAAGCTTCATTCCAGAGATGTGACGTTGTCGCTGCAGAAGTCATGTTATCTGTGAAGATACAGAATTGTAAGGAGGACAGTAGAAGAGAAAAATCTGTTTTTCTGAATGATGATGGTATAGTTTATTTCTATCCATAGTGTGTCTGGTTAGAGAAAGTGCTGATCCAAATCTTTCTTTAAATTATTGCTAAGGAAAATTACAATATTGACGTTATTATAAAGCAGTAGTTTCATTTGCTTTCGACAGGTACATTTCAAGCATATTGATTCTGTCTCTGACGCATAGTTTTAGGAAAGGGGTTGTGTCCAGGACGAACTGCAGTGTATTGTTATTTGTTACCTTAATAGTCCTCAGGGAGGCATCAGACTTTTGCAGATTCCACTAGGATTGTTCTGATTGGCATCAAGGTCAGTTTCAGCTTCCTAACACTCCAAAAGAGCTGAAAGTAACATGACAGCAATTTTTTACTTGAACATTTGTCTGGCATTAAATATTTTCGTGTTATTTAATGAAATTGCCTTGATTTACTTTGACAGTAATAAACGTTCCAAATTTTTGCTTTCTTCCAGACTGCTGATGAAGGTTCCACTATATCCTGTGTTGTGGAGCGTACAAGGGGAGCCCTAGACTATGTGTATATAAAGTACATTATCTCACAGGTTGATTCCACTGGCATTAATTACTCTGTTACCGATTTTTCTAATAGCAGTGGCACTATCACATTCGTTCCTTGGCAGAGATCAGAGGTAAACCCTACCTTCCTATTAACAATTCATCCTGTCCTTTACAAACCTCCTGGAAAATACCTTCTGAGGGTGCTTGGCTGGTTTGCATACTAGAGAGTGTTTACTTCACATGGCTTTTCTTCTTATTATTTTTTATTTTGTTATTTTATGTTGTTATTTTTTTGTTATATATATATTTTCTTTCTTTCTTTTTTTCCATCCCTGACAACAAGAAAGTGTTATTTGTAGCTCTGTGTATATGTCAGTTCAAAAGTCACCATGTGTGCATGTACATATTAGATATATGCACATATACATAAAAAATATTAACTGTATTTATGTGTATGTGTACATATACTTTAAAAAGTGTAGATAGTCCATGTACTTTCGAAATTGGAAAATGATCAGGTTTGATCTGAGTGTTGTAACTCAAATTTATGTCCACAACAATTAAATAGGCAATAGTAAGATTCATTGCTGTTCTTGCACTCAAGGCTATCCAGGTTCTGTCTCCTTTTAAATTCAAAATCAGAAACAGGAGATTAAAGGTGTTCTTGTAACAATAGCTGTTTTTGAGTCTCCCTGAAATGATTACTGTCTGCTTTAATCTATTCCTCTGCATAAAGTGTGCGAGCAACTGGAACATAAGGAAATTATTCAATATTCTGGCCTTAGAGACACCTGAAATTGGTAATCAGAATTGCATCTCTGAGTTGGGGGAGAGAAAGAGAAATGATACATAAGGGAAGCTTTAGCTGCTTCTGAGAAAGCTTTCTAAAAGTCTTACGAAATTCCTTATCTGAATTAGTTTAAAAAAAAAAGAAAAAGAAAAAAGAAATACCAGGATACCAGGATACACTGAAGAGTAGGAATTCAAAGCTACAGAGGCCCACAATTAAAAAATTATGTGGGCAGACTGGAGGTCCAAAAGAGGGCCAGAAAGATGATCAAAGAGCTGGAGAACCTGTCCTCTAAGGAAAGACTCAAGGGGTTAGATCTTTTCACCCTTTAGAAGGGGACTTTGATCCCATTATTACAGTACCTAAAGGGCAGCTCCAGAGTTGACAGAGGCTCTCTCTTCTCAAGAAACCACAGGAGAAGACAGAGGGCAAAGAGTACAAAGATAGAGTGGGAGAGGTTTTGTCTTGAAATTTTTTACAACTACTGGAACGACTTCCTTAGGGACAGGGTCGGGTTGTCCCGACCTCAGCATCTGGGCCAGGGCAATCCCAAGCACAAACACAGGCTGGGCAGAGAAAGCACTGAGAGCACCCCTTGGGGGGGGAAGGACCTGGGCGTGGTGGTTGATGAGAAGCTCGACATGAGCCGGCAATGTGTGCTTGCAGCCCAGAAAGCCACCCGTACCCTGGGCTGCACCAACAGCAGCGTGGGCAGCAGGGCGAGGGAGGGGGCGAAGGAGGAAATTCTTCCCTCAGAGGGCGGTGAGGCCCAGGCCCAGGCTGCCCAGAGGAGCTGCGGCTGCCCCATCCCTGGCAGAGCCCAAGGCCAGGCTGGATGGGGCTGAGGGCAGCCTGGGCTGGGGGGAGGTGTCCCTGCCCATGGCAGGGGGTGGCGCTGGGTGGGCTTTAAGGTCCCTTCCAGCCCAAACCAATGTATGGTTCTATGGTAGAATTCCCATCACCAGGGGTGCTTAAGATGCAGTTGAACATGGTGCTGGATTATTTCATCTATTTTTTTTTTTTCCATGAAACATTGAACTTCATCTTTTGATGTCCCATCCAACGTGGGCTGTCCTATGATTAAAATTCTGGGGTAATAAACAGCGTGTGCTAGAAATAGAAATAAAAATAATCTGTTTCAATGAATTCAATCCTGATGTACAGCACAGAATTGTTAAATTTATTTGAAGAAGTGGTGCGGGACCACAGTACTGTAGAAACAACATACACTTTCTATTATTGTTTGTATAATAAGGATGAATTGTGAGTAGAAAATACCATCCTCAGTTTCACTTATATCAGGCTGCAGAAGTCAATGTGGACTCAAATTCGCTGAAGTCATTTGCAGGGATCCCAGTGACTTCACTAGAACTGTGAATCTGGATAATGTGATGACTGGCAAAAGCGTGTGGTATCTGAAAATAGTTCATTCATGTTATAATAGTTTGTTCATTCAGCTTTATTTCTCTGTGAAATGATATTACTGCATTTCATACAATCATATATAGCAGAAATTTCCAAAGCTTTTCTAGCATGGCAACATAGACGAGGCCCACATTACTCTATCTAGTGGCAGAAAATGGCTGATGTAGGCTCTTGCTACACAGCTTACTGGTCCAATTTACTGCATACATACAGAGGAGCTAATGTGCATGGCTCTAAGAAACGGGCTGGTAGCAAGCTGCTCTTCAGGTGGGATATCCTAAGGGACTTTCAACTGACATTTGTAATCTACTCATTACCATGCCTCTAAATATGATCAGCTACTTAAATGTTTTCTATATGTTTGTCCGACCATATCGAAACATAAAGAAAGATGGAATTTTCTGAAGTGAATGTGTTAGCGTGTTTAGAGCAAGGTTATGTTAGTAAATCGTATGATCTGCAGGTCAAAGTGTCAGGTGGTATAATAAGCTCAATTTATTTGCTCTCTAAATTGGATTAATCACTGTAATGTCTCTTCATAAGCATAATTTCAAAAAGATTTTAAAATTTATCAGATATTTCATGTTCAGTACATGGAAATTAAACTCTGCTTTTGTGAAGATATACAAAACCAACCAAACAAGTATTTATTATCACTTATTTATGTAGTTTGAAACAATTCAGAAAATATGCCTTCCATTTCCAGTAGCTTGGAAGCATTGTTTTTGGAAAGCATATTCTAGACATAAAATGTTATCTTAGAAATTAGTTGAATTTATGTGGAGAGCAAAAATAGTGTCCTTTGCTTTCAGAACTATACAGCAGATACAGCTGACTGACTAATCAAAGAATGTTGCATGGTTTGATTTCTCCATGATTTGGTCCTTCTCTAGGTGTTAAATTTGCATGTTATTGATGATGACATTCCGGAGTTAAATGAATATTTCCGTGTGACATTAGTCTCTGCAGTGTCTGGAGATGGGAAACTAGGTTCAACTCCTACCAGTGGAGCAAGTATAGATCCAGAAAAGGAAACTACTGATATCAGCATCAAAGCCAGTGACCACCCATACGGTAACAATGATGGGAATTATACAGCTTTGTTTCAGATTATTGTGTAGTTCTTTCCAGTCAGATGAAAACTTTGCTTGGTTGTAATAGTTGAGGAAGCAATCTCATATATTCCACTTTATCTGACTTGAATTAATTCATTGTTTATATACATGAATGAATACTGAATTAGTTTTCTTTTATAATTTTACAAAAAGGCCTCAAATCTTCCCTGCCCAAACAAGCAATGATTCTCTTGTGAGGGCAAATAAAGGCTCTGCATGTAGTTGATCCTGTCCAGGTTTTTCATCAAATGAGAATTCCTGACAATGAGAGTCATTTCTCCATATGTCTTGTACCAGTAAATACGCAAAACCGTGGCCTGTGAGGCTCTTTTGGGAAGAGAAGGTTTTATTATTGTGCTGTGCCTTTTATCAAGACTGACAAGAATATCAGTGAGAGAGGGTAAGGCACACAGCACATCTCTGGAAATAGTGTGATTGAGGCTTAAGGGTATACTGGTATATGTGGTTTTTAATTTCAGAACCATCACAAGATATGTTATCAATCACTTTATTTAAATTGTTTATCATCTTTAAAATTTGTTATGAAAAGCCATGTAAGTAGTAATTCTTGTCTTCCAGGTCTGCTCCAGTTCTCTGTGGGGCCACCTCCTCAGCCAGGTGATAAAATGATTCTTCCAGCCTCTTCTGTGCCCCATATTACTATTAAAGAAGAAGCTGGACACGTCAGATTACTGGTAGTTCGTGCACAAGGCCTTCTTGGAACAGTTCTGGTGGAATACAGAACAGTGCCAGTCACAGCTTTCAGTCCCAAAGATTATCAGGTATGGCAACTGCCAAGGTGGTATAATTGTTTTGGAATTAATTAGAGTTATTTATCGTGGAGATAGCTTTCAGTTTGACTGCTCTAGCCCAGCTATGATTCTTTCACAGAAAGACTACTTTACAAGGTGATGTGGCAAATGGATATGTAATATTCACTTAAAAATATACATCATGTGACTTCTCCATTCTTTTCTCTGCAGTAAGTTGCATTGTCTAGGAAAAGCCTCTGGTTTTGAACTTTTTTTTTTTTTCTTAACAGAGTTTTCAGTGTAGCAATTTGTGAGTTTTGCTGTTGTTACAGACCATATTATTCAAGTGCATGTACAGGTTAACATTATGCTTGTACATACTGGGATTTGTATATGCCTAGCAAAATAACCTGCATGTATCTGCACTTGCTTGTCCAACTGATCATTTGTGCAGAAAAATAAGAAAAATGTACATGAATGCAGATGCTCACCAGTATGTCAACTTAGATGTCTTCTTCTTTTTTTTTTTCTTTTGTAAAACAGATTTTTCAGATTTTTTTTTAAAGCTTAAGTGAGGAAAAGTAGATGTTTTGAAAAAGACAAAATGAAGGTTCTGTTTCTTTTTTTTATATGGATGAAAACATTAGACTTGAACAAAAATATGAAGAGCTCTTATATTGCAGGCTGTTGTGGGTACACTGGAATTTCAGCCAGGAGAAAGATACAAGTACATTACTGTTAACATCACTGATAATACTATTCCTGAATTAGAAAAAACGTTTAAAGTGGAGCTGTTGAACCCAGAGGGAGGAGGTAAGGCACATATATCAGTCCCTTAGTTGTATTTTCATGACCTCTACTCGTTCATAAAAATCTTGTCTTTCTTGGCATTATTTTCTATGTTATTTCTGAAAACAAACAAAAAGCACCTCTACATCCCCACCCCCATACAGCTGTCTTTTTTCGTAGGGAAGAACTGTTCCTCAGTTCTTTTCTTAATCCTTGGTGGAAACAACCAGATCCCATAGCAAGTATATTATTACCATGTATTAGGGAAAGTGTATCACTGCCATCTGTTAGGTCATCTAAAGGCAATTGCTGCTTTTCACTTTGTATAACTTCATGGTTGGTAATGAGAACTAAAATAATGCAAAAATATATTAGCAATATGTTGCATTTCAAAAATATGGAATATTTATAAAATATTTAAGGCTAAACAGTCAAAGTGTTGTGTTTTTGTTTGTTTGTTTTGGGTTTTTTTTGTTTTGTTTTGTTTTTTCTTCCACATGAGTGAAATCAGAAGAACTGCAATACATAGGTCAAATGGATTATAGCAGTAATAGGCTGTGGATGTTGAGGGCCATAGGGAGTTTGCTGAGCTGTAGCTGCAGAGGTAGCTCGTAGATAACTGTCTGTAAGAACAAGACAAACACTTGAAAGAATTATTGGTTTGAAGGGCTAGTCTGAAGGGACGGCAAAGCATAGTGGTGCTGCCACATAAACCCCTGAATACCTTACAGATTTTTTTTTCCATTTGAGAAAAATTTTAACGGAGATTGTAAAGCTTGTTGGAGGGAAAAGTAATTAGAAACACTGACAGCCATAAATTGATTTTTTTTTTTTAAACTGATGTTATTTTTTTAAACAATTCGGAAATTGCAAGTGTGGTCCCTTCTGGGAGGATGTATCAGATTTCCTTGAATTAATCCAGCTCTCTGCTATGATTGTATGTGTCTATGGTGCAACATGGTCTCAGTGATTCTTTTGGTAAAGTCTTGAGACTTTTCACGTATTTTGTCTTTTTGGTTGAATAGTTGTTTTGTTAAAAGGAGTCAAACTTTTCTCTTTCAAATTGTTGTGACAGAAAATTTACAACTAACTTTAGTAATCCAGTAACTATATAGCCTTTTTAAAATGAGCCTTCTTTTTGGCCTTTCCAACACAAACACAAAGCTTATGAAGTCCCCATTAGTTAAGTTTTCTGCAGATTTTCCCAACATTTTCACTTTGTGAGAAAATATTAGAATAAGGAGCTTGAGGGACTTTATCGTCTCCCCTACCTTTTTTTTTTTTTTTTTTTTCAATTTAGATTCCTCCATGACAAGCCTCAGTTAGGAGTGAGAAAGGGGAAATACAAAATGGGGACACAAAGAGGGAAAGAGAGGAAAGATAAACTATGTGTATGTGTTTTCTTTCATTCTGACTTCCCATTGCTATTTCCAATGTCATAAATTAAGTAAGAGGTGGCATATGTAAATATTTCAGTCTTTATTAGAACTCCTGTACACTTTCAGAAGCAAAGTTGATACCTTCCTAGAGTGCTTCCCTCTTTTTTTCCTGTTGTCCAGAATAGTTTAAATTTCTCTTTGCTTGCGCTCTGATTTATAAATGTATATATGTGTATATATCTGTATGTCTGTCATCTTAAAGTTGCTGAGCTCTTTAGAAATGATGGCAGTGGTAGTGGTGATGGGAACATGGATTTCTTCCTTCCAACTGTCCATCAGCATGGTAAGCATTTTGGATTAATCTTTATTTCTTTATGCTAACTGTAATATCCCTCATGAACTACACTACTGACACAGTTTATCATAGTGTTATTTTGCTTGTGGTTTGAGATATATCATAGAGTCCTGTCAAAACATTCTTTCCCATTTTAAAAAAGGCTTAATTTCAACAACAGTCAATACTAACCGTAATACAGAAAATAACAGCTTCTCTATCTTCAAAGCTGTATTTTTATAGAACACAATGTAGTTATTCCAGAAGTAGTTAGAAAAATTAGCTTTGTTTGTAAATTTTGTAAAATTTTCTGGAGAGCAAAGAGGAGAGAAACTTTTTAAATTTAAGGTAATTTAAAAATTACCTGACTGTGTGTTTTGATACTTTCTTTTGCCACTTGCTTTATGCTTTGATCTCTGCATCTCAAAAATACTCTTAATAAAAAGTGGTGTTAGCTCTTTTTTTCTAAAAGAATGCTTTGATTATTTTTCATTTTTGAAGTCTATTTTTGTCACAACATACAGAAAACAAAGATAATTTAATCTTGAGAAAATTAAAAACATACAATATGCAGAAATAAGATGAAAACAAAAGCACCTACTATGAGGGAAACGCTAATGATGGCGGATTTTGAATTAAACCCTAGAGACCTGAAAATATTGTGTTAGCACCCATTATCGAAATCAAATAATTTATTCCACAGTGACAGCCTGATTTTCTGTTTTATTTGAAAATACAAAGGAGTTCAGTTTGAACCTGAGAGTAAGTCTGTGGTTTAACCACTTTTTGGAACTTCCTGGGAAGTGTTGTTTCCTCTTCTGTGTTTCCAGATTTTTTTTAAAATGCCAGGCTCTTTCTCTTTCTAAGCAGCAAGTTATCTCACACAAGATGATCATTACAGTAGTAGAATTTCCTGGACTAGCTTTTTCTTTGTTCCAGCTTCAGTTAAAATAGTACCTGCTTTTGTCCTGTCTGCACTGCTTACACTGTGTTTTACCACGTAACTCTCCCCTACCCTAAATTCTAGTTCATTTTCCTTAATTAGACAAGTAATTTTATTTTTGATCCTCTCTTAAAATATTTGCATTTTATATGTTGCTTTGGAGTGTTGTTCCATAGAAGGGCTGCCAGGACTGCATTATTGAAAGTGAGTTCCTTATCCATGTGGATAATTATTCCACATTTAAAACAAAAAAAAAACACACCACAAAATGCAAAACAGCAGAAATATTCCAGTTATGCTTTTCTGTGTGCTTTTTGTAACAAACTTCCTTAGCTTTTAAGAAAAGATGGTATAAAAAAATAACTCATTTTGGCACTTGCACTTACAGCCAGCTTGGGAATTGCATCCCACATCGTTGTGACTATTGAGGCTTCTGATGATGCTCATGGCGTCTTTGAGTTCAGTACTGAGTCACTCTCGGTAAATGGAACTGAGCCTGAAGATGGAGATAGCAATATTATGTTGCAGGTTAGAAAGTTTTGGGTCTCATATTGCTATGCAATCCTCTTTTATGTCTATTTTACAGAGCATTCTGCAATATTTTTATAATAGGTCTACAGCATTTTAACTTAACTTTATCATGTACATTTGTCTTGACATTTTATACTTCACTTTCTAAAGTGTATCTTTCAGCTTAAAACTAAAATGTTTTATATAAGTTTAAATTTACTTCTACTTGTTTACA
Organism: Anser anser; assembly: GCF_964211835.1. Classification (NCBI taxonomy): domain Eukaryota; kingdom Metazoa; phylum Chordata; class Aves; order Anseriformes; family Anatidae; genus Anser; species Anser anser. The sequence continues at coordinate 179,478 of NW_028153617.1, read as the reverse complement.
TTTGAGGTATGAATATTTTAAAGTAAGTGCTGATGACACAACAAATACAGCAAAGCTAAGATGATAAAGATTACACTGTTTTTAAAATTAGTTTATTTTTAACTCATCATGTCAATGACTTTGCACTGTATATAATGGAGGGGCTGGATTGTGTGCAGCTTGCAGTTGGCAATGACATGCTTAAGATCCTCCGGGTAAGGATTAAGGGACATGGAAATAAGTTATAACAATAAGATGAAGTTGTTGTGGGAGTCTGCTATAGACCACCCAGCCAGGAGGACAACATTGCCAAATTATTCTATAATGAACTAAGGGATATCTCTAGGTCATCTGCCCTTGTCCCTGTGGGTGACTTCAACTTCCCAGATGTTAGCTGGGAATACCATACAGCCAATACAAACAGGTACTGGAAATTCCTGAGGCACGTTAACAATAACTTGTTGGTACAGTTACTCTGGAAGCTGACTAAGAAAGGTGCCCTCCAGATTTGTTGCTTGTAAACAGTGAGGGTCTTGTGGGTGAAGTGGTGATTGGAGGCTGTCCTGGCCATAGTGACCATGAGATGGCTGAGTTTAAAATCTTTGGTAATAGGAGGAAAACTGCCAGCAAAAGTTCAGCCCTAGCTATGGAGACAGCAGACTTCAGACTACTCAGTGAACTAGTTTGTGAGGTCCCCTTGGAACCTGCTTTTGAAGGTATTGGAGTCCATCAGTGCTGGTTAGTTAAGTAACACCTCTTAAGAGCACAGGAACAGGCAATTCCAAAGAGTCAGAAGTTGAGCAAGCTGGGCAGAAGGCCAGCTTGGCTGAGCAGGGATCTTATTCTAGAATTTAGGCGAAAAAGGAAAATCTGTGGGCATTGGAAGCAAGGTCAGTTGAACAAGGACTACAGAGGTGATGTTCACTCAGAGTTGAAGCTGGCCAGTACTGTGGGGACAACAAAAAGTGCTTTTTTTAAAGTATGCTAACAGCAAAAGGAGGAGCAGAGAAAACATTGATCCATTACTTGTTGAGGTTGGTAACCTCACAAATAAGTACGCCAATAAAGCAGAGGTTAATGCCTTCTTTGCCTCTGTCTTTAACACCAATGATGGGCTCGGGGACACCCAAAGCTCTGAATTTCAGGACTGTGATGATGATAAACTCCCAGCCAACTTTGAACTTGTGCAGGATTTGCTGCTCCAGCTGGATGCATATAAGTCTATGGGGTCCAGTGGGATTAATCCCAAAGTACAGAAAGAGCTGGCTGATGTCATTGCAAGACCTCTCTCAATAATTTTTCAATAGTCTTGGAGTCTGGAGAGGTCACAGTTGACTGGAATTAAGTTAAACGAGGAAGTGCTGGATTCTGCACCTGGCAAGGGGCAATGCTGGCTGTACGGACAGGCCTGGGGACAAGAGGCTGAAGAGCAGCCCCATGGAAAGGGATCTGGGGGTTTTGCTTGACAGCAAGAGAAATATGAACCAGCAGTGTGCCTTAGCAGCCAAAATGGTCAACTGTGTTCTGGAGCATAAGGCACAGCAATGCTGGATGGTCAAGGGAAGGGATTGTCCTGCTCTGCTCTGTGCTGGCGAAGCCTCACCTCTAGCACTGTGTGTGCTACAATATATGAAGGACATAAACTATTAGAGAGCATCCAAAGGAGGGCTACTATGGTGGTGAAGGGTCTAGAGGGCAAGAAGTATGAGGAGCGGCTGAGGTCCCTGGGTTTGTTCAGCCCAGAGCAGAGCAGGCCGAGGGCAGGCCTCATGGCGGCCTGCAGCTCCCTCACGAGGGGAGCGGAGGGGCAGGCGCTGAGCTCTGCTCTCTGGGGACAGCGACAGGACCCGAGGGAACGGCATGGGGCTGGGACAGGGGAGGGTCAGGCTGGGGGTTAGGGAAAGGTTCTGCACCCAGAGGTGGTCGGGCACTGGGACAGGCTCCCCAGGGACATGGTCACAGCACTGAGCTGCCAGAGTTCAAGAAGCATTTGGACTACTCTGTCAGACATGCGATTTGATTTTGGGTGGTCCTGTGTGGAGTCAGGTGTTGGACCTGATAATCCCTGTGGATCTTTTGTAACTCAGGATATTCTGTGATTCTGTGACTTTGCTGTATGCCATTTTACACTTTTATGTTCTTCTTTCTTATAGTACAAAGAAATACATAAATCTTTGTGTTTTCCACTTAGGTTGTGAGAACTCATGGGGCCCTGTCTGAGGTGACTCTGTATTGGGTCATAGTCTGTGATCTTACAGAAGACCTGGTCTCTGCATATGGGAATGTAACATTTGATGTTGGCCAAGTGAGAGCAAATATTACCATACAAGTTTCTCCTGACAACGTGCCTGAACTGGATCAGGTGTTTTCAGTTTTGATCATCAATGTGTCCAGTGGTCGTCTTGGAAATCACACTAATGCAACATTAACAGTTTTAGCTAATGATGATCCATATGGACTGTTCATCTTTTCTGAGAGAAACAGACCAATAAAAGTTGAGGAAGAAACAAAAAATATCTCCCTGACAATAGTAAGGCTTGGTGGTCTTCTTGGTACAGTAGTGGTTACATACAGAACTTTAGGTGATGATGAAAAGTCACCCTTTCTTCCACCTGATGTTGTTAGAGCAATACAAGGAGAAGATTATATACCCATTACTGGTTATGTGATCTTCGCAGCCAATGAAAGCGAAGCCACAATATCTTTGCCTATTTTGGATGATTATGATCCTGAGAGGTCAGAATCTGTTTTTGTGGAGCTAAACAATACTGTTTTGATCGACAAAGTACAGGATCGGCCAAGTAAGTGTCTTTCATATGTAAACCCAAAGCTTAAATATGTAGGCTAATATTTATATTTAATAGGATAAAATGCAGCAATTGAAATTACAGTAAAATTTTACCTCTGCCTAACTCTGTATAGTTAAGAATCCTGTAAGTTATATGTCAGAGTATCTCACATTAAGTATGAAGATTCTGTGTGTCAGCATATATTTCCTTTACCACAAAATTTTGTCAGGGGTGGACATTTCTTTCTCCCTTCTGCATCTGCTTTATCCCAGGTGTTTTAGGCCAACTGTATTACTGTATTGGTTTTGTGTGCTAATACCTGCTCACCTGTTGTTTCTGTAAAGCACAATGATAGGAAATAAGCTAGTTGCACTTACTGAAAGCGAAAAAAGCCTTTTAAACATTAAGTGGTGTAGAATTGCAGCTTCATGCTGGCTTTTTAGCGTAGAGGATGTTTGCCCGATCAGATAAATTCAGGTCATTACAGCCTTATTTATGCTTAAGAGCTTCTTGGCATGCCTAATTTCCCTTCCCTCTCCCCCATGACTCTCCCACATTAATCTTGATTTTTAAGGGAAACACTACAAAAAATTCTACTGGGAAACTGAAAGGTTACTTATAGTTCATCATTGCTAGTGTAAAATTCTATTGTCCTATGGACAAATAAATAAGTAATTTTGCTAGTACCTCACCTCTTCAAAGAACTGGTGTTTTGTATGCTCCACAGCAGGGTAGAATAATAAGTTAGTAAGAATGTGGATTTTCTGACATAATATAATTCAAACATCAAAAATATGCTTGTGCAGTTTGTAGTTATATTTTGTCCAAATCTAAAATGAAAATTTTATTGAAAGCTAGTAGTGGCCATCCACTAAACTCAGGTGTATGTATATGAACAGTATAGCCATATATAGGAGGCATTTCAGGCTTGCTCTAAGAGGTTTTTTTTATATTTCAGTTGTAAATTCTCCTCGTCTTGGATCAGTGGGTGAGACTATAGCTCATGTAATTATCAATGCCAATGATGATGCTTTTGGAACACTTCAGCTTTCAGCTTCAGCTGTGCGAGTTGCTGAAAATTATGTTGGACCAATCATTAACGTGACCAGAACTGGGGGAATTTTTGCAGATGTTTCTGTGAAATTCAAAGCTATGCCAATAACTGCAACAGCTGGTAAGAAATCAAAATAGCAGAAATACACATTCTGTGTTAAACCAGAAAGAGCATACTGTATGCTTCGAGTAACCAAAGCAAGCAAGTGTGTATTGAATGCAGTCTAGTAAAACAAGTAGAAAAAATACCAAAGTGTGAGATACTTACTGAGTGTACTTAGGAGACAGGAATTCAGGTCCTATAGAAGAGACCTTACATCAAATTTAAAAAAACTCAGAGATATCATCACTGAAGAATCTAGCAAGAAAACTAAGGAAAGGAATTGGCTGTTTGTTTCCCTGGTGGCCACTCACTTTCTCAAAAAAATAAAATAAAATAAAAAATCCTGTAGTAGTATATATAGCTAGTACTTAGTCCTTTGTACATATTTCAACCTACCATACATGGCTTATTTGAGTTTCTTGGAGGGAAATTGAGAGCTGGTGACTCCTCTGTGAAACAGACAAATGTTAAGCACAATTCAAGAAGACTTTTACTTTGCAAATGAAAGGTAAAGCTCTCAGGTGATCCCTGAAAAGCTCCACGAGGGAAGGAGTGACCTTATGTCCTTTAGTAAAATCTCCTTTGAAAAAGGTACTTCTGTTTCATTTTATCTCTTGGAAAGCCAGACAACTATCAGAAATCAAATATAGAAATGTCACAGTTGTGTGATCTTCTCAATGGAAGATAATAATGGACCTTTTGTAATTGCTTCTTGGACTGACAGTGTAAACTCTGTTTTGGCCAAGATGAGATTTATTTTCATCCATCCAGATATCTAAAAGGCACTAGGAAATAAACAATTGTATTTTCTGGGTATGAAGATAAAGAAAAAAAAAACACAAAAAAACACACCAACATATGAACACAAGGGAATGCAAAAAGAACAGATAAATATTAGTGCTGATAAACATTAGTGATGTTTCATAATGAACCAGAATGCCTTAATATTCTTCTGTGTTTTGATTGTTTTGTTATTTTTTCATGTACAAATCTAGGTGAGGACTACAGTGTAGCCTCATCAGATGTTGTCTTACTAGAAGGAGAAACAAGTAAAGCTGTGCCAATTTATATAATTAATGATATCAATCCTGAAGTTGAGGAGTCCTTTTATGTTCAGCTGCTGAATCAAACGACAGGAGGAGCCTTGCTTGGATCTTTGACGAGGGCAGTCATAACCATTGAGGCTTCTGATGACCCGTTTGGATCCTTTGGTAAATGAGTCTTATTTGCATATTTTCTCTTGTCCAGTAGCAATCTGCTGATTTGTGGGTGAGTTATTACTGGGCAATGGAATAAAAATTTTCAGAATACAAAAAGGGAAGTCTGGATGAACACAGTAAAGGACAAAATAAGATAAACTAAATTAAAACGTGTAAGTAAGGGCAAATGGTGCCCTTATATAGCGAAATTGAAGCATTCAGTCAACTTATATATCAAGATTTTGTGAGACGAAGGTGGATTTTGGAGTCTCCTAATGGGGATGGATTTTAATTTAATTTGTATTTTTTTATCTATTCTAAATGTTGCATTTCTGCAATAGCTTGAAGCTTAAGTTTACATGCCAAAACCTGTTTAGATAGTGCAGTGTCATTGTTTTACAAAATAATCAGGCAAAGCAGGTTTAAATATCTGGGGAAATTGGAAAGTACAAATATGACTTAAATTGCATTCTTGTATGTTCTGGTTGTTAGTTATTGTAGTTTTTCTTCTTTCTATCATTATCAGTAAAATGGATTGTGGACACTTTCCAAAAATAGTTTCATTACACAGGTTTTGAGAAAAAAATGGTAATTTCAAAAATTTAATGACATTTTAGAAATTTATCTTTTCTATTTATTTTTTCTATTTCAGTATTTCTGGTGTATGTTTTCCAGCCATTTTATTTGACTTACTCTTTCTCCCTTTAGTACCCTACTTTATTTCAGTTATTCCATTTTATCAGCAAAATGTAAAGGAAATTGACAAAAGTAAATAATTCCACATGGATAATTCATTAACTTCATTCTTAACAACTAAAGATTTTATACAAGAAAGACTTATATTTGAAACAATTTAGATGGAATATGTTGACACATTTTTTCCATACGTGACATAAAAAATGATAAAAAATTTCCTCACTGGGAAAAATTACCTTCTGACCGTCTTCTAAAAACTTAGATCATGGCTAGCCTTGAACAATGGATACGTTGGAATAAACTCTTGGGTGGGGGCTGAATTTTCATGCCAATTTTATTTGCAGATAAAATGATACTGAAAGTTCAATTTGAAGTTTAAACCTGATTAACATTTTTTTAATTGTGCAAATGAATGCAATCAAGTGAAATAAAATATATAATTCAGTAACTAGGATGGTGTTTTTATTTTAAATATTACTGTTAATGAAATACACCTCTTTGTGCTGCACTTCAGTGTTCCAGATGACCGAATTTACTGTGGAGGAGCCTGAATCTGGATCAGTACCCATAAATCTGCCAGTAATCCGCAATGCTGGGACACTTGGTAACGTTACTGTTGAGTGGGTTGCTACCATTGGTGGACACCCTGCTGATGAGGACTTGCAGGTTGCCTCAGGCAATATTACTTTTGCCCCTGGGGAAGCCTTTCAGATGCTACTATTGGAAATCCTGGCTGATGATGTTCCAGAAATAGAAGAAGTAAGTCAAGCACTTACATCTTCCTTGAAGATGGTATTAATTTTGACTTGTTCTAGAAATATGTATGATGGAAAACAAGAAATGTTCCGGCAGGAAGGTGCTATAATTTCATGTTATACTTTGCTTGTAATTATTGTTAGAAAAACCACAAATTGTCTAGCTGCATTACTTCTTTTTCTTTTCTTCTCTTTGAGATTGTCCGTGTAGAATTAACTCAGGCCTCCAATGGTGGTGCTATTGGGTTAGATGGCGTGGCAAGTATTATAATACCTGCCAATGATAATCCTTATGGCACAGTTTTCTTTCATCAATCCTTATATCGAGTTCAGGAGCCACTAGAAAGAAATTTGCTGGCAAACATAACAGTCAGGCGAAGGTTTGTATAATGTTTGCTTTATTTGTAATTACTATTTATTCTTCACTTTTGTTTCCACTATAATGTCAAATTTCATGCTCCTCTCATAAAAATATGTGCATCAATTCTTTGATCTGCCATCTCAATGTATTTTCATTTCAAACACATTGTTTTTGAAGTAGATGTCTGTGTATTACATAAATTACTTAAACGTAGTATACATTGAAATGCACAATGTAAACTCAGCGTACACAGTGTACTATTCATTTTGTCCGTTTAATCATCAAATCATTTAAACCTGCATGGTAGCCTGTTCCTGTGATTTGAACAGGAGGACAAAATGGCCAGCCCTTACAGGATGAAAATAAGAGAAGGAAAACAGGTTTTATGCATGTGATCCTAGAGGAAGGATGATAAGTCTGGGTGTCACCGGCTTTTTCTTCCTTGCAAGTAAGGAGAGCTGCCAAGTCCTGAAGAAGACTAAGTTAACTCCTAGAACCAAATGTTTACAAATATGCATTCTTAACAGACTACTACCTAAGCTATAAATAATCAAACTTGCTATCCACAAAAAAATAAGATAACTCAGTTATTCTGGTACTAGTTTCAAAGGGAATGCATTTTGATGTGTTATTTGGAATTTTTCAGCAATTCAGAAAGGGTCAGTTGATTTTGTTCACTTCTATTATTAACCCAGAAACATGTAGAATATTAGACATCCTTTGTCAACTAACAGAACTTTATTTTATTATAATGTCTTTTAGTGAGGGAAGATTTGGTCAGCTGCAGATTTTCTACAGCACTTCTGAGACTGACGTTGTAGCTCTTGCTGTGGAGCAAGGTCAGGATATCCTGGCCTACTACGAGCCTCCTGTACAAGGAATTCCTGACAAACCATCCAAGACCAGAGTGAATGTGTCAGCAGCAAGTGACCCTGTGTATTCCTGTGCAGCTCAGTGCCTAAAAGAACAAGCATGTTCAGCCTTTACATTTTCCAGTGCCTCAGGGATTCCTCTCTGCCTTTGGCTGACGTCAGATATCAGCCCATTAACTAACAACACTTCAGGGTTCCGGACCTACAAGAAAAACGTTACCAGTGCATTCGCCCTCTTCAGCACACAAGCCATCGCTGGCAGTGATTATGAACCTGTTACAAGACAGTGGGCCATAATGCAGGAAGGGGAAGAGTCTGCAAATCTAACAGTTACCATACTGCCTGACAGCCTGCCAGAACTGGATGAGAGATTCACTATAACCCTTTTGAAAGCAGAACTGATGAACGTCTCAGCCAGCTCAAAAAACCAACCAACCATAGGACAGCCAAATACCTCCACAGTTATCATAATGATGAATGGAGACGCATTTGGAGTGTTTAAGATCTACAGTGTAAGTCCCAATGCAACAGAGAAAGGTCTGTATGTTGAAGTAGAGGAACGTCCTCAGACCAACGTGCAGCTAATGATACACAGAACAGAAGGCAGCCTGGGACAAGTGACAGTGGAATGGCGTGTCATTGGTGGGACTGCTACTCCAAACTTGGATTTTATAGGTGTCGGTGAGACTCTGGTGTTTGCTGAAGGTGAGACAAGCTCTCGTTTTGGCTTCTGTTTTGTAAAACTAAGAAAAAGAAAAAAGAACGTGACAAGTACACGATACTGTGGATGTTTTGACAACTGATATCTTCTTCTTAGGCTAAATTTTCCTGAATGCTAAGGATACACGTGCAAAAGAGTATGGTTGTTCATTAGCATGTAGCATTATCTTGCAGAACACACACAGTGGTAGCAAAGCACAATGAAATATCTAAGCACAATAAATACCTAAGGGTTTTTATTAAAGAAATATTGCAGTATAAATATTGCACTCTAAAGATTTCCTTTACCACATAAGTAAGGATTAATAAAGTCGAAGATAGTTGTTACAGCAAGGATAATGGAAATGAGAATCAGGCCTAAGTGGTCTTTTGTTAGCCCTCGGTCACTACAGTACTAATTTTTCATGACATCTCTTTAAATTCTGAGATCATATTGTAACATAACAAAACATATTTAAACGTAACATAACAGAACATATTTAAAAGAATTGCAAACAGGACAAACAAGTCCCTCTCAGACATTACTTAAGTACCATGCAGCATGCTGTATTTTATGCTGTATTTTATTTTTTCAAAGTCTGAGTTAATCGAACTGATATTTTGAAAGCAATTTCCAGGTGCGTAGTAAAGATTCTAGTGTGCTAGCTTGATAAATCATCTGAATAGTAAGGCATGGCTGCTGGCAATGATTGTGAGGCTGACATGTAATTACATTACCCGTTATAAGTTTAGTAAAAACTGATTTTGAAGTATTTTGAAAGACAATCTAGCAGGAAATACATATGTATTCTGTAAATTGATATTCTAATGATCATAAAACACAGCTGGGTTATGCACACGCACTGAACAACAGGATTGTGTTGTAAATTTTAATGGATATATAGCGACTAGAGATTAACGGTGTTTGCTGCTTACATTATTATTCTTTGATAGTCCCAAAGGCAAGGAACTAACAAAATGTCATCCCATTTCAATGCATTCCCTGGCTCAGTAAATGTACTCATATTGAATGTACACCCTTGTGTAAATGGTTCATCGGAGAGCTTAGCACCTGGCAATTTATTTTTTTTTCAAGAATGATATTCCCCTTTTCTAAGTTAAATTTTAAAGTCATAGAATTTGTAATGAAAATAAAGAATTCTAGGCACTCCGAAATAATTCCTATATAATTAATTTCTACATAGTATATTTAATGATGTGATCGTTTTATTGGCTTAATGTGACTGATCAATAGTAATTAGATAAAATTTCATAATGACATTCACTGACTTCCAGAAAGGTAAATAAGTTTGTTTCATGCAATTTTAATATATTTTATGTATTTAATTATTTTCAAAATGAGATGATTGAGTCTTTTTACAAGGTGGTTTCCAAGTGGACACACGGTTGTATACGTTCTTCTCCTTGTAGGTGAAACAAAGAAGATGGTCACGCTGCCCATTATAGATGATCCAGAGCCAGAGGATGATGAAAGTATTGAAATCAGCCTGGTCCATACTGAAGGAGGGAGTCGAATTTTGCCCAGTTTTGACACTGTCACAGTGATTATTCTGGCAAGTGACAATGTGGCAGGAATTATAAGCTTCCATACAGCCTCAAGATCTGTTATTGGTTGTGAAGGTGTGTTCTTTGTGTTGACCACGCTCAAATTTTAATGCCAGTTTCCATCTTTGTGCTTTCAGTTGATAATGACTCACAATGATTGTGTTTCACTGTTCAGAGAACACCAGCAAGAAGTGAATATCCACATACCTGACATGTACTTTGAACTCTTGCAAGCATTCATAGAATCACAGAATGCTTAAGGTTGGAAGGGGCCTCTGGAGGTCATCTGGTCCTTTCCCCCTCAAGCAGGGCCACCTAGAGCAGGTTGCTCAGGACCATGTCCAGGCTTTTGAGTATCTCCAAGGAGGGAGACCCCACAATCTCTCTGGGCAACCTGTGCCAGTGCTCCCACACAGCACAAAAGTGCTGTCTGATATTCAGAGGGAACCTCTTGTGCTCCAGTTTGTGCCCGCTGCCTCTTGTCCTGTCCCTGGGCACCACTGACACGAGCCTGGCTCTGTCCTGTTCCACCCTCCCTTCAGGTATTGAAGGACACTGATGAGATCCCCCTGAGCCTCCCCTTCTCCAGGCTGAGCAGTCTCAGCTCTCACAGCCTCTCTTCCCTTCCCTTGATCACCTCGGTGTCCCTCTGTTGGAGTCTTCCCAGTACGTTTAGGTCTGTCTTGCACTGGGGAGCCCAGAGCTGGACCCAGTGCTCCAGGTGCAGCCTCACCAGTGCAGAGTAGAGGGGAAGGATAGCTCTCTCAGCCTGCTAGGGATACTTGGCCTAATTCAGCCCAGAATGCCATCAGCCTTCTTAGTAACAAGGCATGTTGCTGGCTCCTGCCCAGTGCAGTGTCCAGCAGGACCCCAAGCCCTTTCTGTCAAGCTGCTCTCCATCAGGGTGCACGCCCTGGTGCCTGGGGCTGCTCCCCGCCAGGGGCAGGACTCTGCCCTTCTCTTTGTTGGCCTGCACGAGGCTCCTGCCAGCCCACTTCATGACTGCCAACATACACACACCTAATAGTCATAAGCAAATCAGATCTATCAGCGACTTACAAAGAATTTAAAATATTCTAGAAAACATTCCTGCAGAAACACTAGGGTAACATCTTCCCTTTGTCTGTCCCATGAACCTGATGTTTTTTTATGGCAGATGATTTGGGAAGTAGCAATTATAAGAGAAAGCAAACATTTGAGAAAGAACAATAATAATTTGGTATGTACTAAACATTTCTACTATTGTTTTAAAGAATACACGGCATGTTTCATCTACAGTTTGATGCAGTTTTGCATAGGATGATAATAGTACTGGTGGTGATTGCTTTAGGTGGCCTTTGATGGAATCTCAGTGTATTGCAGTATCACGTTTCTCTGATGTTTGAACTGATGGGCAGGGAAAGTTCACAAAACAGGAACTTGTCCCCTAATGTGTGCACTACATTTTCTGTTTGAAGAAAAATGGCTTTCTCAACCAAAGGTTTTTTGTTTTGTTTTCCCAACATGAAAGGGCATCATAACCTTTGGTTTTTTATCTAGGTATGGTTTGTGTTAATTCTGTGCCAAGCCAGATGTGATATGATTAGCTAAGAAGAGCTGTTAATGAGCACAAGGAATTAATACAAACTGTCTCAGTCCCAAAGTCCCTGAATACTTTCAACTGGTTAAATGTTATTCATAGCATGCTACCAAATGCTGGCTGCTTGAAACTGAAGTACTTGGCTATAGTTCTATTATTATATATAGTTATTATTATATTATTTTTCCAGGTTGTGAAAAGAAATAGTTCATTGCCTTCCAGCCAGAAACAAAACAAGTGAACTAAGTGTCTTTGATTAAAAAAAAAAGAGAGAGAAAAAGGGAGAAATAGAGAAAGAGCAAAAGAGCTAAGGCATTTAGATTATTTTAGTTTGTCAAAATATTTTTTTCATTCGAAAGCAAAATTTACCAGACATAAATCCAAATATCATTACTTTTACAGTTATTGTGTTATTGAAAATTTTCTGTTAAGTGAATACATTTTGTTTTCACAATGTGCATGTTATTTTTTACCTTATTGAGGATAAGTGTAGTATTTTTTTATTGGACAGGGGTCTGCGACAGTTGTGTAACTGTATTACAAGAAAATGCACTGCAGTAGCTTAAAGTAATGAGGAAGAGGAGAGCGGCTGATGCTCCCTTCTTCACAGCGATAAATACCCACCTCTTTGTTTCTCTATGTAAGAGATGCATCACTTATTAAGTCACAATGTAGAAATGTAAAAGTATGGATAAGGATTAAATATTAAAAAAAATATTGAATTTAGCCTAATAACACTTTCAATCTTCAGAAATCAATTAGTGTTCATATTAGCATTTCTTCTGGATAGGAATACCAAAAAAATCTTGGTAAAGCTGGTAGGAAACATGGATCAGTAAATAACTACTTGGAATCTGTAATAATGACTTCAAGTTTCTTCTCAGTGTTTGGATTATAGTGGAACAGCTTTCTATATCATAAAGCATTTTTCCCAGTCTTCAATGAAAATTCATTATAACTTATAGAGATATATTGAAATAAGCTTTGCCTTATTTGTGTGTGTGTGTGTTTTCCCAATGGTACTAAACCATTGAAACCACTTTTCTTTTAAATCTTTATTTCTTTGTAATGGATATGCAAAATTCTCAAATAGAACATAGTGGATTGCAGTGCAGTGTTAAACACTGTAATGATTTAGCCTCAGAGGAACCTGTAAATTGGGAGTCTACCATCCAGATATTTGACTGTAGAAGTGGAATCCTTGTGATATCAATAAATTTTGAATTCCTTAATTTTCTTAGAAGCAACATGGACCAACTTAAGCCAAAGATGTCGACATCAATGTCGACATCAATGTTGACATCTCTGAGACTTAACTGAAGTTTGAAATGTTGGGGCTGAATAGCACATTTATGTATTTGAAAATGGGTGTATACAGTTTTTGTATTACTTCTTTACAATATTAAATTTTATTTAAGTATATTAAGGGCTCTTGAAGTTAAGAATTCCTTTCTCTTTCATTGGTAGCCAATATACATGCATATCTCTGACTCTTCCTTACAAAAAATAAATGTAACTAGAAAATTTTCAGATTTTTCTTGCCAGTTTTAGCTGTACAATGCTGTACAATTCTGTAAGGTAATACAGTAGAATAGCAAGACAGCATCCTAAGTTGCTGCTCTCTAAATTGCATAATCAAAGGGACTAGTTGGGCAGCATAATGTTATTATAACATTATCTTATGTTTTGTTAATTCTTCAATAAGCAAAAGAAATCTCATGTATTGTTTTCAAAAATCTCAGAATTGTAGATTTCTGCATATTTCATGTCTCTGAAAGCCAATGCAGGACAAAATGTGCTGTTGAACTTAAATTCTGTGGACCTGAAAAATGCATATGAAATATGAATGCCATGTACCTACCTATTATAAATAACCATCTGTCCTCTATTGTGAATGTTTTGCAAAATATTGCCTACTGATCTATTCCATGTTGATATAACATGCTAATTTCACATGTCCACATTTAAAATATTTAATGGAAATTTTGTGAAAAACTTGTGAATATAAAACAATTTCCACATTTTACAAAGCCTACTAAGAGGTCTACTCTTTTTAATTAAAGTGCCTTTGGGGTTAAATGTTATAAATGTGCAAAATACCATAGTATTTGCTTCCTTTATATGCACATTGTCCAGCAATACTGATTACCTCTGAGATTATAAGAAATTATTAACATTTTCTGAATGTTTTGTTTTCTAACAGTGACCATATTTGTAAGTTCGAACTCACATAAATGGAACTTACAGATAATTATAAGCATTTTTTTCTGCATGCATTGAATAAAGTCACAAGACAGTGCAAATGTTCAGATAATGTGTATTCTTTCCAGGGAACTGTTGTAGAAAACTACTATTATTGTTGGTACATACAGTAGTTACTGTTTTGTACAGTTTACAGACTTGTATTGCTCTAATGTTTGCGCATGTTTTCATGAACATTCCCTTTCTAAGTTATTCATCTATACCAAGTTCCCTCATATGTTCATAATTATTTCCAAGTGTGAACTAAAAACAGAAGAAAAAAAACTAGAAGAGTTTAAGTTTAGGTTTTTCTTTTCAGCATTAAAAGTGAATGTGGTATATAACTACTGTGAAATTCAAACTGACAAAAATAGCAATATCTTTCAGGAAAAATACTTTAACTGTGTGATGCATGTTTTTGACCTCTCATTTTTATAACCAACATGTAGAAGAGGAGACCCTGAAACACTGCATCTTGTCCTTTATTCCTAGGAGAACAATTACAATTCCACATCGTAAGAACTCCTCCAGGACTGGGAAATGTTACTGTTGAGTGGAAGATAGTAGGACATAATGTAAAACAAAATTTTGCAAACTATTCTGGAATACTTTTTTTTCCTGAGGTAAGTCCATAAACAGTGATGTTGGCTACAGGAAAATAGTGTGATTAGAACTGATCTGAGAAAAAGTGTGCCTTTTCAACAGTCCTTCTTTCTTGGTTTGATTATTTAATTTCTCACTTTTTGACTTACAAACTGGAGGGAGCTTACAATTCTTGATACTTAACTCTTCTTAAAGAAATTGTTCAAAATACTTGTCATTATGATATCACTTGTGTTTTATAAAATAATGGCTAATCAATTTACCCTTAAAACAAATAGGGGACGTTGAATACAACAGTGTATGTTGATCTGCTGGATGACCATATTCCTGAAGAAAAAGAAGAATACCAAGTCATCCTATACAACATCAAAACAGAAGGTAATGCAGAACTATAGCCAGCTACATCTTAAAAATACCATTTAATAATATAATATTTTTAATTTTATTATTTCATTTTGGAGGTATAGGACTGAGCAAACTGCAGCTGGTGCAAAGTACGCAAAGTTCATTAACATTTTATTGAAATAGGCTTGGTCCTTATGTATGTATATATAAATCCCACCGTGTCTCCACAAATACACTTAAATGGTTTTCAATCCTGATTTAACTCTGCCTATTTAATTCAATGGTTGTTTCTTCCCTTAATCTTAATGCAAACTGAGTTTACTAATATGTCATGGATAGAGTTGCCATGAAACATGCAGATATTTTTATCTTTTTAAACAATCTTGTCAAGCTGCAGACTTACTGATCTGTCCCTGAATTCAAGGTGGTCAGAATATTTTATTCTTGCCATTAAAATTATAGTGAGAAAAGAAGCCTTAAACTGCATCCGTTCTGAAATACCTTTTTTCAAACTGAAATTAATGTCCAAACACCAAACTAACTTGACATGGATTGTGTTGCTGCGAGGTGCCTTATCAACTTCCGAGAGTCACTGTGGCCCAACGGGATGAGCAAAATTATTCATCAAAGCAATAGTTGGAAAACATATCAGTTTATTGATGTAATGATTGTGAAGTGGAATATAGTTTTAAGCTTTTGGAGGTACTTCCTGGGAAAATGGTTTATTTCCTTTTAAAATATAGGGAAGTTGATATTTGGCACTGGCCTGTTAAGTTTTCTTATTTTTTAATACATTTTTGTGACTTTGTACTTGGTATGCATAAAATTTCTGTTTCTATTTGTTATAGAATGTAAGTATATATATGTGTGTAGGTCCCACACCATCCACATACTTCAGTGAGCTTTGGTTTCGTGGTATTTGCATGGCTACTGAACGTTATTTAAATGTAATATTAACAATAATGTAAGACAAAAATATTAGTTGCATAACACTTCATTCACTGCAGTCCACTGATTCTCTTGCAGGAGTTTCTTCTACAGGTGCTGCTGTTTTGGATAGTCAAGGATATGAAGCTGTTCTAACAGTAGAAGCTAGTGATGAACCACATGGAATTTTGAATTTTGCTTCCACATCCAGGGTGGTTTTAATCCCAGAAGAAAACAAAACAATTCAGCTTTTTATTAACAGAGAATTTGGATCTCTAGGTCTGTATAACAACTCCAAGAGAAAGGAAGTTTTGTTTTGCTTATCATTAGGCAAATAAAAGCCATGATAATGAAAGTTTGGAAAAATCTTTGTTACAGTTGGTATTTTTTTCAGAACTTCTAAGCTTCTTTCTGCAGACTTGGAAACTAAATATTACTTATTACTAGAGTCATAATCCTCATTAATACAGCAAGGGATCTGAAAGCTGTAACAATCAGGTGGCTATTAAGGTTACCATATTTTTGTCTAATGAGTCTGTCTCAAAGCATTAGTCTCTTCAGAAAAAATAAAAAACATGAGAAAAGTGACATGTACACACATCCCACATATTTTTTCTCTGAATTTCAGGAAGTCAGCACCTTAGGAATGTCACATGGAAAAAGTTGTGTCCAGACCATTGAATTCAATTTATGTCTCCTCTGACAATTTCTGATTCCTCTTTGAATCAATTTATCCATTAACATCCTTTAAACTATATAGTATTCAATTCTACAATACAATAGTGTGCTTCATGAAAAAAAAAAATGAATCTTGTGTTTGTTGCCTGAAAATAGCAACTTATGTTGTGAGAAAACATGTATAATAATTTCCTATTTGCCTTTTTGGACTATATTTACACCTCGGTGATAATCTGGCTGTTTCTTTTGCCATACTTGTTTTGAAATGAAGTAACATTTACAGTGCTTTTCAAGATCTGGAGACACCAGAGAGTTTTAGAGACATTTTAATGACACTATTTTTCCATTTATTTTTTAATACCAGTCCATACTCTAGTGTACTCTTTGAACACTATTCAGTAAACTAATGTTTTAAGATAATTGTTCATAGTAAGTGCAAGATCTCTCACTGAATTAAAATAAGCATCGTTACTTATTTATTAATTAGGACTCTTTTATCTCTTACATTTTATTTCATATAGAGCAGCTTTTAATTTCATCTATCATTTTATTTCAGGTTCATACTCCTTATGTTTGCCACTTGACTTACCCTACCAGATTAGCGAGAGGTGGCTTTATTCTCAAAACTATAATGTATAACTTTTCTGCTTGGTAATATTTATCCGTGTGTCCCCTAATTTTGTTCTCTATTGAAGTTTGTCAATCTACCCAGGAAAGTATCTAGATTTATTAATCTGTGTTTCCCAGCACTGTCTTTAGAGCCTTTCTTAGATATCTGTCATTCCCAAAAAGTGTCCTTGTTGCAAAAACTCATATTAATGGTACATGAGATGTCCCAGTTAGTCTTTCAGCAATTTCATATTTATGGTCCACAGAACTTCAAATTTCTGGATGCATTTGGACCCAATGATTTTTGAGTCCTATGCAGACAGACAAGTCAGCAAAGGTCAAATTGAAGGCATATTGATAACGGTAACAAAGGTACACTAGCTCCAATGTACTTTGGATAACTCTTTTAATCCTTCTGTTTTGCAGTTAGTCTTTTTATTTTGTGGATGAGAATTTGATCTCTTGTCTTTATCCATTCCAGTGAACATTATATAAGAACTGAAAAACAATTTTTTTTTTCTTTTTTTTTTTCTCCTCACAAATTAAACAGGTACTATCAATGTTACTTATGCCACAGTTACAGGATTGCTCACTGTAAGTAATCAGACAGAAGAGACTGTGGCTGAACCAGGAGCTGATTATGTACCTGCTTCTGGCTCACTGATTTTAGAAGAAGGAGAAACATCAGTTGCCATAAATATTACTATTCTAGAGGTAACCTCTAAACCCTTTAATTCTGTACTTTTCTGTATGATTTCAAAAGGGTAATATTTTGGGAACTAAAGCTTGCAGCCATTATTTGAAGCCCTGTGTTATATTTCACTGTCATTTAGAAAGATGGTTTCAATCTTAATATTAAAATCACAAGGGATCAAATAGTCACAGAAAGCAGCTCTACCTCTGTCTAAAGGTAATAAAGTTGTCTCATTAAAACTTTACCAACTATCTAGTAGTATTTAGAACAGTGTGCTTCATGGCTGGCTACAGGCTCATACTTTTTCATTGCTGGAGATACATGCCTCTAAAATCGGTCAGTAATTTATTTGCAAGAATAGTTTAGCGTCACCACAGGATCTTTTTCATGATATATAATGTCTTACTTAATTCTTCCACGATAATCAGTTTCAGACCCAATAAAATTATTTCAGGAAAACAGAAAAATGAATTCTAGTGTCACAGTAATATTAGAGACTTGTTGTGTGATCCTTTTTGGTGACTTCTGTGGAAGTTTCTTAAAGGACAATGAGAAGAGGATGTACTGTATTTGTGTTTTGCAGGATGATATACCAGAGGTGCAAGAATTCTTCTTGGTTAATTTAACTTCAGTGGAACTCATCATGAACCATTCAACGTCATCCCCACCTAAGCTAGGTAAAAACATCTTATAGCAAATTATTTTTACTTTTCCTTTTTAATGGTTTATATTATATTACCTTGGGAGATTACCATTATTCCTCTTACTTACCAACTATGCTGAGATGAGACATGGTTATTTAGAAGAAACATCATAGAATATGAAATAGATTTATTATTACACTTAATCTCTTGCTTTTTAAACTCTGGGAAAATTTAAATTAATTTTCGTAGAGGAGTTAGTAATTATCAGTTGGAAAGGACAATTATTTGAAAAGTTTATTGGTGATTTTTTCATCTGATTTTCATTTACAAACTACAAAATGGAAAAAAAAAAGTAAAAAAAAAACTTTATGTGGCTACTCTGCTCACTCTTTTAAAAAAGTCTGTTTTTATTCTTTTATCACTTTTAGGAAACATATTTTATGGTTTTCCTACTCTTGCAATGATCTTTATTATTTGCTTAGTCTGCTTCTCATTTTGCTTCTTCAGAATTCAGTAGAATAGTAGTCATTAGCTTTAAGAACTGTTGGATTATCCTGTGGTACTAAAGACTAGTTATATAATGTCAGACATCTTCTTTGACTCTTTTCCCTTTTCTTTGCATGCTTATAGAAGTGACTGAGTTAATTCGTTACAGATTGAAAGGTAACTTGCAAGACTCATTGCTGATTTGTGAATAGTTGAGTCTAAAATATGAAAGGAGTAGCATATAAGAATGAAAGATTCATCCAAACTAAACAGTGTTGTATAGTCTCACTTTCTCTTTGGCTGTCTCCTTGAACCATGACCATTTAACACTGATGTGACACTGCATTGGGTCAGCTTTACTTACAATGAGAAAATAATAGTTTTAAGTCATAAGGAAAAAATGTGTTCACATAACATGTCAGTGAATTCTTCTGGTAGAAGAAATAGCCTGACTCAAATACGTGTGTCCGCGTGTGTGTCTGTGAGCAAACTCTTACAGATCCTGGGTGAACAGATCTGACTACAGGGTGACATGAGAAAATGCAGGAGTGAAGCAGAAATGTCTCTAATTGCCATTACTCCCTCAGGATTTGTAAACCTCAGTAACACTTCTGTTGTCTGTGTAGAGCTATTGCTCATCGTCATCTCTACCTCATAGTGACAGGCTTAGATTCATGGCAATAATCTTCTACTTTTGTTCAGTTTTATCTGAATTGATGGAAAAATGTATATGGATCTAAACATAATATACTTATGGCAGACTCGGTGAAGTCAATTTGGTTTTAGAAAGTAAGTTGAAGCTTATAAAAAGTAAACAAGTAAGTTAAGGTAGTTGTGTGGTGCGGTTGTCTGAAAAACAACAACCTATTTTCTGAGAAGTATTAAGTTTTGACTGTAAAGTTCTGGTCTCTGAAGTTAGTAGACTTTTCTGACATTAACCTATTATTTGGTGTTTTTCACACTGCAGTGTATTCAATTACGATTTCAGGCTAATTGTAAATACCTGTATGTCTTTATGGAGCAGTAGAATATTACAGTATGTGAACACCCCACAAATAAATTAATAGTTGTGTATTTGTAGTGAAATCTGAGGTGTGCCATTAGAATGTATGATGAGGCACTGAAGCACAAATAGAAGATGAAATGCTGAATCATTTATTATTCTTCCTCATTGTCTTTCTCATACTCAGAATGGCAAATGCAAAATATTGAATGTCATTGTAATAAACACTTATAGTGAAGACAAATTAAGATTCCATCGCAAATCTAGACTTTATTATTTTCTAATGTTTTATGTGCTGTTTAACTTTCTACATTTTCCTTAGTCTTTTTTTTTTTATGCATTATTAAATATTACAGTGCTAATTCAAGACGCATTATTGCACTTCTAGTAGTAAGGACTCTTTCCAGTTATCTTGCCCACTCCCATTTTCTCCTACACATTTTTTGTAAAGACACTGTAATATTAGTACCGATTGAATAAATGCTTCTGTGATTCTTGAAAATCAAGAAAATTGATTTTATTGTTCTTTAATTTTTGTCTTTCTGTTTTGCCTTTTAGATGTGGAAGGTTTAGCTTCTCAAATTGTTATCGATGCTAATGATGGTGTAAGAGGAGTAATTGAATGGGAAGGTACCAAGTAAGTCTCATCTTCCTTGAAGAACTTACTGTGCCAATTAGTGATTGGTGTTGCCCATTTTCTTTCTAAAAGTAAAACTCCTGTTAAAAATAGGGCCATGTCTTTGAGATGGTAAAGTAATCATTCAATTCAGCTGAACTAGAAAGTGGGATTCCCACACTGAAAACAAAAATTCACTATTCATCTAATCAGAATTCTTTTACTTATTACTACTTTCACTGTTGTCCTTTTATATCACCAATTTGCCTAACCTCCCCAGCCTGCATCAACTCTTCCAGCCTCACCATTCATGTAAGCAAAAAACAAAACAAAACAAAACAAAAACCTCGTGTTACTTAATTCAATTTAGATAAGAGAAAAAAGGTAAAAAGGATGCGTTAGAGAACTATAATGTAGGGAATAATTCAGAGTGAAAATGTAATAAAAATGTACTATCTTTTTCAAAAGAACATAATCAGTGAACATTGAGAATTATTCTTTTTATTTTAGTTTTGAAGTTAGTGAATCTCATGGGAATCTGACAGTAATGGCTTACCGAAACAGAGGATCATATGGCAATGTGTCTGTATTTTTTTATGCCCAAAATTTGGAGGCCCAGCTGGGTTTGGATTTTAATGTAACCTCAAGGGTAAGAAGCAACTCTAAATCTAGTACTTTTTATTCTTTCAGCTTCCGTAAAAGAATATCTTCTTGATTATTCTGCAGAATGATCAGTAGTGATGCTAGATGTTTCAGCTTGTTTCAGTTGCTTTGGTAATCTAAATAGAATGAAATAAAAATATTCTTATTCTTACTATTTATTTCTTTTTTAAAAATATATTTTTTAATATAAAGCAAAATGTAAACTTTCAAACATCGATTTCAAATTTAATTTTGATTAGACATACAAACTTTTTCATAGACTATTTTTGCAACAGGACTTTCAAAATAAATTATTCTTTCTTGTCCTCATTCTGTAATGTGCTGAACCTTTATATTTCTGATTCAATCAGTTTATAAGGAACAGAGAATATGGCTCTTCCTATGCTTTCCCTTCCTTCCTATTTCACAGAATTCTGTTTACCGTAGTCAAAAATTTCTGTGTGATATTAACTGATGTAAGTATTCGGTGCTTTATGTGTTTCAACGCTAGACTCTTTTTTTTGCTGATGGAGAAAGGCATAAATCTGTTGATGTCATGATTTTTGATGATGAGATTCCTGAAGGTGATGAGAAGTTCCAGTTAATTTTAACAAATCCATCTCTGGGGCTGGAATTAGGGGAGAACACAACAGGTAAAACTTAGTTTTAATGTTCCATTTCTTTAGAATTCTGTGGCACACATTTTAATTCCACTTTTCTGAATAATCATATTTCAGAAAGCACCATTGTCCTGCTATGGTGAATCTTTATACTCCTTTGGAAGGTTCTGAAACATCCCTGTGAAATCTGTGCAATTAAAAAGTTTATATGTAAAGCAATGAATCAGAAAGCACGAAGATGAGTTTTTCAATGTGTACTACCTCACTGAACTGAGGTCTTTTTAGAGAGTTCATAATCCTTTTCTAGGAGAGACTATATTCTTCCTGTCTAGAGATCTTCCTAGTTAAAGTGAAATGCCTTCCCATTCTCTTCAGGTAATGTCATGGACACATAAGCATTATATACACACTAAAGGAAGAATGTATTTGTGTTTATGTTATGTATTATGTTACTATATATGTATATTTATATTTTACTATGTTAACCAAAGAATATTTTCATTATTTCTTTTTCAAAAGCTACAATTACTATACTTGCCAATGATGATGGCCATGGAGTTTTGTCATTCAATAACAGCAATCACTTCTTTCTGAGAGAGCAAACATCTATCCATTTGATGGAAAGTGTTGCAGTATTGAATATTATCAGAGAACCACCTCAGGGAATATTTGGCGCTGTGACTGTTCAGTATCTTGTAAGTGAGATTAATTCTTCAGAGGCAACAATGGATTTGACCCCTTCTCAAGGATATATTGTGCTCGAAGAGGGAGTCAGGTTCAAGGTAATATGCTAGTTATTACCAGAGAAGTCTAGGAAGCTTTTTTTTTGGAAATATTGGAAAGATTTCAGAAATGTCTGTGCTTTATCTTCTGTTTATTTTTTCTACTTCTTTCATTCATAAAGTGAATTGAGTCATGAGCTGTGACTGATTTCCTGTTATTATCTGATGTGGAAGTGTGTGAAAATTAAATGGGCTCATCTTTAGGTGTTTCTTAGTTTGTAAGGGTTGAGGTAAATTGAAAACAGTACACTATAGATAACGTTCATGTGTGCTTTGGAACAGTTCTTTTTATGTAGTCAATCTATAGCTGAAATGCAAACTTACTTTAAATTAAAGTGATAATTTGCAAGCCTAATAGTTAAGATCAAAGTAAAAATCCCATTCTGTAATTTAACATTTTAGTTAGTCTGAACTAAACAGAATGTGCTGCAACAAATACAAAAAGTAGAACAGTTGTCTGTCTTAGGATTGGAAAATAACTTAAGTATTAAGCTCACTGCCTCTATACTGTCCTCACAAGAATGTCAGCTACAAAATGAACTAGCTTAAGTTTGTGAATCCTGACTCTTCTAAGGTTTAATCACAATTCGATTTATTTATTTTTGCCAGTAAAGCTGGTGAAGCTAGTGTTAGCATATTACAGGCAATAGGATAGAAACTGAGACAAACTTTTCTTGGAAACACTGGTTTTCAATTTCTGGCCTTTAGATGCATTTGGAATCACAATGCAGCAGATCTATAAGAAGTTGGAGCCTTCTTAATATAGTTGGTAAATATGGTTTATTGTGGAAATGAACAGAAATATAAAACATTGTAAATTTTGTATTATTTCCAAATGCATCATCACTAACTTTTTATTTTGTACAGCAAGGCTATGCGTACCTATGAAATTTTTTGCTTGTTTGAGTAGTGTGAAGGATGACAGTGAGCCCCAAATGAAAGTGAAGCACTTAGCTTTCTCTAGATTGCTCTTTGCTAGTTTGAGATTGCCTTTAGAAGACCTGATCTTCATCCACAGTGGTGTAGGAGAGGGAAAGAAGCATCGAGAGGAAAGAGTATTTCAAATCTCTCACTATTCTTGCTTTTTTTTTTTCCTTTTCCTTTTCTTTCTTGACAGCACCAGTAGTGAGATTACCCTGTTTCCCTGAAGATAGCTTAGCTGCCAACTAAAATAAATTAAAACCAACTTAACTGATTACACTTATAGCTGTGTTGTGAGTATAAACTACCCAAAAATGTATGGAATAAATAGAGAACAAAAGTATGAAATTAGGATCAAAAACTTCAGAGGATCATAGGATGAGAAAAGAAAGAAAAGAGAACAACAACAACGAAAAGTGAATATGCTCATCTTAGTGTTGCACCAATGGAGGCCACTAGATGGATGGCTTTAGAACCTCAGTCTGAACTCAGTCTGAGCTTGCCTCAATTCTGTCCTCTCCAGCTTCATGAGCTGCTCTTCTCCTGCTATGCTATCCAAAGCCTTATAGTGAAATAAATTTAAAAAAAAGGTAGCACATTCTGATAGAGCTGTGTCATCATCTGTTATCATGTCTCAATAACATTGTATGCTTGTTTTGTTGTCAGACGCTGCATATTTCTGCGGTACTAGATGAAGAACCAGAAATGGATGAGCACTTCATTGTCACCCTGTTCAATCCAACTGGAGGAGCCAGACTAGGCACGAGAGTGGAAACTATGATTACAATATTACAAAACCAGGCTCCACTAGGGCTTTTCAGCATCTATACAGTTGGAAATAGGTACTTTACACTGATCAGTAAAAAGGAGATAGTTGCTCATACTCCAAAGAGATAATATTTCTCTACAATTTTGTTTTTGATGGATCGCATTAAAGAAATTCAGCAACCCAATTTGTAAATCTGTAACTTTGAAAGGTATTGTGAAATACTATTACTGCTAAACAAAAGAGTAGAAAAATGCATAAAAAGGACTATTCATAATCCAAAATTTCAATTTATTTATTATTATTTTTCTTTATAAACTAATACTTCACTAGTGCCTACATATTCCACTGATAGTATTCCATGTTAAAAGTTCCAAACCTCATATCAGTGTCCAGGAAGTCATACGTTTTATAATTTACTTTCATTTTTAAACCTGTAAAAAATATACTTTCACTGAAGGCTGTTTTTCAGAAGCAAGTGACACATATGGACTGCCATTTTTAAAAACCATTCAGCTGAAACCATACAGATTAAATAAATTTACTATTTAAATAAAAAATGTATGTATGCTATTTTATTAATACATTGATGTTTAGAGTTAATAATTTATATTAATATTTAATAATAATATTATCTAAACATTTATTACGTGAATTTAATATACTTAAATTTCAGTCTGTTTAAAGATTTTGTTGAATTGCCTATGATTTTGCATGATTGTAGTAAGGATCATTGGGAAACCCTAATTAATGTAGCTACCAGTCCATCAGATACTGAAACCTGTTATTAATATTTTCTTTTTATTTCTGTTGTATATTCTGCATCTGGAATTGTACAGTAAAAATCTTATTTTTATTACAGCAATGAATATACTATAAAATAATTTTTTCCTTATTTTTATGATTCTCACATTTAGGACAAATTTCATCATAATTGAAGAAGCCAACACTACAGCTTATTTGAAAGTTTCACGGAGTAATGGGCTTAACGTTTCTGTGAGCGTTGAGTGGGAGACATCATCAGATACTGCATTTGGCATCAGTACGTTCACTTTACAGAGAATGTCCACTGCTTTTGTAGAAGTGGAGATAGTAAGAGAGTAGCCAAGCATACAGGAGATGTAGCTTGGGAATGTAAATTCAAGTATTCAGACACAATTCAGTTAATATTTTCCTATGTAAGATTTAGTAGATAAAATACTTTAGCTGCTTAAGAATCACCTTGTCATCAGCCACTTCTGCCAGTTTCAGTAATCTCTATTTCTGTCTTTGCTGCTAATATGAACATTATTGTCACTAGCCATTTATTTATTTATTTATTTGTGTGTGTGTAATAAAATTTGTTCCGTACTACTTGTAACTCAGGATCTTTCTAACACAGTATAAATGACATGTGACATGCAAGAGTCTAGCTCCTGGAGTTTAGTTCTGACAAGACGGTGCTTAGGGACCGTCTTGGAATAAAAACATGAACATGTTGTAAATGGGGAACAAAACATGAACATTTTGTAATTTGTCTTTTTTTTTTTTTTCTTTACTACTTGCTATCTAGCTAATTCTCTTGTTAGCTAAATTCCAAGATCAATTATTATGAGTCAGACTCAAATTGCCTATATGTCTTCCATGTGCAGTTGTAATGAATGAAAAATACATTTACTGCTTAACTCTCATTATATCCTTAGCATTGTAACATTTCTATGTATTTATATACACTTATAACAAATACTAAGACACAACTTCATCATTTCTCATACTAGGTCTGGCTTTGGGAGGTAAATAATGGGAATGGGGTTAGAAAAGATCTCAAGAGTAATATAATAGTAAATAGTGTTTTTATTTTATTTTATTTTATTTTATTTTATTTTATTTTTTACTATATTGCAGGGGGTGGTATCAGTGTCCTATCTGTCTTGCAAAGTTTTGTGGAAGAATCAGCATCTGGTTGGTGTTTCTTTACCTCAAGAGAAATCCTGTACGGTGTTCTGTTGCGTATGCCTCCAGCTTTGTTTTCTACTGTCTACCAGTGGAAAGGAGTATTTGTTCCTGTTGAGGTAAATGTTTGTTTTTGAACACCAGACATGCTAGTTAATAAGGAATTTAAGTCACAATCTTACTTTTTTTTTATTCTTCTTGCAGAATTTCAGTATGTGGAATCCTACAAGTTGTGTGTCTTTCCAAATTGGAGCCTCTTCCTACCTTGTGGTTACTCATGGAGGAGCCACACAGGGAGCTTCTAACAACAGTGTGTATGCATTCATGGCTGGACACAGATTGTTGTGGGTAAATCGATTTTAATTTTAAAATCTTAAAATAGTACGGGTTGGCAAGGACCAAGGGAGGTCCTCCAGTCTGGCCATGTTTTAGAAAAAAGCACTCTGTGTGACAAGAGTTAGTTTTGTGTCCTAAAATACTACATAACTTCAGTGATGTAAGTTTGTCATAGTTAGTTGTTTACATTGTTTGTATTTTTTATATATTTACATTTGAGGGTGCAGGGAGGATTACCTGGGAATCACAGAATCACAGAATTGTCTAGGTAGGAAGAGACCTCCAAAATCACCTAGTCCAACCTCTGACCTAACATTAACAAGTCCTTCACTAAACCATATCACTAAGCTGAACATCTAAACGTCTCTTAAAGACCTCCAGGGATGGTGACTCAACCACTTCCCTGGGCAGCCCATTCCAATGCCTAACAACCCTTTCGGTAAAGAAGTTTTTCCTAACATCCAACCTAAACCTCCCCTGGCGCAACTTTAGCCCATTCCCCCTTGTCCTGTCACCAGGCACGTGGGAGAACAGACCAACCCCCACCTCTCTACAGCCTCCTTTAAGGTACCTGTAGAGTGCGATAAGGTCGCCCCTGAGCCTCCTC
Organism: Anser anser; assembly: GCF_964211835.1. NCBI lineage: Eukaryota > Metazoa > Chordata > Aves > Anseriformes > Anatidae > Anser > Anser anser. The sequence goes on along the minus strand of NW_028153617.1, from coordinate 152,375 downwards.
TTCTCCAGGCTGAACAACCCCAGCTCCCAGCCGCTCCTCATAAGACTTGTTCTCCAGACCCCTCACCAGCTTCGTTGCCTTTCTCTGGACTCGCTCGAGCACGTCCATGTCCTTCCTGTAGCAAGGGGCCCAAAGCTGAACACAGTACTCGAGGTGTGGCCTCACCAGAGCCGAGTACAGGGGCACAATCACTTCCCTAGCCCTGCTGGCCACGCTGCTTCTTATACAGGCCAGGATGCTGTTGGCCTTCTTGGCCACCTGGGCACACTGCTGGCTCATATTCAGCCGACTATCAACCAATACTCCCAGGTCCCTCTCGGCCAGGCAGCTTTCCAACCACTCATCTCCCAGCCTGTAGCTCTGCTTGGAAGTGGGGGAAGAAATTCTCAAGCAATCAAGTCATAGAACATTTTCTGGAAAATGTATGATAAGTTATGTTAATTCTGTAAATTAGTTGCTTATATATATATATATATATATATATAAAATATAAAGTTTTAAAAGCTATTTCATGTATAGTTTTATACATAATTTTGGAATTCTTAACATTCTATGCGTACTTTTTCTCACTATATACAATGTAATATAAAATGTATTTGTTTATATACATATGTAGATAAACATAGTCACCCTCATATTTCCCTTGCAGATACAGACTCTTTCTGTTCTGGATACCAGACGTGTGAAACATTTTGCAGTGGAGGAAGAAGACTATTTGATTATTGTGAGTCACACAAACAGTTCCAGTTCCATCCAGGTTTGAATATTCTTCAGTCTTCTCTGGCTTTAATGTGGGTAGTTTGCTTATTTCTGAAAGGATAATGAAAGGAAGTAAATCTATAAGCATGTATTTCTGACATATTATTTTTGTTTCTATTGGAAATTTATAACAGTTAAAATTCCAGACTTGTTTGGATGTATAAATACTCTCTACCTGAGTGTATAATTTACATCTGGTTTGTTTTTATTGCTACTGTTATTTCAGTTTTGAAATGTAGCATGTAAACAAAGAAGTAGCTTCTGAATATAAACCTGTTCCTCTGAAGAGCAGGCACAGCTTCTTGCAGTAGGGTTAATTACCAATTACTTACCAGTGGGCTTCTACTTTAAAGTACAGTCCACCTAAGAATATAGGAATTCAGTTCACCATAAATCTTCCCATTTTTTTTGGCATGTCATTTAGTTTTAGTTCTCTCGGTGCTAATTATGAATATATAAAGAAAAGATTTTTGTATTTCCACAGGTTTTCCAGTGGAATAAAGACATATTTGTTCTGCATCATCAGCTTCCACTTTATGGAGTTGTGGACATAGCCCTGTTTCCTAGAGGAGGCTTTACGTACCTGTTAGTTTCTTTGTCAAATACCAGCCAAAACATTCTCTTGTATCAGTGGTTGAACAACGAGTTTAGGAAGCTTCATCAAGTACCAGCAAAGGAAATAAAACATATGGAGTCCTGGATTTCTGGATCTGATGTCTTTGTAATTATTGCAAAAGGTATTTAGCAGAAAACAAAGAATGAGTTTGCTGAGTATACAATGGCTTGTTTGATAGCAAAGGCCTTTGTGGTAAAGGAGTTTAGAAAGCTATTGGAATCACTGCGGGGGTGACAGTACTCAATAAGCATTTAACCCTAGTAAGTATTTTATGAAAGTAATCTCTACTTTTTCTCTCAGAAAATAAAAGCCTTGTGCTTGTTCTCAAATACTTACAAAACAAATGAAATGCTTTCCCAGTAACAATGGGAAATAATAACTCTATTTAATCTACCTGCTTATCACACTCTTTCTAAGCTTTTCTGAGCTTTGTGCCACACACAGATCACTAGTCAGCAAAGTATACGTGTATTTTATTACAAGGTTGACATTTTATATGTCATTTTGTCTCTATGGCTACTAAAAAGTTTTTGTTGCAGTCCACAGGTTTCTTTGCAATTAGATGTTGTCTAATGTCAGTCTTAATGTTCTTGCATCGAAGTTATGCACCAAATAATAAGGAAAATAATACAATCAGTGTCACTTCATAATTAAAGCTGCCAGACTCTGGCTTTTGAATGGCCACCAGTGTGTGATTTAACTAAAAGGCAGCAAAATAATGTGAGTTTTGTCATTTTGTTCCTTGGTAGACTCTGGAAATTCTTCTGAAATTTTTGTCTGGGAGACAGGGCAGTCTACTTTTTGACACTTCCAATCTCTTCCAGTCCATGATGTAAGAAATATCCATGTCTTCATGCCTCCTTCAGGTTTAGGTAAGACTTAAATGAGATTTTTTTTTTTTCAAATCCTAGTATATAATGCTGGAATTTCAGAAATGCATGTCTTTATTTTTTCATATGTATTTATCAGACCTTAAAAGTCAGTGTAATCAGTGTTCTGCAAAGTGCACTTCTGGCATTAAGACAGTAACTTTTAAATATATGACTAAAAAAATATTCTCTTCCTCTTTGCTCCATGTAGTCCATGTCCTCCTAGCTGGTAAGGATATAACAACACTGTATGCTTGGAACTCTGAAGCGAACCAATTCTCTATAATGCTGGAAGCCCCATATGCAGATCATATCACTTCAGTTACTGCAAGGTCTCTGAACATCAGCAAGAGCTTGATTGCTTTGTCCGTTAACTCCAGCTCACAGATCTATGAACTGACCACTATTTCCAACCAGTCAGATTTTATACCTAGGTAGGCTTTTTTGTTTATATAACTTGTCTGAGACACCTTGCGTTTCTTTTTCTGTGATACTCATTTGTGATAGCGGAGACTGTTATGTTTCGTTGTATGGTGGCCTATTTCATTAGTGCTTGTTGTGGTTTAACCCAGCCGGCAGCTAAACACCACACAGCCGTTCGCTCACCCTCCCCCCTCCCTCCGTGGGATGGGGGAGAGAAACGGGAAAGTGAAGCCTGTGAGTTGAGATAGAGACAGTTTATTAAGACAGGAAAAAAATAACAATAATAATACTGATAATAGTATTAATAATAATAATGTGTACGAAACAAGTGATGCACAATGCAATTGCTCACCACCCGCTGACCGATGCCCAGCCTATCCCCGAACAGCCGGCCCCCCACCCCGACCAGCCACCCCTATATATTGTTTAGCATGACGTCAGATGGTATGGAATACCCCTTTGGCCAGTTTGGGTCAGCTGTCCTGGGTCTGTCCCCTCCCAGCTCCTGCTGCACCCCCAGCCTGCTCGCTGGCAGGACAGAGCGAGAAGCCGAAAAGTCCTTGGCCTGGTGTAAACACTGCTCTGCAACAATTAAAACATCAGCATGTTATCAGCGCTCTTCTCATCCTAATCCAAAACATAGCACCCTACCAGCTACTATGAGCTACTTAACTCTGTCCTAACTGGAACCAGGACACAACATGTCATTCACAAAGAAAAATCTAAGTGTTCGACTCCTGGCAGTCTACCAGCACAGACAGCAAAATCTGGCCTGCTGCGAGACCAGGAGATTGCAGGAGATCTTCTTGTTCACATCGCACATAGTGCATTTTTGGCACACTGCAAGATGTTGCTCAATTCGTGCCTTCAAAGAGGACAGAAAAAAGCTGCATCCAGTTCAGAGGCAGGAACAGCCCTTCTGAGAAGCATGTCCATCCCATCATGCTGACTCCATCCCATGGGAAGGGCAAGAGTCACACACATCAGGCTGAGCCGCAAGCTCTTGAACCATGTTGTGGGCACAGTCGTGGGCATCAGGGAAGAGCCCACAGTCCCCAAACAAGAGGAGAAGCACAGCCAAGTCATTTGAAACCCAACTAGAATTGGACAGCTAAATCAGCTGAAACTGAGGTAAGCGCCAAGGGTGCTTTTCCCCTGCAGTGACATGTGTCTCCCGGCAAATGAGACAGCAAGGACTGCTTGGGCTGTGCCTCCTGCCTTGAACTCGCCCAGCTGCAAGCAGCGCTGTGCGGGAGCTGAACACAAGTTCAGCAGAAGCCCTTTGCTGCTGGCTGGATACCAATGTTTGCACGGAACAGCTCGGACCACTTATGGTAGTGCTGGGCTAGCAGCTGCCCCTGGGACACGGCGTGACCCACAAGCGGCAGCAGAGGCTCTCGGCCTTCTCTGAGGCTCACCAGTGCCTGCCAGGTGTGAAATTGAGTGTCTCCGCTCTGATCCATCCCTTCCTGCTGTGCAGGTTACGATGTGTCCACACATGGATTTAGAACCTCAGCTTCCCAAGTCTTATGGCGGACAGAGTGAAATATACCCACCATGTGCTGCCTCCTCTAACTCCTTTATGATCTCCTCTATGATGTCAGGGGATGTTGGGGAAGATTTTCTTATTTCAGCATTGTCCTTCGCTGTTAGAGGACCTGAACAGAAAGTAGGAAGTTAACTTTGGCACCAGTGCAATTTGGAGGACCAGGGCTTCGTTTGTGAAGTCAGTGAAATGACTTCCCACCCCTGGGATACCAGCTGGGCTCCAGCGCAGGAAGCAGCCGAGGGTCTGGCAAAGCCCTCCCTGGGGACACTTCTGCAACCAAAGCCCCGTGAGAAGTTTCTGTCCCAGCGCCATCTACATCAATAGCTCAGTAGGAGAGCATACCAGGGCTCGTGCCTTGACAGGGCACACACACGTGCCGGTCTATACCCTCCCACCTGCAGAGATGCCTGGCTGACGTTTGGGCTTTGAGCTGGCAGCTCTCAAAGGAAGTCAAAAGCCACAACTTACCCAGGCCATCTCCCAGAGCTTCAGTCCTGGAACCCATCTGGGAGCCTGGATCACCTTCGCCTTCGGTCCCATCTGTTGTGCCCCCCCCCCCCAAATCCCCCCCCCTTTTGTGCCTCCCCCAAGTGATCCCACCACCACCACGGGGGGGGGGGGGCACAAGGAGGGCAGCGCCCCCCCCCGCCTCGTCTGTGCCCCCCCCCAAATTTTTGGGGGGGTGGGGGCTGTTTTCGGGGCCCCCCCACCCCAAAAAAAACCACGGTGGGGTCCAGGAGGGAGCGGTGTTTATGTACAGGCGGGGGGGGGGCAGAAGTGGGGGGGCCCCCCCGGGAGAACGAGGCACTTGGGTGGGGGGGGGACCCCAAAATGCCCCCCCCCCCCAAATTATTTAGGGTGGGGGTGGGGGTCCCAAAAATCTGCCCCCAATGATTTAGGGGGGGGGGGGGGTCCTCAAAATCCCCCCCCAAATCATTTGGGGTGGGAGGGGCCCTACAATGCCCCCCCCCCAAGGCCCTAAAGGTAAGGGGGGGTCCCCAAAATGCCCCCCCCCAAATCATTCAGGGTGGGGGTGGGGACCCCAAAATGCCCCCCCCAGGGTGTTTTAGGTAAAGGGGGGTCCCAAAATGCCCCCCCCAAATCGTTTGGGTGTGGGGGGGAGTCCCAAACAGCGGGATTTAGGGGATTTCCCCCAAAATTTGGGGTCGGGGGGGGCGCAGGGGTAAGAAATGTATTTTTTTAGGGGATTTTCCTCTAAATTTTAAGGGGGGGGGGGGGCAAAACTGCGGGTTTTGGGGGATTTCTCCCCAAAATAAGGGTTGTTTTTTTTGGGGGGGGGTAACTGGGGTCACAAATGGGTTTGGGGGAGTTTTCCCCAAATTTGGGGTTTTGAGGGGTCCCAGCAGCAGCTTCGGGGGGATTTCACCCCAAAATGGGGGGGGGGGCACAAATAGCAGCTTTGGGGGATTCCCCCCCAAATTTGGGGGTCTTTTGGGGGGGGGGTCCTAAAAGTGACCTCACGGGGAGGGATTTTGGGGGGGATTTTCACCCAAAATTTGGGGTCTGGGGGGGGGAATCCTACAGGCACACCACAAGTTTTGGGGGAAATTCCCCAAATTTGGGGGTTTTGCTGGGGGGGGGGGGGGGGTCCCAAAAGGAATCGCAAGAAGCGGCGGGTTTTGGGGGAATTTCCCCCGATTTTGGGACTTTTGGGGGGATTTCCCCAAATTTGGGGGGTTTCGGTGGGGGGGGGGTCTCAAACGTGGGTAACAAAGTGCAGGTTTTGGGCGATTTCCCCCCAAAAGTTTTTGTTTTTCTTTTTAAGGGGGTGTCCCCGTGCCCCCCCCCCCCCTTTGCGTCACAAGCAGCAGCTTTTTGGGGGCATTTCCCCGGATTTTGGGGCCGTTTCCCCGGATTTTGGGGCCGTTTCCCCGGATTTTGGGGCCGTTTCCCCAAATGTTGGGGCCGTTTCCCCAAATTTTGTTTTTATTTTTTTTGTTTGTTTGTTTTTGGGGGTGGGGATTTCCCTAAATTCTGTTTTTTGGGGGGGTCTCATTTGAGCCCCCCCCCCCCTTACTGGGGGGCGCTCATTTGGTGTCCCCTTTCCATATTTTCAGGGGGGTGGGGGTCATTTGGGGCCCCCCCTTAAATATTTTATGGGGGGGGGGTCTTGAGGCCCCCCCCTCAGATTTTCGGGGGGGTCTCATTTGGGGCCCCTCCCCTCCATATTTTGGGGGGGAAGGCGTGTTCATTGGGTTCCCCCCCTCAAGATTTTTATGGTGGGGGGGCCTCAGTTGGGACCCCCCTCTCTTTATTTTGGGGGGGGCCTATCTGAGGACCCCCCTCCCGATTTCTTTTGGGGGGGGCCTCTCACTTGCCCCCCCCTTTTTTTTCGGGGGGGGGCGCCCTCAGTCGGGCTCCTCGTCGCCGCCCCCCTCCCCCAGGCGCCGCAGCTCGGTGCTGGCCTTGTCCTCGCCGCCCCCCCCCGGCAGCAGCAGCAGGGGGGGGGTCCCGGGGGGGCCGCCCCCCCCCTCGCTGAAGGGGCGCCCCCGCGTCTCGGGCAGCCGTAGGAAGGTGAAGAGGGCGAAGCCCCCCAGCAGCGCCCCGAAGAGCAGGAACACGAAGGGGCCCATCGCCCGCTGGGGGGGGGATTTGGGGGGGGGGCCTTGGGGTGCGGGGGCCCCCCCCGGGGCGTTTGGCCCCCAGAGAGGGGCTTCCCCCCCCCCGTAACCCCCAAATTGTCCCCTGTTGCCCTCCGTCCCATTGTCTGCCCCCCATTACATGACAGCGTAGCAGGTAGTCAGGCAGAGGGTTGGAGAAAGAGGAAGAAAATCTTCAGGGGGAGTCAGGGCCAGGATGGAAAAGAGAGGAAGAGAGATGAAGGAATGGCAGGCAAGGAAAGCTACCCGTGTTGTGGCCTGAATCTTAGCAGGGACAGGCTTTGATGGGATGTTTTAAGTGTGGGCAGGCTGGCCACTTCAGGTAGGAATATCCGGAGTGGAAGAAGGAAGGTATGGAATTAAGTTGGCTAATGACTGAGACTTTGGTGAAAGTACAGGCTGGAGAAAGACAAGAAGCGTTAAAAAGGGTTATGGAAGGTGTTAAAGGTGTGGTATGTAATGTTTGACAGAGCTGTTTTTTGAATGAGTTGGGAAAGTTGAAGGAGCAGGGAAAGAGGGTGTAGGCACTATCTAAGTAACAGTCTAGAGGTTTTGGTATATTTGCTGTGGTGTTTGGTCAGTTTCCCAAGTATCGAGAAGGGGGGGACGGGGGGGGCAGCCTGCTCCACCAGGGGCCTCTCCACAGGCCGCAGGGGGCTTCGGCTCCGGCGCCTGGAGCGCCTCCACCCCCTCCGTCTGTGCTGACTTTGGTGTCTGCGGGGAGGTTTCTCGCTCCTCGCTCTCCCAGCTGCTGTTGAGCAGCAGGTTTTTGTTTGTTTGTTCGTTTTCGTGGATGTGCTCTCACAGAGGCACGGACTGTGTTGCTCATGGCTTGGCTCTGGGCAGCGGTGGGCCCCTCTGGGGCCGGGTGAAATTGTCCCTTATCTGCCACGGGGCGGTTTCTGGATTCTCCTCGTGGGGGCTGCCACTGCAGCCCCCTCCCGAACCTCGCCATCAAACACAATACACAGGGGCAGCTAGGTCATTGCTGGCCTGTAAAGTATCAGGGATTAAATTAACTAATGAAACCCTAACGAGTGATGGGGGTAGAAGGGGCTGGGGTAACAGTGCCACCTTTGGGGGGTACCAAGCTGAGACTAGGGGATAAAATGATCTCTGGGCAATTATTGTATGTACCCAAGGCAGGGACTAACTTGTTGGGAAGGGATTTGATGATGAAATTGGGCATTCAAATAGTAAATTGGTAGACTGGAATAACAGTGGTATTAATGGAGTGCTCTCAGGCCCTGAGAGCAAAGATATCTTCACCTCTGACTGGAAAGACTCTGAAGCGGGGACGGAAGCAACAATACATATGGAATTTTTACCTCAGGGGTTTACAGGGCCACCGACTAATTTGGGCAAAGTTCTAGAACAGATTTTGGAGCAATTCCAACCTCCCAAGGAGGAATTTCTGTTACAAAACGTGTATGATCGTTTATTGTCAGGACAGGAGAAAACAGTTGTGAAGGAAGCTACTAACAAGCTATTCAACTTTCTGGGAAAGCAGGGCTTGGGAGCATTGAAAAATAAATTACAATACGTAGAAAGAGAAGTCAGGTATTTAAGGCATCTAATGTCTGAGGGAAAACTGAGAATAAATCCAGAGAGGATTCAGGGAATTGTTGAAAACTAAGAAAGAACTAAAAAGTTTTTAAGAGAGATTTCTTTAAGGAATCGGGAGCCACGAAGCCTGAGGGAAAATGGATACTCCCTTGTAAGAAATGGTCCAGCAATTCGTGCCACTAAGGGGTTTTGAAGGGTTAACATTGAGGCCTGGGTTTAGGCGAGAAGAGAACAAAGGGATTTCTTCGGAGAAAAACTGCTGACTTTGCACGAATGTGCAGTAACTTCTGACAGCCGGCCAAGAGACCACTAGATAAGGAGGAAGAATATGAGCCTCCCTGTCCGAGCGGCCCCCGAGAAACTAACAGAGACTGATAAGCAGGCGCACCTGGGAGGACTTCGGATTCGGGAAACCAATTATAATAACCCTGCCTCTTCTAGAAGTAGTAATGAATATGTATTAGCCTAGGAGCATAAAAACCAGCCGCCTTACGTAACAGGTGTGCGTCCTGGTGGAGCAGAGACTCCCGGCGCACCCAGCGCTGTTTGCTTGCCTCTATTCATTTAATAAATTGTAAACTTTGATTGTAATCCTATTTGGGACTCAGTCATTTATAACAATTGGGGGCTCGTCCGGGATGGTCTTGGTTCCTGAATTCTGACTTGATCTAGGAGGGGCGCCCCCACCATTTGGTGGCTCCTGTTCGAGTCAGGTCAGGGCTAATGCCATCTTGAACCTGAATAAGGGCAAGCAAAGATTTAGATTTTTTTATGAGCTCCCTTTGCCGGCTGCAGCACTATATTTTGCCCGTAATTCTGCGCGCGAAGATCCGAACGAAGACGACGGAGTCGTAAGTATTTAAGGCGTATACCGTTCGGTTGGGTGGGATTCGGTTGCCTGTGTGTGTGAGAGTGTGACTGAGACGGAACGTAGTTCCGAAGCGATTGTGGAGGTCTTCTAACCGCGGTTCCAATCTCCCGCGAGGGACTTGGCCGGTGAAGGACCGAAGCGATTCCTATAGGATTCGTGGGTGGGTGATAGGTCCTAAACCCCCTGCAAGACACTCTCACTAAGGCAACCAAGGGCTGTAGGAATTGCCACAGTAAAATTCCTAGATGGGTCAGACAAAATTGAAGACCCGGGACCAGAGAAAAGGGAGCAAATTACCAGACATACCACCAGAAAGTCCATTAGGGATAATGATTAGAAATTGGAACGATAGGGGCCCCAGAAAAGGGAAAAAGTAAATTAAAAATGGTTCAGTATTGTATGACAGAATGGCCAAAGGAGCCTTTAAGACCACATGTCTTTTGGCCCGTTTTCGGATCCTTTGAAGACTGGGTTTGCCAGGCCTTAAATATACATGTTAATTCAAAGGAACCTTTTAGCCAGGAGGAAAGTGATTATGCAGGATTATGGATCAGGATCTCACGTCCTTTTCCAGCCTCAATATTTACACTAAAAGCAGACGAGAAGTTTGACGAAGAAGAGAACAAAAAAATAAAAAATAAAAAAAAAGGAAAAAGAAAAAGATGATGAATGGGAGTCATTGGATAACCTACCACCTCTGTATCCTAACAATCCACCCCCGGCGGTGCATCTTGTAATCCTGTTTTGTTCTTAAGTGTTTTGACTGTGTCAAGGAGGAAGGTGGGAGCATTATCTAAGTAACAGTTTAAAAGTTTGGGTATATTCGCGGTGGTGTTCGGTCAGTTTCCCAAGTATCGGGGGAGAGGGGCTGACTGATTATCAAAGTGGTAGAATGGAGAGTCACTTCTTTGGTGGTTCGGGCCTGAGCCCTGGGAATTTGGTAAGAAGGGGGAGAGCGAATTTATTTAGGCCTCAATACCTTTTTAAACCCCCATCTTGACGGATACACAGGAGTGATTCCTTGTTTTGTGTAGGCTTACTAACAAAGTGCATGAGAAAAACTAGCATTTGGCTTGAAATTCGGTCTTATTGAAATGTAAATTTTGTGGAAAAGGTGGTATTGTTTGTCTAGAAGACCAAAGGCTGAGTGCTTCAGGTGTTTTTCCGAAGTCCTGCGGATTTATGATTGGAATGGGGCTCATTAATAATCTGAAATAGTAAAGTTTGTATGTGGAAAGAAGAGTTTAATCCCAGAGAATTGGGACATTTGGGAAGAAGATTAGGAAAAGATAGTAAAAACCTGCAATAAAAAGGTTTGCGTGGAAATTGAAACAAGGTACAGTAAGTAATATAAATAAATAAAAGGGAATGGGAAATCAAGGAAAAGGGGAAAATCCAAAAAAAAAAAAAAAAAAGACGTCCTAAAAAAAAAAAAAAAAAAAGCCTCCTTGGGTGCATATTGGCACATTGGAAGGATATTGTTAGAAATGGGGGCACAGAAAGCAAGAGGACTTTCACTAAGTATTGCAATCAATGGTGGCCACTATATAAACTAAATGGCCACTTTATGGATCAATCGACTATAACAGTGTCTTGCAATTAATGTTTTTGAGGAGAGAAGGAAAATAGGATGAAATGTTGTATAGTGATATGTTGTTTCAGCATGTTGGAGGGAAAAGGTTTGGAATTAAGTTGGCCCCTGACTGAGCCTTTGGTGTTGGCGTTAGAAAAGTACGGGCTGGAGAAAGATAAAGGAAGCGTTAAAAGGATTGTTGAAGGTGTTAAAGGTTGTGTGGCATGTAGTATTTAACAGAGCTGTTTGAAGTTGAATGAGCAGGGAAGGAGGATGTAGGAATGTTAATAGTTCCGTCTCAGCCCGAGGCTGAGATCTCAAAATCACGGTGTGAGCCCTCTGGGGCAGGGGAACCGTGATGGGTCCGAGAGAGTTGTCGTGGAAACAGAAAAGCAGCTAACTCTTGAAACAACCTGAGTTCCTGTGTGAGCTCAGATTGCCAATGGGACCGCTCAGGGAACTTTCAACGATTGCATTCCCCTGACCGACCCCCTCACTGAGACCCTAATCACCCCGGAAATTATGTAAATACTAAAATCTGGTTAAATTGGCTATTGGGAATTGAGAATCTGTTCCAACAAGGTCCAAAAGAAACCCCTATGGAATTTACGGAATTTTTGAATTTCTGGACCAACTTTGAAATGCAATGAAAAAAAAAAAAATGGACCTGGCTTAAAAAAAAAAAAAAAAAAAAAAGAGAGAGGCAACTGGCTAACCTCTTTCCAGGGCAATCAGCCCCTGATATCAGAAAGAAATTGTCTTAGGCTGCAGGACAAACAACAGTCAGGAATGATGGGGACCTGGGGCATCTACCCTAGCAGGTCCACTAGTTGAAATAAAGCTAGGAAACGAAGACAGAGGCTTGAATTTTTTGTTGGTTATGGGAGCTTCTTTCTCTGTGTTAATTAGGCTGTAAATGTAATAGGAGCAACATATTCAGTGTTAAATAGTTTAAAAGGACGATTAGGAACTAAGACAACTACAATAATTGGAGCCACAGGGAAAGAGGAAGAATGGTCATTCTTACGACCCCTTGATTTGCGTTTTGGGGGTGAGGAACTAACCCATAAATTTTAGTATGTACCAGAATGCCCGATGCCACTCTTTGGACGGGATCTATTAGCCAAATTAGATGCAACAATAACCTTTGAGAATGGAGAATTAATAATGAAGGTACCTGAGTCCAAAGTAGGCCAAATCCTAATGATCAAAGATAAACCCTTTGTTAATATTCCAAGAGAAGTAGAAAATGCAGTTATAGCAACAGTACAGGAAACAGATGTACCAGGGAAGTCGAAACTGGCACAACTGGTAAAGGTGGAATTAAAGGAAGGAGCCAAACCTGTTTGAATCAAACAATATCCACTTAAGATAGAAGCTAGGCACAGGAATGGTGAAAATTATTGACAAATTTCTCAAATATCAGATTCTGGAAGAATGTAAATCGGAATACAATACTCCAATTTTTCCAGTAAAGAAGCCGAATGGCGAGTATAGATTTGTACAAGATCTTAGAGCAATAAATGAAATAACAAAGGATATTCACCCGGTAGTAGCTAATCCTTACACATTGTTAACATCTGTGAAAGGGAAATATAAATGGTTTACCGTGATAGATTTAAAGGATGCCTTCTTTTGCATACCTCTTGATAAAGATAGTAGAAAATTATTTGCCTTCAAATGGGAAAACGTATTGAAGTTTTTGGACCACATATGGTAACAACCGTTTTGGAACAAAGGGGGGGGGGGGCACTGGTTATCACCCAGCTGGATGGTGAAATATCAGGCAATCCTAACTTAACAAGATGACATAACCTTGAAAACGACTAACCTGTTATATCCAGCAGTATTTCTAGGAACCGTTCCAGAAGAAGGACCGTTGGAACACAGTTGTGTGCAAATAATCGAACATACGCCAGCCACAAAGATTTGAAGGATGTACCCCTTGAAAGGTATTCAGTGGGAATACCACACTCCGTGGCACCCACAAAGCTCAGGGAAAGTAGAAAGGATGAATCAAACAATAAAACAACAATTGGCTAATTTAATGATCGAGACACAGCTGCCCTGGACGAAATGCTTACCATTGGCACTTTTAAACATAAGAACTAAACCACACAGTGAGACTGGATTATCATCGTATGAAATGTTATATGGTATGCCTTATTCTCAAGGGATGCCCCTAGGGAACAATGTAGTTGAGGATCATAGTATCCAGAAATACATAATTACCATTGGAAGGAGATTACAGGAGATAAGAGAAATTGGGATGATGACTCAGACACCACCTTTAGGATTTGCTATTCATAAAATACAACCAGGAGACAAGGTCTTAATAAAAACCTGGAGAGAAGAATCATTGAACCCCCGATGGGAGGGACTGTACCTTGTTTTACTTACTACTGAAACAGCTGTGAGAACAGCAAGAAGGGGTTGGACCCACGCATCCAGAATAAAAGGACCAATAACTACCGAAGCCTGGAGGGTTGAGTCCACTCCTGGGGAACTGAAACTGAGACTAAAGAGGAACTGATATCCCAGCAATGAGGTTCTGCATGAATTAAGGGCACTGGATAAAGAGGACAAGGCTGAAGGGAGGAAAGGGAGAAGGCAAGACCGGGGTAGGACCCTCCACTGCGGCGTGTATGGTCTACCGAGGGAGGCAACCCCTATGGGTATTGACCGCCGAGTGAGAGTGCCTCGACCGGACTTCTCCCACACCAAGATCAGTTTGTCCTGAGAAAAATAACATGAGAACCTTTTAAACCCATAATAAAATTGTGATTAGTTTTTCCAGGAGCTGGATCACCCTGAAGGGCTGAATGGTAACACAAGCTCTGAAAGCGGGCCCAACCCCATGACTGAAGGCGCTTCCCACACTCTCAAGATTGGACGGCGAAAAAGGCTTATAATATGACAGGTCGCCAAAGAGAACTGAATTGTGACTGTAAGTGGAAACCCAACGTGGGAGCTTGGAAGCGTGCATATACGAGTACAAACGGGGCAGACATTGTAACAGGACCACTCGGTAACAAGGACACTCTGTATTATCACGCCCCAAAGGGTAAAGATGGATGGGATGGTCATTTTCCAAACGGGACGTGGGCCCTAAAGGGACATTATTGGGTGTGTGGCAAACATGCTTACAAGAGGCTACCTGGAAACTGGTCGGGAATATGCTATGGGGGGTACATAAGACCCTTGTTCTTTTTATTGTCACAAACACAAGGAAATCATTTAGGAATAAGATTATATGATGACCTGAACAGAGTAAAACGATCTATTGATACTTCCTTATCCGGGGATAGTGCCCAAAAATGGGGAAAGGATGAATGGCCTCCTGAAAGAATCATACAGCATTATGGGCCAGCTACCTGGAACCCGAATGAGTTGGTATCAGGAGCCCGAGAACCTATTTATAATTTGAACCGAATAATTAGGTCGCAAGCTATCCTCGAAGTTGTAACCAATTAAACAGCGACGACCTTGGATCTTCTGGCTGATCAATCCACTCAGATGAGGAATGCTATCTTTCAACGTAGAATGGTCTTAGACTATTTACTAGCAGAAGAAGGGGGAGTGTGTGGAAAACTGAACGATTCTAATTGTTGTTTACAAATTGATGATAATGGAAAAGTGGTTAAGCAGATAACAAAAGAAATTAAAAAGCTAGCCCACGTCCCAGTACAAACTTGGAAGGGTATGGATTGGGATTTCTTTTCATGGTTGCCCGGTGGACCATGGGTTAAAAGGATGCTATTTTTATTTTTATGTGGTGTAATGACATTATTGTTTATACCTTGTATGATACCTTGCTTTACGTTGTTGATACGGCGGATAATAAATAGCACCCAGTTTGTGATGACTTTGGGAGAGAAAAGGTGATGTGTCGATAATGATGCTTAAGAAATGGACACCCCGAGAACTGACTGATGAAATCCAACTGCTACTAACAAAAGTTGAAGAAGAGACACGAATTGATGATATTAAAAAAAAAAAAAAAGGGAGGAATTGTAAGGAATAGTCCAGCAATTCGTGCCACTAAGGGGTGTGAAGGGTTAACATCGAGGCCTGGGTTTAGGCGAGAAGAGAACAAAGGGATTTCTTCAGAGAAAAACTGCTGACTTTGCACAGACGTGCAGTAACTTCTGACAGCCGGCCAAGAGACCAGTAGATAAGGAGGAAGAATATGAGCCTCCCTGTCCGAGCGGCCCCCGAGAAACTAACAGAGACTGATAAGCAGGCGCACCTGGGAGGACTTCGGATTCGGGAAACCAATTATAATAACCCTGCCTCTTCTAGAAGTAGTAATGAATATGTATTAGCCTAGGAGCATAAAAACCAGCCGCCTTACGTAACAGGTGTGCGTCCCGGTGGAGCAGAGACTCCCGGCGCACCCAGCGCTGTTTGCTTGCCTCTATTCATTTAATAAATTGTAAACTTTGATTGTAATCCTATTTGGGACCCAGTCATTTATAACAGAGTGCTACCAGCATCTGGGAGAATTTGCCTTGTGCACGAGGACCTTGAATGCTACCGAGGACTTGATGGGAAAATATTCAAGATTTGACATCCCCAGGGCAGATCTCTGGTGGTACTGCGGAGGGAAGATCTTACGGTCCATCCTGCCATCTAACTGGGGAGGCACTTGTGCACTTGTTCAATTAGCTATACCCTTCACCCTGGCATTTGAAAGAGAAACATCACAAATACCCAGAAGAAGTAAAAGAAGCTTAGGAGTATCATTTGATGATAGAGCGTACGTAGATTCTATTGGGGTGCCTAGAGGAGTTCCTGATGTAAAGCCAGGAATCAAATTGCTGCAGGGTTTGAGTCACTGTTCTGGTGGGTAACAATTAATAAAAATGTGGATTGGATTAATTATATCTATTATAATCAGCAGAGATTCATAAACTATACAAGAGATGCGATAAGGGGAATCGCTGAACAACTAGATGCCACCAGCAAAATGGCTTGGGAAAACAGAATAGCATTAGGTATGATGCTTGCGGAGAAAGGTGGTGTGTGCGTGATGCTGGGCAGCCGTTGTTGTACTTTTATCCCTAACAATGCTGCCCCGGATGGCACAGGAACTAGAGCATTGCAAGGGCTTACCACCCTTGCCAGTGAATTGGCAGAAAACTCAGGAGCAGACCCTTCCATCACAGGATGGTTGGAATCTTGGTTTGGTAAATGGAAAGGGATGGTAGTGTCCGTATTTACGTCCTTGATTGTCGTAGCAGGAGTTTTGACAGCCGTTGGTTGTTGCATTATCCCCTGTGTAAGGGGACTTGTCCAACGGTTAATTGAAACTGCACTTTCGAAACAAATGACCGTGGATCCACCACCCTGCTCAGATAAGATAATGATATTAGAGGAAATGGAAAGCAAAGAAAGTGAAGAAGAGGAAGACATCTACCAAATTACACCTTAGAGAAAAAAATTTTGCAAAAATCAACAAATTATAAAAAGAGAAAAGGGGGGAGTTGTGGGAATAGAAATGTTGTTTTTGCAGTGTTACATGGTACAGAAGGAAGGAATGGGGTATTGAGATGTGCTTACAGTGATAAGAAAGCTCAGCAGGTGACCTCCTAAAATGCAGACACCCAGCCTCCTTAGAGCGATCAGGTGGAAATCGCTGTGTTAAGTCAAGGCAGACAAGGGGAGAAAACATTGCCATCCCAAAAACAGGCTGGCAACTGAAGGCCAGGCATTGTCTGGGAAGCATCAGACAGATTGTGAGCCTGGATTGCCCACTCAGTGGGGAAACTGGGGAGGGTCCCGGCACCAAACAGTATGTAAACTGGGTTTGGGGACCAGGAGGCGCGCTCCTGCTCGTGGGGCGCCCGCCACTGCGATCGCGAATAAATTCCTGCTTCGCTGAGCTCCTCGCCTGAGCCCAAGTTGTTGGCTACGGAGCGTTTCTCACACCCCCAAGCCATTAAGGATCCTCCCTGGGACCCCCCCAACCCCCCCCCCAGGATATTAACCCTAACCCTAATTACACCCCTAATTAAGCCTCCCAACCCAAGCCTTTGGGTAGACCTGAGCTCCCTTTGGGAGCCTTTACTCAACCCCACACGCAACAGGACTCTGCGCCTTCTTTCTGAACAACCCCGACCCTAACCCTAATTACGCTCCTAATTAAGCCTCCCAACCCAAGCCTTTGGGTAGACCTGACCTCCCTTTGGGAGCCTTTACACAGCCCCACACACAACAGGACTCTGCGCCTCCTCTCTCCAAACAACCCCGACCCTAACCCTAATTACGCCCCTAATGAAGCCTCCCAGCAGCAGCCTTTGGGTAGACCTGCTGTCCCTTTCTCCTCCCCCCCCGAACCACATCTCCCAGCACCCCCCGGCGGGCCGTTCCCTCCCAGCTCCCCCCGTTTCCACCCCGTTTCGTCGCCCTGACGCCATCTCCCCGCGCCATGAAGCCTCCCCCCCGGCCCCGCCTGGTCCCGGCCCGCTTCGCCGAGGCCCCGGCGGGGAGGCCCCGGGCCGCGGCCTGGTCGCTGCGGGAGAAGCGATCGCTGCTGGCGGCGCTGCGGGCCCAGGCCGCCCTCGGCCTCCCGGAGCTCCAGGCCCGGCCGCTGCGGGAGAGCCTCCCCCGGCGGAGCGAGGCCGAGGTGGGCCCGGGGGGGGGCTTAATGGCCCGGGGGGGGCTTAATGGCCCGGGGGGGGTCCTTAATATGCTTGGGGGGGTCTCAGGGAGGGTCCTTAATGGCTTTGGGGGGGGGGGTCCTTAATATGCCCGGAGGGGGTCCTTAATTTATTGGGGGGGGGGTGGTGTTGGGAGGGGTCCCGGGGAGGGTCCTTAATGGCTTGGGGGGGGGTCCCTTAATATGCCCGTGGGGGGGGGGGTGGTCCTTAATAACACGGGGGGGTCCTTGGGGGGGGGTTGGAAGGGGTCCTGGGTCCCCAATTCCTCGGGGAGGGGGCTTGGGGGGGGTCCCCGGGGGGTCCCGGGTCCCTGCGTACCCCAAGGTACATGGGGGGGGCAATGGGGGGGGTACAATGGGATGGGGGGGGGTCTGGGGGTGCACCGGGGGGAAATGGGGGGGTACATGGGGATGGGGGGGGTGCACGGGGGGGGGCTGGGGGTACACGGGGGGGGGCAACGGGGGGTTTTGGGGTGGCAATGGGGGGGGGGCATATCAGTGGGTCCTACGGGGTCGGGGTGGGTGGCAGCTCCCGGGGGCTGGAACTACGGGATATTTTTGGGGGGGGGCTATGGGGTATTTGAGGGGGGGTCCCTAATTCCCGTGCCCCCCCCCCCGGCAAAGATCCTCGGCCTGGTGTCGCGGCTGCGGGGCCGGGCGGCGCGCGAGGCCGTGGGCACCCAGCACCGCGCCTGCCTGGAGGAGCAGCGGCGCTGCCGCGCCCGGCCCCCATCGAGGTGAGGACCCCCCGCCCCAGGGGGGGGGACACGATTTTTTGGGTGGGGGGGGGACACGGGGGGGTCATATTTGTGGGTTTTCGCCTCCCCCCCCCTCCAGGTGTGGCTGGAGCTGGCACAGATGCTGGCGGAGGGCGTGGAGGAGGCGGCGGTGGCATTTTCGCAGGTGGGGGGGGGTAAAAAATGGGGGGGGGTAAAAGTGGGGGGGGTGGGGGTAAATGGGGGGGTGGGGGTAGATTGGGGGAGGTCGGGGGTAAATTGGGGGGGTTCAGGGGTAAGTTGGGGGGGTTCAGGGGTAAATTGGGGGTTTCAAATTAGGGGGGTGAGGGTAAAATGGGGGGGTTAAATGGGGGCTGGGGGTAAACTGGGGGGGGGGACCGGGGGTAAAATGGGGGGGTGGGGTAAAGTGGGGGGGTTGGGTGTAAAATGAGGGGGGGGGTTAAATGGGGGAGCCCAAATTGGGGGGGGTGGGACAAGGGGGGTGAGGGTAAAGTGGGGGGGGGGGTTGGGGATAAAGTGGGGGGGGGTAAAATGGGGGGGGTGGGGGTAAAATGGGGGGGTAAAATGGGGGGCTGGGGGTAAAATGGGGGGGGTTGGGGGTAAAGGGGGAGTAAATTGGGGGGGTTGGGGGAAAATTTGGGGGGTTGGGGGTAAAACGGGGGGGTTAAACGGGGGGGTTGGGGTTAAAGGGGGTTAAAATGGGGGGGGCTGGGGTTAAAATGGGGGGGCTGGGGGTAAAGTGGGGGGGTGGGGGTAAAGTGGGGGGGGTTAAATTGGGGGATAAAATGGGGTTAAAAGGGAGGGTCCTTAATGGCTTGGGGAGGGGGAGTCTTAGTAATCTGGGGGGGGGGGGGGGGCCTTAACATCGCCAGATGGTCTCCGAGGAAGGTAACTCCTCTGGGGTCTCCTTAAACAGGGGCTGAGCTGCTGGGGGCACGGCTGGATTTGGGGTCCCACAGGTGTGACTGTCTGGGAGACCCTCAGCCTCATTCCCCCTCCCCATAACAACCCAGTGGTGAAATTGGGTGCTGGGGATTTTTCGTTATCTCACTTTGTTGAGGTCCTGCCTCGTGTCAACACACTGGTGGTGAGTGGAAACCCCTTGAGACCCAACCCCTTCCCGGCCCTCTCCTTCCCACACCTGCTCCTCCTATTTTGGGTGTGGGTCAATGGTATTTTTGTAGGGTTTGCAGCTGGGGGCAGGTAGGGAGGTGGAGACCAAACGTGTTTTCCCAGTGGCTGCTGTGGAGGAGCATCAGCGACGGGTTTTACCCTTCACCCTTAGCCTTTTCAACCCCCCTTCCCCATTTCCTATTTTCATAAATTACCAAGTTGCAGCAAAAAAAAATAAAATTGCTTGAAAGCACATTAAGGACATTTCTGCCGGCATGGCAAAGCTGCCCAGGGTGTGGAAAGGGTTTTTGCAGTCTCCTTTCTTTCATCACTTCCCGCAGCGGGACGCAACCTTGTGCTGAATCCCAAGGAGATAAAATGAGTCCTAGCCCAGAGACATTTCTGCTTTACGAGGTCCCCTCTGTGCTTTATTGTATTCCTTGAAATGAAAGCCAGTTTCTTTTCTTTGCGTGGAGTTAGTCCCTTCTGCCTCTGCTCCTTGCACCTCACCTCCGTCCCCCCTGCCTGTCTCCCTCTCTATCCCCCAGCCGCAGTCCCTGCCCCGACCCTCTGGGTGCTGCAGGGACAGAAGGAATATTTCTTTGGAGACGCTGTCACGCTGGTGTGCACCACTCCCCCCAGCATCACTGGGAAGCTGACGTACCAAATTTTTGGCGAGGCTGGCTGGGCAGTTTCAGGATTTAGCTCGACGAATAACTACACGTTTGAGTTCGTCCTCTCCCGAATGCAACACAGGGGGCCGTATTTCTGCAGCTATTCCCTCAAGCAAGGTCGGAAGCAGCTCATATCCCCAACCAGCGAAAAACTGGTGATCAAGATTGGAGGTGAGCTGTGTGATTTCTTTATCTTTCTCTCTGCTTTCTCCCTCCTCTCTGAGAACTATTCAGATGCCCAAACGTGGGTGTCAGCTATCGCCCCGCAATGTGACAACTCACCTGGAAATCAGGATTGGTGGGCTTTGTGGTTTAACCCAGCCCATCGCCAAAATCAGTAGGATTTCTGGGTGGAGGATTTATCTTTCTGGGACCAGCATGGTCTGGAAGGTGGCTGCCACTGGCGCTCTTCTCATGTCGTGGCAGGAAGCCTACAATCCCAAGCTTTGCTGCATGCAGTGGGAAGGCAAACAACTGGAGATCCGTTTGTGCTGTCCTTATTGCTACGTCTCCATTTATTCCTCCCCTTTTCTCAGACCACCTTCCCCAGCCCCTGCTGATGGTGGAGTCCCCGCTGGGAGAGGTGATGGCAGGAGATCTCCTGAGCATCATCTGTAAGGCCCCTGGAGACGCCACTGTACGGAGGTTTCACTTCTACAGGGATGGCCAAGAGGTCCTCCCTACGACAGAAGGCTCTGAGGACAATGCAGCAGATCACGGGGGCAATTTAAGGACTTCCATGGTCCTCCAGCTCCCACGTGCTGGTCCCCAACAGAGTGGAAACTTTACCTGCAAGTATGAGGAAAAAAAGCCTGAGAGGTGGATCCCGTCCTTCACAAGCCAAGCCGTGTCTATCAGTATAAATGCCCAAAAGAAAGGTGAGCTGGCCATCCATCCACCCACCTAACAATCTGTCAGTCCATCCACCACCAACCCATCCATCCATCCACCCATCCATCCATCCAGTAACCAGCCCATTAAACCATCCCTCTCTCCATCTGTCCATCCGTCTGTCCCTCCCTCTCTCCATTTTTTCCTGAAACGATTCCATTCCAGTCCCTGTACGTTCCTCTCCAAACTAGCTGATTTTTGCACCGGGCAGCTGCTCTATCTATCCGATCACCATCCTTCTGTCCATGACTCAGCCCACCCAGTCTTGCACCCACCTCTCCCTCCCTCTCAGCCCTTCCACCACCCCAACCACCCCAAACAAGTATCGAGCATCCCTCTGTCCACCTTTATGGCTCAGCAGCCTCTCCTTGGCCTCCCGAGCCATTGTTCCCAAATTTCTCAGTGCCTCCTGCAGAGCCAAGCAAGCGGGGAAAGTCTTTGGGTGTTCAGCACTCAGGACCTGAGCAGAATGCCTGGAGACGGAGGGGTGGGGAAAGGGAAAGAGAGATGGTGGCGGAACGATGCTCACAGCCTTCCCTCCGTCAGCACGCATGAACTGTGTCTACATCTCCTAACCTGTCCCACCCTCTTGCAGGGAAGAGCTGCTTCCTTCTTCTACGGCTCCTGGTTGTGGGCGGCTGCTTCCTCACCATCAACAGCCTCATCCTCCTCTTCTTCTGGGCCCGGGGGAGAACCAAAGGTACACCCTGAGCTGAGGGGGGAATCGCCCCACCTTTGGGCTCCCCACCACCCACCTCGCTCCTTCCCGCAGACGCCTCGTTCCTGTCTGGAGCCAGCCCTGCCGGGATCTCCCAGCTGCACGCCAGATCCCCACACACCCTTCAGGAGGAGAATAAGTATGAGGAACACTAATGAGAGGAAGATGCTGTGGGCGATTCCACCCCCTAAAGACCGCTCCCTGCTGAAGACGCATCCCAAAAGACTGGTGTGCAGCCAAACAGGTGCTCACCTGTGGGAAAACAAAGCAAGAAACGGTTCCTGGGAGGATGAAAGAAGTAGAAAGGGGTCGTTTCACGTGGTAGAGGGGAGGGAGGAGACATGGACGTTGTCGGGAAGGGTGATTGTGAAAGAGAAAATGAAGAAAGACCAGAAATAAAAATGGAAATTGTGAGGAAAAAGAAAGGAGTGAGAAAGGGTGAGAAATGAAATGGAGAGACAAACAGTGTGAGTGAAAAATGAAAGCATGGACAGAGGCTGAGACAGAGTGAGAGAGGGATGGGGAAGAAAAGGGATGCCAGAAGCATCGAGGAGGGCACGACGGTGGGAAGAGCAGGTTGGAGAGGTGAAGGAGAAGAAAAAAGGTGGAAGGAGAGCCCCCAAATCAGAACAAGCCCTTGTGCGGGTCATTAACTGGATGGCCACCGCTGTCACCTCGCCTGGTTGTCCCGGTGTGTTAGGGATGTTAGGGCATCCAGGGAGGGGTGGGAGAGCCGCTGCAGGTGGGGTGGGTGGCTGGGGGCTCTGGTGTTTGGGCTTTTGGAGGGGAATGTCCCATAGCCCATATACGTGGGAGCTGTGGGGCTGCAACAGGAGGATGCTGGAAATGCAGAGACTGGGAACGTGTGAAAATGTGGAGGTGGCATTTGAGCCCCTGGGGGTGGCGTACAGGGAACTGGGGGGATATTGGGGTGGGACGTTAAGGAGTGAGTGGTGGATATTTGGGGCATGTGCGGGGCTATGGGATATGGCATGCCACCAGCACTGGATATGAGGGGAATGCAGGGATGTGGGGAAGCTGCGTGATCAATACGGGAACCTGAGCTGATGGGGGCGCGCTGGGAAATCTGGCTATGGATGGCACTAAGGACAGGGGGCTTTGGGGATACGGCAGGCTGCTGGGGAGGGATATGGGGGCAGGAAGGAGATGGCGACCCTGCCGATGGGATACAGAGCGACTTTGGGGCAGTATGAGGCTGTGAGATATGAGGATAGCGGAACCGCTCTCTCCTGTCCTCCGCGGCCTTATCTCCACCTCGCAGCCTTCCTTCCCCTCCAGCCTCTTTCTGCCATGCCCTCAGCCCCCGGCAGCCAGCAGTGGATGAGAAAGAATCGATAGAGGGGAGGGAGCGTGCTGCCGGGCCATGAGGTCCCAACGCTGCTCCGTGACACCGGGAGGGCTGCGAGGTCACAATACCTCTCGGTGATGCAGTGCTGGGCCGTGACATCCCGACACCCCATTGTGACGCTGGGCCAGCCCACAGGCACTGCTCCGCACCGGTCCTGACAGCAGCAGTAGCTGCAGCTGCAGCGGCGGTGGTGGAAGCATGGTGCGAGTGTGGGGAGCCACGGCCCCTGCCTGCGTCCTCTTCCTCCTGCTGGTGGCCCTGTGTGCCCGGGGTGCCCAGGCTGCGCCATGGCGACCACCGGGAGCAGGTGGGTGGGCAGGGCCGGGGCCAACACCAAACCCTGGGCGGCATGGTGCTGCGCGGCACGCGTATGGATGGAGGGGACGGGGACGGGATGGCAGCAGGGCCGGGCGGGCACCGCGGGCAGGGGGCAGGCAGGAGGCAGA
Source organism: Anser anser (assembly GCF_964211835.1). NCBI lineage: Eukaryota > Metazoa > Chordata > Aves > Anseriformes > Anatidae > Anser > Anser anser. The sequence goes on along the minus strand of NW_028153617.1, from coordinate 128,919 downwards.
AGCCCCGCAGGGTGGCACGGTGGGGCCGTGGCTGCTGCGGGGTTGTTTCCTGCCGGGGGGGCCGGGAGCGGCGCTGGGGCCGAGAAGCCCGGGTCTGAGCCCCTGTGGGGCTGAGGCCGCTGGCCCCTCTTGGGAAATTTCCACCTGCATCTTTGTCCCGTGACATTGCCTCAGCCCCCTCAGTCACTGCAGGGTGCTGGGGAAGAGGGAGAGCACAGCATGCCATGGCAACGTCTCTCATCTCTGCTTGATTTTAGATGATGACGGTGTTGCTTCTCCATATCCAGCTTCTCAGCTGGATCATGGTTTGGAGCCTCAGGAGGATCCCCGAGGTACGTTGCGAGTGTGCTTCCTTGAAGGAAGATGGCTAATGGGCTGTAATAGTTTATTCGGGGTCTTCCAAGCGCGTTTGTGCCGTGAGGGGGCTTGCACAAATGAGCCCTGAATATTTCTTCACTTGGAGAGATGCCACCCCTGCCCCTCTCCACAGAGAGGGAAGAACCCAGGCTTTTCTTCCTGTTTGGGCCATGTCATTACCTGAGCCCCAGCCAGTGCCTCCCGGTCACTGAGGAAGAGGCAGGCCCCAAGAGGCAATGGAAGCTCCCCTTACCTGTGTCTGATCCCACTTGTGCCCACAGGCAGTACTGGTCAAGTGCCTCCATGGAATCCTGCTCCTGAGCCTGCCAGTATGGGTCCCACAGGTGGTAAGTTGTCCGTGTTCATTTCCTTGCTGTTTGTTAAGGGTTTGTTGAGCTAGCTCAGCAAGGGTTCAGCTGCTCACTGGCCAGGGGGCTTCTCCATGACAAACATGGATGATCATTTTTCCCGGGGTCTGCACGCTCCCCCTGCAGTGGGGTCTTCCTTTGTGTCCAGCAGAGATCTTCCCGTAAGAAACACCTGAGGGGCCACATCTTTGGCGGCGTGGTCCCTGCGGGGTGTTGCGCACAGCCTGGAGAGAGGATTTGGGAAGAGGCCAAGAGGGAGCCTCCAGCTCAGCAGGCCCCTTTGCGGCTTTGGAAATCCTGGCTCGTGTCTGGGTCCCACATCCTTGCCTGAGCCCCCTCCAGTCGCTGCAGGTCACTAAGGAAGAGGTAGATCACACCATGCACGGGGAATGTTTCTCTTCTGTGCTTGATTGCAGCAGTTCTCGTAGGCTCTGGCTACTCGACACCTCAGCCTGATGTGGACCACGAGCCTCAGGTTAATCTGCCAGGTAAGTCAGCGGAAGGCAGGAGCATCTAGGTGCTGCAGAGCCAGCAGGCACCTTGCGCTTGAGTTGAGACCTGGGGTGGGCACGGGGAGGGCCCTTCTCCGGGCAGCTCCACGCACGCTTAGTTTGTACCAGCACGGTGCCACTGCAGGCACCCAGCAACTGTTTGCAAGATGCTCTGGAGTGGCAGGGAGAGACGAGTGCCGTGGAGCAGTCCCCTCTTTGAACCGCATTCTCTGTCACTCTGGTCAGAAGGAGTATGTTGGCGTAGTTCACAGGAGGGACTCCACTTGTGTTTACAGATGGGACCGAAGGCGAAGGTGATCCAGGCTCCCAGATGGGTTCCAGGACTGAAGCTCTGGGAGATGGCCTGGGTAAGTTGTGGCTTTTGACTTCCTTTGAGAGCTGCCAGCTCAAAGCCCAAACGTCAGCCAGGCATCTCTGCAGGTGGGAGGGTATAGACCGGCACGTGTGTGTGCCCTGTCAAGGCACGAGCCCTGGTATGCTCTCCTACTGAGCTATTGATGTAGATGGCGCTGGGACAGAAACTTCTCACGGGGCTTTGGTTGCAGAAGTGTCCCCAGGGAGGGCTTTGCCAGATCCTCGGCTGCTTCCTGCGCTGGAGCCCAGCTGGTATCCCAGGGGTGGGAAGTCATTTCACTGACTTCACAAACTAAGCCCTGGTCCTCCAAATTGCACTGGTGCCAAAGTTAACTTCCTACTTTCTGTTCAGGTCCTCTAAGAGCAAAGGACAATGCTGAAATAAGAAAATCTTCCCCAACATCCCCTGACATCATAGAGGATCTCATAAAGGAGTTAGACGAGGCAGCACGTGGTGGGTATATTTCACTCTGTCCGCCATAAGACTTGGGAAGCTGAGGTTCTAAATCCATGTGTGGACACACCGTAACCTGCACAGCAGGAAGGGATGGATCAGAGCGGAGACACTCAATTTCACACCTGGCAGGCACTGGTGAGCGCCAGAGAAGGCCGAGAGCCTCTGCTGCCGCTTGTGGGTCACGCCGTGTCCCAGGGGCAGCTGCTAGCCCAGCACTACCATAAGTGGTCCGAGCTGTTCCGTGCAAACATTGGTATCCAGCCAGCAGCAAAGGGCTTCTGCTGAACTTGTGTTCAGCTCCCGCACAGCGCTGCTTGCAGCTGGGCGAGTTCAAGGCAGGAGGCACAGCCCAAGCAGTCCTTGCTGTCTCATTTGCCGGGAGACACATGTCACTGCAGGGGAAAAGCACCCTTGGCGCTTACCTCAGTTTCAGCTGATTTAGCTGTCCAATTCTAGTTGGGTTTCAAATGACTTGGCTGTGCTTCTCCTCTTGTTTGGGGACTGTGGGCTCTTCCCTGATGCCCACGACTGTGCCCACAACATGGTTCAAGAGCTTGCGGCTCAGCCTGATGTGTGTGACTCTTGCCCTTCCCATGGGATGGAGTCAGCATGATGGGATGGACATGCTTCTCAGAAGGGCTGTTCCTGCCTCTGAACTGGATGCAGCTTTTTTCTGTCCTCTTTGAAGGCACAAATTGAGCAACATCTTGCAGTGTGCCAAAAATGCACTATGTGCGATGTGAACAAGAAGATCTCCTGCAATCTCCTGGTCTCGCAGCAGGCCAGATTTTGCTGTCTGTGCTGGTAGACTGCCAGGAGTCGAACACTTAGATTTTTCTTTGTGAATGACATGTTGTTTGGAGTAGTGAGTACCTCCCCCAGAAGCCCAGGCCGTAGCTTCTAAACTTTAGGGATGTCTTTTGAGAAGCACTACCTTTCAAAGATACCGTCCTCGAAAGGAGGAGCGGTTCCTTAGGGTCACACTGTCCTGCTTTCTTTCTAAAGGGCTGGTTAGAGAGACTGTGCCGAAGAAGGTGCTTTGGCGAGGAAGCGGTCGCACGCTGCCGCTCCCTGGCAAAAGAACAGAGCCAGTGAAGTCAACTGCCCCACCAGGTAAAGGCTGTTTCTTGGTCATCCGCTGTCACCAACCAGAACCAGCATGCGTGTGCAGGTTCTTGCCCTGGTACCCGCTCTTGCAGCTCATGTCAGCAGCCAAACCCAAGAGTGTCAGTAGGCAGCAAGTGTTGCAGAGGAAGGCAGGAGTGGCTCCCTGAGGATGGCTGTCTTCCCCGGGCTGTGACAGCATGTGAGAGCAGTGCAGCGGAGAGACGCTCACAAAGCTCTGTGGCTGTGGCTAGAGAGGGGTCACCTCCCAGCGCACCCAGTTCCCAGGGATTTTGGAACCTTGCTCTTGGGGGAACGAGGCCATGAGAAGCCCATTGAGCAGACGATGGGAAACGGGACCCCTCCTGTGAGCTGAGGCCCAGAGTGATGCCCTGACTCAGTGCAAACAGGGCACTGCCATAGAGCTACTGATGTAGGTGTCGATGTGACAGAAACTTCTCACGGGGCTTTGGTTGCAGAAGTGTCCCCAGGGAGGGCTTTGCCAGACCCTCGGCTGCTTCCTGCGCTGGAGCCCAGCTGGTATCCCAGGGGTGGGAAGTCATTTCACTGACTTCACAAACTAAGCCCTGGTTCTCCAAATTGCACTGGTGCCAAAGTTAACTTCCTACTTTCTCTTCAGGTCCTCTAAGAGCAAAGGACAATGCTGAAATAAGAAAATCTTCCCCAACATCCCCTGACATCATAGAGGAGATCATAAAGGAGTTAGACGAGGCAGCACCTGGTGGGTATATTTCACTCTGTCCGCCATAAGACTTGGGAAGCTGAGGTTCTAAATCCATGTGTGGACACACCGTAACCTGCACAGCAGGAAGGGATGGATCAGAGCGGAGACACTCAATTTCACACCTGGCAGGCACTGGTGAGCCTCAGAGAAGGCCGAGAGCCTCTGCTGCCGCTTGTGGGTCACGCCGTGTCCCAGGGGCAGCTGCTAGCCCAACACTACCATAAGTGGTCCGAGCTGTTCCGTGCAAACATTGGTATCCAGCCAGCAGCAACTGGTGTGTGCTTGCAGCTGTGCCCAGAATATGGTTCAAGGAGGAGCAGTTCCTTGTAGTCATACTGTCCTGCTTTCTTTCTAAAGAGCTGGTTAGAGAGACTGTGCCGAAGGAGGTGCTTTGGCGAGGAAGCGGTCGCACGCTGCTGCTCCCTGGCAAAATTACAGGGGCAACACAGGCAACTGCCCCACCAGGTAAAGGCTGTTTCTTGGTCATCCGCTGTCACCAACCAGAACCAGCATGCGTGTGCAGGTTCTTGCCCTGGTACCCGCTCTTGCAGCTCATGTCAGCAGCCAAACCCAAGAGTGTCAGTAGGCAGCAAGTGTTGCAGAGGAAGGCAGGAGTGGCTCCCTGAGGATGGCTGTCTTCCCCGGGCTGTGACAGCATGTGAGAGCAGTGCAGCGGAGAGACGCTCACAAAGCTCTGTGGCTGTGGCTAGAGAGGGGTCACCTCCCAGCGCACCCAGTTCCCAGGGATTTTGGAACCTTGCTCTTGGGGGAACGAGGCCGTCAGAAGCCCACTGAGCAGACGATGGGAAACGGGACCCCTCCTGTGAGCTGAGGCCCAGAGTGATGCCCTGACCCAGTGCAGATGGGGCACTGCCTCACTGGCACTCCTGGGCTCCCGAATTTTGTTCAGTTTTGTCCCTAAGGCTCCGAGTGTGCCTCGAGCAGCGAAGGTGGGCAAGCGCCTAAGACCTTTTAGAACTCCAAAGAGCTGGGGGAGCAAACCTGAGACACTGGGCCCTCAGCATTATGGCAGGGGAAACAAAGGATGGAGGGAAAACAAAGCTGAGAGGCAAAAGGGAGGCTCCAGAGTGCCTTGAGTTGCAGTGCCTTTGGCAGATTCCCCAGCTTCTGCTGAACCTCAGGAAGCATTGCGGCCTGAGGATTTTCACTTGCTCAAAGATGCTAACCAAATGAAACAGAACACTTCCTGGCAATGTCAGACCTCCGGTGAGATTACCAGTAGTGCGCAGGACACAGCAATGTCCACAATTGTTCTTGCAGGCGTGGATGGGGAGAACAATGCAAACACTGCGAAGCGCCAATATTTCCTAAGTTCCTGGATAGCAGGCACTGTGGCATTCTCGGCTCCCCTCCTGTTTTTGATAGTTGTGTGCTGCGTGCGTGCTTATCCGGCGTTGGAGGCATAAAAACCAGTGAGTTGTTGTTCCCCCGCTCCCTCTCCTCCTCTCCCCCTCCCAAATTCGTTACCGTATCTTTGTCAACATTATTATGTGGCTGCTGCCAGCCAGGAAGCAGTTGTCGTTAGCGTATTGTGAAGTGAGCAGTTAGTTTTTGACCAGACTCTTCTGAAATTTCTGCTGTCCAGTGCTTTAGGTGGCCTCTAATTCCTGGGCATTCTGTTCTGGAGCCCATTTTTCTGTTGCTGGTCTTAGCGAAGCTTGGCCCTTCCGCAGCAAGAGCAGAGCCAGGGACAGCCGTAGGCAAAGCGAGGTCAGGAAGAGAAATGCAGGAGCTGAGAGAGGGTGCCATCGGAGAGAGAAGCGCAGCAGTGCCAGTTCCCCCCCAGCACAAGGCACCCTGTTCTGGGATGCCCTGAATTGCAGGTGTCCGCCTCAGCCAAGGTGTGCCAGCTACTGGGAGCATGGGGATGAGCCCTGCCAGCTGCGGGCATTGCCTTGGAGAGGGGCAGTCGGTGTGTCACAGCCGCACCTGAGCGCTGCCAGCGTGCGTGTCCTCAGCACACACAGAGCTTGTGTGTTTAATTACACATCCCAAAGAGCGGATGGGCAGCACCTCCCCGAACAGGGAGCCGAGGCCGTCACCTTGTTGGGCCAGGGCCAGGGCCGGGCAGGGAGCTGAGTACTGGTCCTTGCAAGGCGCTCTGAAAAAGGGCAGCCGGTGGCTGTTGGGACCCGGTCGTGCTGAGCCCGGCTGTGGACCCCTGTCTCTGCGGGGGCCAGGTCTTCTTGCTGGGACAGCACGTGCAGAGCAGGCAGGTCAGGATGGCTGGCGAGGCGCTGGGGAGGAGACAAGCTGGGGCAGGATGTGGAGGGGAGCAGAGTCCCAGCCGAGGGCACAGGGCACCCTGTTTTCTGCACAGAGCACTGTGTGCCCACAGCTCACGCACAGCCGGGTGCCTGCACCCTGCTGCCTCGCACCCGCCTGGCACCGCAGCCGCAGCACGGCCTCAGCAAGTTCCTGTCTCCGCAGGCGCCTCGCCGCAGCCCAGGCAGCCCAGACTGACACCCGCAGCCGCTCCGTGAGCCCCTACAGGCAGCCTGACCACCGTGGTACGCCTGAGAGCCAGGCCCGACGCCAGCAGCCACCATCAGTGCCTGGAAGAGCGGCCCGCCTGCCACCAGCCCGGCCTCCACGGCCCCCAAGCCCGGCAGCGGATCAGTGGAAGGTGCACGACCGGCCCAGCAGCCCCCAGTCCTCGTGGACACAGACATCACCTCCACGGCCCCCTCCACCCTCTTCCAAGGGCTGGGGCAGGCCCCCCCGGGGTGCAGCCTTGGCCACACTTCCAATAAACATTGAATAATACAGCACAGCAGTCCGGGTCTTATGTACAGCGACACCCAGGAACCCACAGCAGGACTTTGTGACTGATCGACAAGTAACCCTGAGGGTCCTCGGTGCTGGGGGTCAGCCAGACTGTGCCCACCATGCAGGGAACGCAGGGGAAGGGAGCTGGGGAGCAGCACAGCAGGAGCAGACAGAAGGGCTGTGAGCGCGGCAGCGACCCTGCACAGCGCTCACCCGAGAACCCCCTGCTCAAACTGGCAGTGCCGCAGCCACACACAAGCGCGGGCCCTTCCTGATCCTGGGCCGAGGCCAGGCTCCCCACAGCCAGCCCTCCTCAGGTCCTGACCCTGCACGGATGGCCGATTTTGGCCAGGGCGCCCCATGCCAACGCTCCCACGGCTCAGCTCTCCTCAAGGGGTACAAGAGAAAAATCCCAGCTCATTGCCCAAGTCTCCCTTGTGCTGGGCCCCACAGCTGGATGCTCTGCTCTGGGGAGGGGGGTTTCACGAGGGCACAGCACACGGGGAGAACGGCTTTTCACTGGTGACGATAGCAAGATTGAGTGGCTGAGCAATTACAAAGACAGCTCTTCCTTTCCGTAGCATATTCTCCCCTTTTTAAAGGACAGGCTCAGCTCAGTTTTTACCAGATTGTGGTGTTTTTTATTTATTTCTTTACATCATGCAAACAGTGTGTAATATACTTCTTTTTGCTGCACTACCATCCTGAGTGGAACAACAGCTATTAAGACTAGAGGTAGAAAGAGGCGACTGAGGGGAGGCCTCACGGCGGCCCTCAGCTTCCTGAGGAGGGGAGTGGAGGGGCAGGCGCTGATCTCTTCTCTCTGGGGGCCCGAGGGAACAGCACGGAGCTTCATTGCCTCAGCCCCCTCCAGTCGCTGCAGGTCACTAAGGAAGAGGTAGATCGCAGCATGCTCCACACACGCTTACTTTTGTACCAGCACGGTGCCACTGCAGGTGCCCAGCAGCCGTCTGCAAGGCGCTCTTGAGTGGAAGGGAGAGACGAGTGCCGTGGAGCAGTCCCCCGATTCTCCCATCAAAAAGTGCCCCCATTCCGAAGCCTTTGGGTACACCTGAACTCCCCTGGGGAGCCTTTATGCAACCCCACACAACAGGACTCTGCGCCTTCTCTTTCTCCAAACTACCCTAAATGTAACCCTAATTACGCCCCTAATTAAGCCTCCCAACCCAAGCCTTTGGGTAGACCTGACCTCCCTTTGGGAGCCTTTACACAGCCCCACACGCAACGGGACCCTGCGCCTTCTCTCTCCTAACAACCCCGACCCTAACCCTAATTACGCCCCTAATGAAGCCTCCCAGCAGCAGCCTTTGGGTAGACCTGCTGTCCCTTTCTCCTCCCCCCCCGAACCACATCTCCCAGCACCCCCCGGCGGGCCGTTCCCTCCCAGCTCCCCCCGTTTCCACCCCGTTTCGTCGCCCTGACGCCATCTCCCCGCGCCATGAAGCCTCCCCCCCGGCCCCGCCTGGTCCCGGCCCGCTTCGCCGAGGCCCCGGCGGGGAGGCCCCGGGCCGCGGCCTGGTCGCTGCGGGAGAAGCGATCGCTGCTGGCGGCGCTGCGGGCCCAGGCCGCCCTCGGCCTCCCGGAGCTCCAGGCCCGGCCGCTGCGGGAGAGCCTCCCCCGGCGGAGCGAGGCCGAGGTGGGCCCGGGGGGGGGCTTAATGGCCCGGGGGGGGCTTAATGGCCCGGGGGGGGTCCTTAATATCCCGGGGGGGCTTAAAGTCCATGGGGGGGGCTTAAAGGCCCGGGGGGTCCTTAAAGGCCCGGGGGGGGGGGGCTTAAAATCCATGGGGGGGGCCTTAATATCCCAGGGGTTCCTTAATATCCCGGGGGGGGGCTTAATGGCCCGGGGGGGGTCCTTAATATCCCGGGGGGGGCAGGGGGGCTTAATGCCCGGGGGGGGTCCTTAATATGCTTGGGGGGGTCTCAGGGAGGGTCCTTAATGGCTTTGGGGGGGGGGTCCTTAATATGCCCGGAGGGGGTCCTTAATTTATTGGGGGGGGGGGGGTGTTGGGAGGGGTCCCGGGGAGGGTCCTTAATGGCTTGGGGGGGGGTCCCTTAATATGCCCGTGGGGGGGGGGGGGTGGTCCTTAATAACACGGGGGGGTCCTTGGGGGGGGGTTGGAAGGGGTCCTGGGTCCCCAATTCCTCGGGGAGGGGGCTTGGGGGGGGTCCCCGGGGGGGTCCCGGGTCCCTGCGTACCCCAAGGTACATGGGGGGGGCAATGGGGGGGTACAATGGGATGGGGGGGGGGTCTGGGGGTGCACCGGGGGGAAATGGGGGGGTACATGGGGATGGGGGGGGTGCACGGGGGGGGGCTGGGGGTACACGGGGGGGGGCAACGGGGGGTTTTGGGGTGGCAATGGGGGGGGGGGCATATCAGTGGGTCCTACGGGGTCGGGGTGGGTGGCAGCTCCCGGGGGCTGGAACTACGGGATATTTTTGGGGGGGGGCTATGGGGTATTTGAGGGGGGGTCCCTAATTCCTGTGCCCCCCCCCCCCCGGCAAAGATCCTCGGCCTGGTGTCGCGGCTGCGGGGCCGGGCGGCGCGCGAGGCCGTGGGCACCCAGCACCGCGCCTGCCTGGAGGAGCAGCGGCGCCGCCGCGCCCAGCGCCCGGCCCCCATCGAGGTGAGGACCCCCCGCCCCGGGGGGGGGACACGATTTTTTGGGTGGGGAGGGGACACGGGGGGGTCATATTTGTGGGTTTTCGCCTCCCCCCCCCTCCAGGTGTGGCTGGAGCTGGCACAGACGCTGGCGGAGGGCGTGGAGGAGGCAGCGGCGGCGTTTTCGCAGGTGGGGGGGGTAAAAAATGGGGGGGGGGTAAAAGTGGGGGGGGTGGGGGTAAATGGGGGGGTGGGGGTAGATTGGGGGAGGTCGGGGGTAAATTGGGGGGGTTCAGGGGTAAGTTGGGGGGGTTCAGGGGTAAGTTGGGGGTTTCAAATTAGGGGGGGTGAGGGTAAAATGGGGGGGGTTAAATGGGGGCTGGGGGTAAATTGGGGGGGGGGACCGGGGGTAAAATGGGGGGGTGGGGTAAAGTGGGGGGGTTGGGCGTAAAATGAGGGGGGGGGGTTAAATGGGGGAGCCCAAATTGGGGGGGGTGGGAAAAGGGGGGTGAGGGTAAAGTGGGGGGGGGTTGGGGATAAAGTGGGGGGGGTAAAATGGGGGGCTGGGGGTAAAATGGGGGGGGTTGGGGGTAAAGGGGGAGTAAATTGGGGGGGTTGGGGGAAAATTTGGGGGGTTGGGGTTAAAGGGGGGTTAAAATGGGGGGGGCTGGGGGTAAATTGGGGGGGGGGGACCGGGGGTAAAATGGGGGGGTGGGGGTAAAGTGGGGGGGGTTAAATTGGGGGATAAAATGGGGTTAAAAGGGAGGGTCCTTAATGGCTTGGGGAGGGGGAGTCTTAGTAATCTGGGGGGGGGGGGGGGCCTTAACATCGCCAGATGGTCTCCGAGGAAGGTAACTCCTCTGGGGTCTCCTTAAACAGGGGCTGAGCTGCTGGGGGCACGGCTGGATTTGGGGTCCCACAGGTGTGACTGTCTGGGAGACCCTCAGCCTCATTCCCCCTCCCCATAACAACCCAGTGGTGAAATTGGGTGCTGGGGATTTTTCGTTATCTCACTTTGTTGAGGTCCTGCCTCGTGTCAACACACTGGTGGTGAGTGGAAACCCCTTGAGACCCAACCCCTTCCCGGCCCTCTCCTTCCCACACCTGCTCCTCCTATTTTGGGTGTGGGTCAATGGTATTTTTGTAGGGTTTGCAGCTGGGGGCAGGTAGGGAGGTGGAGACCAAACGTGTTTTCCCAGTGGCTGCTGTGGAGGAGCATCAGCGACGGGTTTTACCCTTCACCCTTAGCCTTTTCAACCTCCCTTCCCCATTTCCTATTTTCATAAATTACCAAGTTGCAGCAAAAAAAAATAAAATTGCTTGAAAGCACATTAAGGACATTTCTGCCGGCATGGCAAAGCTGCCCAGGGTGTGGAAAGGGTTTTTGCAGTCTCCTTTCTTTCATCATTTCCCGCAGCGGGACGCAACCTTGTGCTGAATCCCAAGGAGATAAAATGAGCCATAGCCCAGAGACATTTCTGCTTTACGAGGTCCCCTCTGTGCTTTATTGTATTCCTTGAAATGAAAGCCAGTTTCTTTTCTTTGCGTGGAGTTAGTCCCTTCTGCCTCTGCTCCTTGCACCTCACCTCCGTCCCCCCTGCCTGTCTCCCTCTCTATCCCCCAGCCGCAGTCCCTGCCCCGACCCTCTGGGTGCTGCAGGGACAGAAGGAATATTTCTTTGGAGACGCTGTCACGCTGGTGTGCACCACTCCCCCCAGCATCACTGGGAAGCTGACGTACCAAATTTTTGGCGAGGCTGGCTGGGCAGTTTCAGGATTTAGCTCGACGAATAACTACACGTTTGAGTTCGTCCTCTCCCGAATGCAACACAGGGGGCCGCATTTCTGCAGCTATTCCCTCAAGCAAGGTCGGAAGCAGCTCATATCCCCAACCAGCGAAAAACTGGTGATCAAGATTGGAGGTGAGCTGTGTGATTTCTTTATCTTTCTCTCTGCTTTCTCCCTCCTCTCTGAGAACTATTCAGATGCCCAAACGTGGGTGTCAGCTATCGCCCCGCAATGTGACAACTCACCTGGAAATCAGGATTGGTGGGCTTTGTGGTTTAACCCAGCCCATCGCCAAAATCAGTAGGATTTCTGGGTGGAGGATTTATCTTTCTGGGACCAGCATGGTCTGGAAGGTGGCTGCCACTGGCGCTCTTCTCATGTCGTGGCAGGAAGCCTACAATCCCAAGCTTTGCTGCATGCAGTGGGAAGGCAAACAACTGGAGATCCGTTTGTGCTGTCCTTATTGCTACGTCTCCATTTATTCCTCCCCTTTTCTCAGACCACCTTCCCCAGCCCCTGCTGATGGTGGAGTCCCCGCTGGGAGAGGTGATGGCAGGAGATCTCCTGAGCATCATCTGTAAGGCCCCTGGAGACGCCACTGTACGGAGGTTTCACTTCTACAGGGATGGCCAAGAGGTCCTCCCTACGACAGAAGGCTCTGAGGACAATGCAGCAGATCACGGGGGCAATTTAAGGACTTCCATGGTCCTCCAGCTCCCACGTGCTGGTCCCCAACAGAGTGGAAACTTTACCTGCAAGTATGAGGAAAAAAAGCCTGAGAGGTGGATCCCGTCCTTCACAAGCCAAGCCGTGTCTATCAGTATAAATGCCCAAAAGAAAGGTGAGCTGGCCATCCATCCACCCACCTAACAATCTGTCAGTCCATCCACCACCAACCCATCCACCCACCCATCCATCCATCCATCCACCCACCCATCCATCCATCCAGTAACCAGCCCATTAAACCATCCCTCTCTCCATCTGTCCATCCGTCTGTCCCTCCCTCTCTCCATTTTTTCCTGAAACGATTCCATTCCAGTCCCTGTACGTTCCTCTCCAAACTAGCTGATTTTTGCACCGGGCAGCTGCTCTATCTATCCGATCACCATCCTTCTGTCCATGACTCAGCCCACCCAGTCTTGCACCCACCTCTCCCTCCCTCTCAGCCCTTCCATCACCCCAACCACCCCAAACAAGTATCGAGCATCCCTCTGCCCACCTTTATGGCTCAGCAGCCTCTCCTTGGCCTCCCGAGCCATCGTTCCCAAATTTCTCAGTGCCTCCTGCAGAGCCAAGCAAGCGGGGAAAGTCTTTGGGTGTTCAGCACTCAGGACCTGAGCAGAATGCCTGGAGACGGAGGGGTGGGGAAAGGGAAAGAGAGATGGTGGCGGAACGATGCTCACAGCCTTCCCTCCGTCAGCACGCATGAACTGTGTCTACATCTCCTAACCTGTCCCACCCTCTTGCAGGGAAGAGCTGCTTCCTTCTTCTACGGCTCCTGGTTGTGGGCGGCTGCTTCCTCACCATCAACAGCCTCATCCTCCTCTTCTTCTGGGCCCGGGGGAGAACCAAAGGTACACCCTGAGCTGAGGGGGGAATCGCCCCACCTTTGGGCTCCCCACCACCCACCTCGCTCCTTCCCGCAGACGCCTCGTTCCTGTCTGGAGCCAGCCCTGCCGGGATCTCCCAGCTGCACGCCAGATCCCCACACACCCTTCAGGAGGAGAATAAGTATGAGGAACACTAATGAGAGGAAGATGCTGTGGGCGATTCCACCCCCTAAAGACCGCTCCCTGCTGAAGACGCATCCCAAAAGACTGGTGTGCAGCCAAACAGGTGCTCACCTGTGGGAAAACAAAGCAAGAAACGGTTCCTGGGAGGATGAAAGAAGTAGAAAGGGGTCGTTTCACGTGGTAGAGGGGAGGGAGGAGACATGGACGTTGTCGGGAAGGGTGATTGTGAAAGAGAAAATGAAGAAAGACCAGAAATAAAAATGGAAATTGTGAGGAAAAAGAAAGGAGTGAGAAAGGGTGAGAAATGAAATGGAGAGACAAACAGTGTGAGTGAAAAATGAAAGCATGGACAGAGGCTGAGACAGAGTGAGAGAGGGATGGGGAAGAAAAGGGATGCCAGGAGCATCGAGGAGGGCACGACGGTGGGAAGAGCAGGTTGGAGAGGTGAAGGAGAAGAAAAAAGGTGGAAGGAGAGCCCCCAAATCAGAACAAGCCCTTGTGCGGGTCATTAACTGGATGGCCACCGCTGTCACCTCGCCTGGTTGTCCCGGTGTGTTAGGGATGTTAGGGCATCCAGGGAGGGGTGGGAGAGCCGCTGCAGGTGGGGTGGGTGGCTGGGGGCTCTGGTGTTTGGGCTTTTGGAGGGGAATGTCCCATAGCCCATATACGTGGGAGCTGTGGGGCTGCAACAGGAGGATGCTGGAAATGCAGAGACTGGGAACGTGTGAAAATGTGGAGGTGGCATTTGAGCCCCTGGGGGTGGCGTACAGGGAACTGGGGGGATATTGGGGTGGGACGTTAAGGAGTGAGTGGTGGATATTTGGGGCATGTGCAGGGCTATGGGATATGGCATGCCACCAGCACTGGATATGAGGGGAATGCAGGGATGTGGGGAAGCTGCGTGATCAATACGGGAACCTGAGCTGATGGGGGCGCGCTGGGAAATCTGGCTATGGATGGCACTAAGGACAGGGGGCTTTGGGGATACGGCAGGCTGCTGGGGAGGGATATGGGGGCAGGAAGGAGATGGCGACCCTGCCGATGGGATACAGAGCGACTTTGGGGCAGTATGAGGCTGTGAGATATGAGGATAGCGGAACCGCTCTCTCCTGTCCTCCGCGGCCTTATCTCCACCTCGCAGCCTTCCTTCCCCTCCAGCCTCTTTCTGCCATGCCCTCAGCCCCCGGCAGCCAGCAGTGGATGAGAAAGAATCGATAGAGGGGAGGGAGCGTGCTGCCGGGCCATGAGGTCCCAACGCTGCTCCGTGACACCGGGAGGGCTGCGAGGTCACAATACCTCTCGGTGATGCAGTGCTGGGCCGTGACATCCCGACACCCCATTGTGACGCTGGGCCAGCCCACAGGCACTGCTCCGCACCGGTCCTGACAGCAGCAGTAGCTGCAGCTGCAGCGGCGGTGGTGGAAGCATGGTGCGAGTGTGGGGAGCCACGGCCCCTGCCTGCGTCCTCTTCCTCCTGCTGGTGGCCCTGTGTGCCCGGGGTGCCCAGGCTGCGCCATGGCGACCACCGGGAGCAGGTGGGTGGGCAGGGCTTGTGGGAAGGTGAGGTTCTAAATCCATGTGTGGACACACCGTAACCTGCACAGCAGGAAGGGATGGATCAGAGCGGAGACACTCAATTTCACACCTGGCAGGCACTGGTGAGCCTCAGAGAAGGCCGAGAGCCTCTGCTGCCGCTTGTGGGTCACGCCGTGTCCCAGGGGCAGCTGCTAGCCCAGCACTACCATAAGTGGTCCGAGCTGTTCCGTGCAAACATTGGTATCCAGCCAGCAGCAACTGGTGTGTGCTTGCAGCTGTGCCCAGAATATGGTTCAAGGAGGAGCAGTTCCTTGTAGTCACACTGTCCTGCTTTCTTTCTAAAGAGCTGGTTAGAGAGACTGTGCCGAAGGAGGTGCTTTGGCGAGGAAGCGGTCGCACGCTGCCGCTCCCTGGCAAAAGAACAGAGCCAGTGAAGTCAACTGCCCCACCAGGTAAAGGCTGTTTCTTGGTCATCCGCTGTCACCAACCAGAACCAGCATGCGTGTGCAGGTTCTTGCCCTGGTACCCGCTCTTGCAGCTCATGTCAGCAGCCAAACCCAAGAGTGTCAGTAGGCAGCAAGTGTTGCAGAGGAAGGCAGGAGTGGCTCCCTGAGGATGGCTGTCTTCCCCGGGCTGTGACAGCATGTGAGAGCAGTGCAGCGGAGAGACGCTCACAAAGCTCTGTGGCTGTGGCTAGAGAGGGGTCACCTCCCAGCGCACCCAGTTCCCAGGGATTTTGGAACCTTGCTCTTGGGGGAACGAGGCCGTCAGAAGCCCACTGAGCAGACGATGGGAAACGGGACCCCTCCTGTGAGCTGAGGCCCAGAGTGATGCCCTGACCCAGTGCAAACAGGGCACTGCCATAGAGCTACTGATGTAGGTGTCGATGTGACAGAAACTTCTCACGGGGCTTTGGTTGCAGAAGTGTCCCCAGGGAGGGCTTTGCCAGACCCTCGGCTGCTTCCTGCGCTGGAGCCCAGCTGGTATCCCAGGGGTGGGAAGTCATTTCACTGACTTCACAAACTAAGCCCTGCTTCTCCAAATTGCACTGGTGCCAAAGTTAACTTCCTACTTTCTGTTCAGGTCCTCTAAGAGCAAAGGACAATGCTGAAATAAGAAAATCTTCCCCAACATCCCCTGACATCATAGAGGATCTCATAAAGGAGTTAGAGGAGGCAGCACCTGGTGGGTATATTTCACTCTGTCCGCCATAAGACTTGGGAAGCTGAGGTTCTAAATCCATGTGTGGACACACCGTAACCTGCACAGCAGGAAGGGATGGATCAGAGCGGAGACACTCAATTTCACACCTGGCAGGCACTGGTGAGCGCCAGAGAAGGCCGAGAGCCTCTGCTGCCGCTTGTGGGTCACGCCGTGTCCCAGGGGCAGCTGCTAGCCCAGCACTACCATAAGTGGTCCGAGCTGTTCCGTGCAAACATTGGTATCCAGCCAGCAGCAAAGGGCTTCTGCTGAACTTGTGTTCAGCTCCCGCACAGCGCTGCTTGCAGCTGGGCGAGTTCAAGGCAGGAGGCACAGCCCAAGCAGTCCTTGCTGTCTCATTTGCCGGGAGACACATGTCACTGCAGGGGAAAAGCACCCTTGGCGCTTACCTCAGTTTCAGCTGATTTAGCTGTCCAATTCTAGTTGGGTTTCAAATGACTTGGCTGTGCTTCTCCTCTTGTTTGGGGACTGTGGGCTCTTCCCTGATGCCCACGACTGTGCCCACAACATGGTTCAAGAGCTTGCGGCTCAGCCTGATGTGTGTGACTCTTGCCCTTCCCATGGGATGGAGTCAGCATGATGGGATGGACATGCTTCTCAGAAGGGCTGTTCCTGCCTCTGAACTGGATGCAGCTTTTTTCTGTCCTCTTTGAAGGCACGAATTGAGCAACATCTTGCAGTGTGCCAAAAATGCACTATGTGCGATGTGAACAAGAAGATCTCCTGCAATCTCCTGGTCTCGCAGCAGGCCAGATTTTGCTGTCTGTGCTGGTAGACTGCCAGGGGTCGAACACTTAGATTTTTCTTTGTGAATGACATGTTGTTTGGAGTAGTGAGTACCTCCCCCAGAAGCCCAGGCCGTAGCTTCTAAACTTTAGGGATGTCTTTTGAGAAGCACTACCTTTCAAAGATACCGTCCTCGAAAGGAGGAGCGGTTCCTTAGGGTCACACTGTCCTGCTTTCTTTCTAAAGGGCTGGTTAGAGAGACTGTGCCGAAGAAGGTGCTTTGGCGAGGAAGCGGTCGCACGCTGCCGCTCCCTGGCAAAAGAACAGAGCCAGTGAAGTCAACTGCCCCACCAGGTAAAGGCTGTTTCTTGGTCATCCGCTGTCACCAACCAGAACCAGCATGCGTGTGCAGGTTCTTGCCCTGGTACCCGCTCTTGCAGCTCATGTCAGCAGCCAAACCCAAGAGTGTCAGTAGGCAGCAAGTGTTGCAGAGGAAGGCAGGAGTGGCTCCCTGAGGATGGCTGTCTTCCCCGGGCTGTGACAGCATGTGAGAGCAGTGCAGCGGAGAGACGCTCACAAAGCTCTGTGGCTGTGGTTAGAGAGGGGTCACCTCCCAGCGCACCCAGTTCCCAGGGATTTTGGAACCTTGCTCTTGGGGGAACGAGGCCATGAGAAGCCCATTGAGCAGACGATGGGAAACGGGACCCCTCCTGTGAGCTGAGGCCCAGAGTGATGCCCTGACCCAGTGCAAACAGGGCACTGCCATAGAGCTACTGATGTAGGTGTCGATGTGACAGAAACTTCTCACGGGGCTTTGGTTGCAGAAGTGTCCCCAGGGAGGGCTTTGCCAGACCCTCGGCTGCTTCCTGCGCTGGAGCCCAGCTGGTATCCCAGGGGTGGGAAGTCATTTCACTGACTTCACAAACTAAGCCCTGGTTCTCCAAATTGCACTGGTGCCAAAGTTAACTTCCTACTTTCTGTTCAGGTCCTCTAAGAGCAAAGGACAATGCTGAAATAAGAAAATCTTCCCCAACATCCCCTGACATCATAGAGGATCTCATAAAGGAGTTAGAGGAGGCAGCACCTGGTGGGTATATTTCACTCTGTCCGCCATAAGACTTGGGAAGCTGAGGTTCTAAATCCATGTGTGGACACACCGTAACCTGCACAGCAGGAAGGGATGGATCAGAGCGGAGACACTCAATTTCACACCTGGCAGGCACTGGTGAGCGCCAGAGAAGGCCGAGAGCCTCTGCTGCCGCTTGTGGGTCACGCCGTGTCCCAGGGGCAGCTGCTAGCCCAGCACTACCATAAGTGGTCCGAGCTGTTCCGTGCAAACATTGGTATCCAGCCAGCAGCAACTGGTGTGTGCTTGCAGCTGTGCCCAGAATATGGTTCAAGGAGGAGCAGTTCCTTGTAGTCACACTGTCCTGCTTTCTTTCTAAAGGGCTGGTTAGAGAGACTGTGCCGAAGAAGGTGCTTTGGCGAGGAAGCGGTCGCACGCTGCCACTCTCTGACAAACGAACAGGGGCAACACAGGCAACTGCCCCACCAGATAAAGGCTGTTTCTTGGTCATCCGCTGTCACCAACCAGAACCAGCATGCGTGTGCAGGTTCTTGCCCTGGTACCCGCTCTTGCAGCTCATGTCAGCAGCCAAACCCAAGAGTGTCAGTAGGCAGCAAGTGTTGCAGAGGAAGGCAGGAGTGGCTCCCTGAGGATGGCTGTCTTCCCCGGGCTGTGACAGCATGTGAGAGCAGTGCAGCGGAGAGACGCTCACAAAGCTCTGTGGCTGTGGCTAGAGAGGGGTCACCTCCCAGCGCACCCAGTTCCCAGGGATTTTGGAACCTTGCTCTTGGGGGAACGAGGCCGTCAGAAGCCCACTGAGCAGACGATGGGAAACGGGACCCCTCCTGTGAGCTGAGGCCCAGAGTGATGCCCTGACCCAGTGCAGATGGGGCACTGCCTCACTGGCACTCCTGGGCTCCCGAATTTTGTTCAGTTTTGTCCCTAAGGCTCCGAGTGTGCCTCGAGCAGCGAAGGTGGGCAAGCGCCTAAGAACTTTTAGAACTCCAAAGAGCTGGGGGAGCAAACCTGAGACACTGGGCCCTCAGCATTATGGCAGGGAAAACAAAGGATGGAGGGAAAACAAAGCTGAGAGGCAAAAGGGAGGCTCCAGAGTGCCTTGAGTTGCAGTGCCTTTGGCAGATTCCCCAGCTTCTGCTGAACCTCAGGAAGCATTGCGGCCTGAGGATTTTCACTTGCTCAAAGATGCTAACCAAATGAAACAGAACACTTCCTGGCAATGTCAGACCTCCGGTGAGATTACCAGTAGTGCGCAGGACACAGCAATGTCCACAATTGTTCTTGCAGGCGTGGATGGGGAGAACAATGCAAACACTGCGAAGCGCCAATATTTCCTAAGTTCCTGGATAGCAGGCACTGTGGCATTCTCGGCTCCCCTCCTGTTTTTGATAGTTGTGTGCTGCGTGCGTGCTTATCCGGCGTTGGAGGCAGAAAAATCAGTGAGTTGTTGTTCCCCCGCTCCCTCTCCTCCTCTCCCCCTCCCAAATTCGTTACCGTATCTTTGTCAACGTTATTATGTGGCTGCTGCCAGCCAGGAAGCAGTTGTCGTTAGCGTATTGTGAAGTGAGCAGTTAGTTTTTGACCAGACTCTTCTGAAATTTCTGCTGTCCAGTGCTTTAGGTGGCCTCTAATTCCTGGGCATTCTGTTCTGGAGCCCATTTTTCTGTTGCTGGTCTTAGCGAAGCTTGGCCCTTCCGCAGCAAGAGCAGAGCCAGGGACAGCCGTAGGCAAAGCGAGGTCAGGAAGAGAAATGCAGGAGCTGAGAGAGGGTGCCATCGGAGAGAGAAGCGCAGCAGTGCCAGTTCCCCCCCAGCACAAGGCACCCTGTTCTGGGATGCCCTGAATTGCAGGTGTCCGCCTCAGCCAAGGTGTGCCAGCTACTGGGAGCATGGGGATGAGCCCTGCCAGCTGCGGGCATTGCCTTGGAGAGGGGCAGTCGGTGTGTCACAGCCGCACCTGAGCGCTGCCAGCGTGCGTGTCCTCAGCACACACAGAGCTTGTGTGTTTAATTACACATCCCAAAGAGCGGATGGGCAGCACCTCCCCGAACAGGGAGCCGAGGCCGTCACCTTGTTGGGCCAGGGCCAGGGCCGGGCAGGGAGCTGAGTACTGGTCCTTGCAAGGCGCTCTGAAAAAGGGCAGCCGGTGGCTGTTGGGACCCGGTCGTGCTGAGCCCGGCTGTGGACCCCTGTCTCTGCGGGGGCCAGGTCTTCTTGCTGGGACAGCACGTGCAGAGCAGGCAGGTCAGGATGGCTGGCGAGGCGCTGGGGAGGAGACAAGCTGGGGCAGGATGTGGAGGGGAGCAGAGTCCCAGCCGAGGGCACAGGGCACCCTGTTTTCTGCACAGAGCACTGTGTGCCCACAGCTCACGCACAGCCGGGTGCCTGCACCCTGCTGCCTCGCACCCGCCTGGCACCGCAGCCGCAGCACGGCCTCAGCAAGTTCCTGTCTCCGCAGGCGCCTCGCCGCAGCCCAGGCAGCCCAGACTGACACCCGCAGCCGCTCCGTGAGCCCGTACAGGCGGCCTGACCACCGTGGTACGCCTGAGAGCCAGGCCCGACGCCAGCAGCCACCATCAGTGCCTGGAAGAGCGGCCCGCCTGCCACCAGCCCGGCCTCCACGGCCCCCAAGCCCGGCAGCGGATCAGTGGAAGGTGCACGACCGGCCCAGTACCCACCAGTCCTCGTGGGCACAGACATCACCTCCACGGCCCCCTCCACCCTCTTCCAAGGGCTGGGGCAGCCCCCCCCGGGGTGCAGCCTTGGCCACACTTCCAATAAATATTGTGTAATACAGCACAGCAGTCCGGGTCTTATGTACAGCGACACCCAGGAACCCACAGCAGGACTTTGTGACTGATCGACAAGTAAGCCTGAGGGTCCTCGGTGCTGGGGGTCAGCCAGACTGTGCCCACCATGCAGGGAACGCAGGGGAAGGGAGCTGGGGAGCAGCACAGCAGGAGCAGACAGAAGGGCTGTGAGCGCGGCAGCGACCCTGCACAGCGCTCACCCGAGAACCCCCTGCTCAAACTGGCAGTGCCGCAGCCACACACAAGCGCGGGCCCTTCCTGATCCTGGGCCGAGGCCAGGCTCCCCACAGCCAGCCCTCCTCAGGTCCTGACCCTGCACGGATGGCCGATTTTGGCCAGGGCGCCCCATGCCAACGCTCCCACGGCTCAGCTCTCCTCAAGGGGTAGAAGAAAAAAATCCCAGCTCATTGCCCAAGTCTCCCTTGTGCTGGGCCCCACAGCTGGATGCTCTGCTCTGGGGAGGGGGGTTTCACGAGGGCACAGCACACGGGGAGAACGGCTTTTCACTGGTGACGATAGCAAGATTGAGTGGCTGAGCAATTACAAAGACAGCTCTTCCTTTCCGTAGCATATTCTCCCCTTTTTAAAGGACAGGCTCAGCTCAGTTTTTACCAGATTGTGGTGTTTTTTATTTATTTCTTTACATCATGCAAACAGTGTGTAATATACTTCTTTTTGCTGCACTACCATCCTGAGTGGAACAACAGCTATTAAGACTAGAGGTAGAAAGAGGCGACTGAGGGGAGGCCTCACGGCGGCCCTCAGCTTCCTGAGGAGGGGAGTGGAGGGGCAGGCGCTGATCTCTTCTCTCTGGGGGCCCGAGGGAACAGCACGGAGCTTCATTGCCTCAGCCCCCTCCAGTCGCTGCAGGTCACTAAGGAAGAGGTAGATCGCAGCATGCTCCACACACGCTTACTTTTGTACCAGCACGGTGCCACTGCAGGTGCCCAGCAGCCGTCTGCAAGGCGCTCTTGAGTGGAAGGGAGAGACGAGTGCCGTGGAGCAGTCCCCCGATTCTCCCATCAAAAAGTGCCCCCATTCCGAAGCCTTTGGGTACACCTGAACTCCCCTGGGGAGCCTTTATGCAACCCCACACAACAGGACTCTGCGCCTTCTCTCTCTCCAGACCCTAACCCTAATTAAGGCCCCCCCCATAGCCACTAAGACCCCCCCCCCCAAGCCATTAAGGATCCTCCCTGGGACCCCCCCAACCCCCCCCCCAGGATATTAAGCCTAACCCTAATTACACCCCTAATTAAGCCTGTCAACCCAAGCCTTTGGGTAGACCTGACCTCCCTTTGGGAGCCTTTACACAGCCCCACACGCAACAGGACCCTGCGCCTTCTCTTTCTCCAAACTACCCTAAATGTAACCCTAATTACGCCCCTAATTAAGCCTCCCAACCCAAGCCTTTGGGTAGACCTGACCTCCCTTTGGGAGCCTTTACACAGCCCCACACACAACAGGACTCTGCGCCTTCTCTCTCCAAACAACCCCGACCCTAACCCTAATTACGCCCCTAATGAAGCCTCCCAGCAGCAGCCTTTGGGTAGACCTGCTGTCCCTTTCTCCTCCCCCCCCGAACCACATCTCCCAGCACCCCCCGGCGGGCCGTTCCCTCCCAGCTCCCCCCGTTTCCACCCCGTTTCGTCGCCCTGACGCCATCTCCCCGCGCCATGAAGCCTCCCCCCCGGCCCCGCCTGGTCCCGGCCCGCTTCGCCGAGGCCCCGGCGGGGAGGCCCCGGGCCGCGGCCTGGTCGCTGCGGGAGAAGCGATCGCTGCTGGCGGCGCTGCGGGCCCAGGCCGCCCTCGGCCTCCCGGAGCTCCAGGCCCGGCCGCTGCGGGAGAGCCTCCCCCGGCGGAGCGAGGCCGAGGTGGGCCCGGGGGGGGGCTTAAAATCCATGGGGGGGGCCTTAATATCCCAGGGGTTCCTTAATATCCCGGGGGGGGGAAGGGGGCTTAATGCCCGGGGGGGGTCCTTAATATGCTTGGGGGGGTCTCAGGGAGGGTCCTTAATGGCTTGGGGAGGGGGAGTCTTAGTAATCTGGGGGGGGGGGGGGGGGGCCTTAACATCGCCAGATGGTCTCCGAGGAAGGTAACTCCTCTGGGGTCTCCTTAAACAGGGGCTGAGCTGCTGGGGGCACGGCTGGATTTGGGGTCCCACAGGTGTGACTGTCTGGGAGACCCTCAGCCTCATTCCCCCTCCCCATAACAACCCAGTGGTGAAATTGGGTGCTGGGGATTTTTCGTTATCTCACTTTGTTGAGGTCCTGCCTCGTGTCAACACACTGGTGGTGAGTGGAAACCCCTTGAGACCCAACCCCTTCCCGGCCCTCTCCTTCCCACACCTGCTCCTCCTATTTTGGGTGTGGGTCAATGGTATTTTTGTAGGGTTTGCAGCTGGGGGCAGGTAGGGAGGTGGAGACCAAACGTGTTTTCCCAGTGGCTGCTGTGGAGGAGCATCAGCGACGGGTTTTACCCTTCACCCTTAGCCTTTTCCACCCCCCTTCCCCATTTCCTATTTTCATAAATTACCAAGTTGCAGCAAAAAAAAATAAAATTGCTTGAAAGCACATTAAGGACATTTCTGCCGGCATGGCAAAGCTGCCCAGGGTGTGGAAAGGGTTTTTGCAGTCTCCTTTCTTTCATCACTTCCCGCAGCGGGACGCAACCTTGTGCTGAATCCCAAGGAGATAAAATGAGCCATAGCCCAGAGACATTTCTGCTCTACGAGGTCCCCTCTGTGCTTTATTGTATTCCTTGAAATGAAAGCCAGTTTCTTTTATTTGCGTGGAGTTAGTCCCTTCTGCCTCTGCTCCTTGCACCTCACCTCCGTCCCCCCTGCCTGTCTCCCTCTCTATCCCCCAGCCGCAGTCCCTGCCCCGACCCTCTGGGTGCTGCAGGGACAGAAGGAATATTTCTTTGGAGACGCTGTCACGCTGGTGTGCACCACTCCCCCCAGCATCACTGGGAAGCTGACGTACCAAATTTTTGGCGAGGCTGGCTGGGCAGTTTCAGGATTTAGCTCGACGAATAACTACACGTTTGAGTTCGTCCTCTCCCGAATGCAACACAGGGGGCCGCATTTCTGCAGCTATTCCCTCAAGCAAGGTCGGAAGCAGCTCATATCCCCAACCAGCGAAAAACTGGTGATCAAGATTGGAGGTGAGCTGTGTGATTTCTTTATCTTTCTCTCTGCTTTCTCCCTCCTCTCTGAGAACTATTCAGATGCCCAAACGTGGGTGTCAGCTATCGCCCCGCAATGTGACAACTCACCTGGAAATCAGGATTGGTGGGCTTTGTGGTTTAACCCAGCCCATCGCCAAAATCAGTAGGATTTCTGGGTGGAGGATTTATCTTTCTGGGACCAGCATGGTCTGGAAGGTGGCTGCCACTGGCGCTCTTCTCATGTCGTGGCAGGAAGCCTACAATCCCAAGCTTTGCTGCATGCAGTGGGAAGGCAAACAACTGGAGATCCGTTTGTGCTGTCCTTATTGCTACGTCTCCATTTATTCCTCCCCTTTTCTCAGACCACCTTCCCCAGCCCCTGCTGATGGTGGAGTCCCCGCTGGGAGAGGTGATGGCAGGAGATCTCCTGAGCATCATCTGTAAGGCCCCTGGAGACGCCACTGTACGGAGGTTTCACTTCTACAGGGATGGCCAAGAGGTCCTCCCTACGACAGAAGGCTCTGAGGACAATGCAGCAGATCACGGGGGCAATTTAAGGACTTCCATGGTCCTCCAGCTCCCACGTGCTGGTCCCCAACAGAGTGGAAACTTTACCTGCAAGTATGAGGAAAAAAAGCCTGAGAGGTGGATCCCGTCCTTCACAAGCCAAGCCGTGTCTATCAGTATAAATGCCCAAAAGAAAGGTGAGCTGGCCATCCATCCACCCACCTAACAATCTGTCAGTCCATCCACCACCAACCCATCCATCCATCCATCCATCCATCCATCCATCCAGTAACCAGCCCATTAAACCATCCCTCTCTCCATCTGTCCATCCGTCTGTCCCTCCCTCTCTCCATTTTTTCCTGAAACGATTCCATTCCAGTCCCTGTACGTTCCTCTCCAAACTAGCTGATTTTTGCACCGGGCAGCTGCTCTATCTATCCGATCACCATCCTTCTGTCCATGACTCAGCCCACCCAGTCTTGCACCCACCTCTCCCTCCCTCTCAGCCCTTCCACCACCCCAACCACCCCAAACAAGTATCGAGCATCCCTCTGTCCACCTTTATGGCTCATCAGCCTCTCCTTGGCCTCCCGAGCCATCGTTCCCAAATTTCTCAGTGCCTCCTGCAGAGCCAAGCAAGCGGGGAAAGTCTTTGGGTGTTCAGCACTCAGGACCTGAGCAGAATGCCTGGAGACGGAGGGGTGGGGAAAGGGAAAGAGAGATGGTGGCGGAACGATGCTCACAGCCTTCCCTCCGTCAGCACGCATGAACTGTGTCTACATCTCCTAACCTGTCCCACCCTCTTGCAGGGAAGAGCTGCTTCCTTCTTCTACGGCTCCTGGTTGTGGGCGGCTGCTTCCTCACCATCAACAGCCTCATCCTCCTCTTCTTCTGGGCCCGGGGGAGAACCAAAGGTACACCCTGAGCTGAGGGGGGAATCGCCCCACCTTTGGGCTCCCCACCGCCCACCTCGCTCCTTCCCGCAGACGCCTCGTTCCTGTCTGGAGCCAGCCCTGCCGGGATCTCCCAGCTGCACGCCAGATCCCCACACACCCTTCAGGAGGAGAATAAGTATGAGGAACACTAATGAGAGGAAGATGCTGTGGGCGATTCCACCCCCTAAAGACCGCTCCCTGCTGAAGACGCATCCCAAAAGACTGGTGTGCAGCCAAACAGGTGCTCACCTGTGGGAAAACAAAGCAAGAAACGGTTCCTGGGAGGATGAAAGAAGTAGAAAGGGGTCGTTTCACGTGGTAGAGGGGAGGGAGGAGACATGGACGTTGTCGGGAAGGGTGATTGTGAAAGAGAAAATGAAGAAAGACCAGAAATAAAAATGGAAATTGTGAGGAAAAAGAAAGGAGTGAGAAAGGGTGAGAAATGAAATGGAGAGACAAACAGTGTGAGTGAAAAATGAAAGCATGGACAGAGGCTGAGACAGAGTGAGAGAGGGATGGGGAAGAAAAGGGATGCCAGGAGCATCGAGGAGGGCACGACGGTGGGAAGAGCAGGTTGGAGAGGTGAAGGAGAAGAAAAAAGGTGGAAGGAGAGCCCCCAAATCAGAACAAGCCCTTGTGCGTGTCATTAACTGGATGGCCACCGCTGTCACCTCGCCTGGTTGTCCCGGTGTGTTAGGGATGTTAGGGCATCCAGGGAGGGGTGGGAGAGCCGCTGCAGGTGGGGTGGGTGGCTGGGGGCTCTGGTGTTTGGGCTTTTGGAGGGGAATGTCCCATAGCCCATATACGTGGGAGCTGTGGGGCTGCAACAGGAGGATGCTGGAAATGCAGAGACTGGGAACGTGTGAAAATGTGGAGGTGGCATTTGAGCCCCTGGGGGTGGCGTACAGGGAACTGGGGGGATATTGGGGTGGGACGTTAAGGAGTGAGTGGTGGATATTTGGGGCATGTGCGGGGCTATGGGATATGGCATGCCACCAGCACTGGATATGAGGGGAATGCAGGGATGTGGGGAAGCTGCGTGATCAATACGGGAACCTGAGCTGATGGGGGCGCGCTGGGAAATCTGGCTATGGATGGCACTAAGGACAGGGGGCTTTGGGGATACGGCAGGCTGCTGGGGAGGGATATGGGGGCAGGAAGGAGATGGCGACCCTGCCGATGGGATACAGAGCGACTTTGGGGCAGTATGAGGCTGTGAGATATGAGGATAGCGGAACCGCTCTCTCCTGTCCTCCGCGGCCTTATCTCCACCTCGCAGCCTTCCTTCCCCTCCAGCCTCTTTCTGCCATGCCCTCAGCCCCCGGCAGCCAGCAGTGGATGAGAAAGAATCGATAGAGGGGAGGGAGCGTGCTGCCGGGCCATGAGGTCCCAACGCTGCTCCGTGACACCGGGAGGGCTGCGAGGTCACAATACCTCTCGGTGATGCAGTGCTGGGCCGTGACATCCCGACACCCCATTGTGACGCTGGGCCAGCCCACAGGCACTGCTCCGCACCGGTCCTGACAGCAGCAGTAGCTGCAGCTGCAGCGGCGGTGGTGGAAGCATGGTGCGAGTGTGGGGAGCCACGGCCCCTGCCTGCGTCCTCTTCCTCCTGCTGGTGGCCCTGTGTGCCCGGGGTGCCCAGGCTGCGCCATGGCGACCACCGGGAGCAGGTGGGTGGGCAGGGCCGGGGCCAACACCAAACCCTGGGCGGCATGGTGCTGCGCGGCACGCGTATGGATGGAGGGGACGGGGACGGGATGGCAGCAGGGCCGGGCGGGCACCGCGGGCAGGGGGCAGGCAGGAGGCAGAAGCCCCGCAGGGTGGCACGGTGGGGCCGTGGCTGCTGCGGGGTTGTTTCCTGCCGGGGGGGCCGGGAGCGGCGCTGGGGCCGAGAAGCCCGGGTCTGAGCCCCTGTGGGGCTGAGGCCGCTGGCCCCTCTTGGGAAATTTCCACCTGCATCTTTGTCCCGTGACATTGCCTCAGCCCCCTCAGTCACTGCAGGGTGCTGGGGAAGAGGGAGAGCACAGCATGCCATGGCAACGTCTCTCATCTCTGCTTGATTTTAGATGATGACGGTGTTGCTTCTCCATATCCAGCTTCTCAGCTGGATCATGGTTTGGAGCCTCAGGAGGATCCCCGAGGTACGTTGCGAGTGTGCTTCCTTGAAGGAAGATGGCTAATGGGCTGTAATAGTTTATTCGGGGTCTTCCAAGCGCGTTTGTGCCGTGAGGGGGCTTGCACAAATGAGCCCTGAATATTTCTTCACTTGGAGAGATGCCACCCCTGCCCCTCTCCACAGAGAGGGAAGAACCCAGGCTTTTCTTCCTGTTTGGGCCATGTCATTACCTGAGCCCCAGCCAGTGCCTCCCGGTCACTGAGGAAGAGGCAGGCCCCAAGAGGCAATGGAAGCTCCCCTTACCTGTGTCTGATCCCACTTGTGCCCACAGGCAGTACTGGTCAAGTGCCTCCATGGAATCCTGCTCCTGAGCCTGCCAGTATGGGTCCCACAGGTGGTAAGTTGTCCGTGTTCATTTCCTTGCTGTTTGTTAAGGGTTTGTTGAGCTAGCTCAGCAAGGGTTCAGCTGCTCACTGGCCAGGGGGCTTCTCCATGACAAACATGGATGATCATTTTTCCCGGGGTCTGCACGCTCCCCCTGCAGTGGGGTCTTCCTTTGTGTCCAGCAGAGATCTTCCCGTAAGAAACACCTGAGGGGCCACATCTTTGGCGGCGTGGTCCCTGCGGGGTGTTGCGCACAGCCTGGAGAGAGGATTTGGGAAGAGGCCAAGAGGGAGCCTCCAGCTCAGCAGGCCCCTTTGCGGCTTTGGAAATCCTGGCTCGTGTCTGGGTCCCACATCCTTGCCTGAGCCCCCTCCAGTCGCTGCAGGTCACTAAGGAAGAGGTAGATCACACCATGCACGGGGAATGTTTCTCTTCTGTGCTTGATTGCAGCAGTTCTCGTAGGCTCTGGCTACTCGACACCTCAGCCTGATGTGGACCACGAGCCTCAGGTTAATCTGCCAGGTAAGTCAGCGGAAGGCAGGAGCATCTAGGTGCTGCAGAGCCAGCAGGCACCTTGCGCTTGAGTTGAGACCTGGGGTGGGCACGGGGAGGGCCCTTCTCCGGGCAGCTCCACGCACGCTTAGTTTGTACCAGCACGGTGCCACTGCAGGCACCCAGCAACTGTTTGCAAGATGCTCTGGAGTGGCAGGGAGAGACGAGTGCCGTGGAGCAGTCCCCTCTTTGAACCGCATTCTCTGTCACTCTGGTCAGAAGGAGTATGTTGGCGTAGTTCACAGGAGGGACTCCACTTGTGTTTACAGATGGGACCGAAGGCGAAGGTGATCCAGGCTCCCAGATGGGTTCCAGGACTGAAGCTCTGGGAGATGGCCTGGGTAAGTTGTGGCTTTTGACTTCCTTTGAGAGCTGCCAGCTCAAAGCCCAAACGTCAGCCAGGCATCTCTGCAGGTGGGAGGGTATAGACCGGCACGTGTGTGTGCCCTGTCAAGGCACGAGCCCTGGTATGCTCTCCTACTGAGCTATTGATGTAGATGGCGCTGGGACAGAAACTTCTCACGGGGCTTTGGTTGCAGAAGTGTCCCCAGGGAGGGCTTTGCCAGACCCTCGGCTGCTTCCTGCGCTGGAGCCCAGCTGGTATCCCAGGGGTGGGTAGTCATTTCACTGACTTCACAAACGAAGCCCTGCTTCTCCAAATTGCACTGGTGCCAAAGTTAACTTCCTACTTTCTGTTCAGGTCCTCTAAGAGCAAAGGACAATGCTGAAATAAGAAAATCTTCCCCAACATCCCCTGACATCATAGAGGATCTCATAAAGGAGTTAGAGGAGGCAGCACGTGGTGGGTATATTTCACTCTGTCCGCCATAAGACTTGGGAAGCTGAGGTTCTAAATCCATGTGTGGACACACCGTAACCTGCACAGCAGGAAGGGATGGATCAGAGCGGAGACACTCAATTTCACACCTGGCAGGCACTGGTGAGCGCCAGAGAAGGCCGAGAGCCTCTGCTGCCGCTTGTGGGTCACGCCGTGTCCCAGGGGCAGCTGCTAGCCCAGCACTACCATAAGTGGTCCGAGCTGTTCCGTGCAAACATTGGTATCCAGCCAGCAGCAAAGGGCTTCTGCTGAACTTGTGTTCAGCTCCCGCACAGCGCTGCTTGCAGCTGGGCGAGTTCAAGGCAGGAGGCACAGCCCAAGCAGTCCTTGCTGTCTCATTTGCCGGGAGACACATGTCACTGCAGGGGAAAAGCACCCTTGGCGCTTACCTCAGTTTCAGCTGATTTAGCTGTCCAATTCTAGTTGGGTTTCAAATGACTTGGCTGTGCTTCTCCTCTTGTTTGGGGACTGTGGGCTCTTCCCTGATGCCCACGACTGTGCCCACAACATGGTTCAAGAGCTTGCGGCTCAGCCTGATGTGTGTGACTCTTGCCCTTCCCATGGGATGGAGTCAGCATGATGGGATGGACATGCTTCTCAGAAGGGCTGTTCCTGCCTCTGAACTGGATGCAGCTTTTTTCTGTCCTCTTTGAAGGCACAAATTGAGCAACATCTTGCAGTGTGCCAAAAATGCACTATGTGCGATGTGAACAAGAAGATCTCCTGCAATCTCCTGGTCTCGCAGCAGGCCAGATTTTGCTGTCTGTGCTGGTAGACTGCCAGGAGTCGAACACTTAGATTTTTCTTTGTGAATGACATGTTGTTTGGAGTAGTGAGTACCTCCCCCAGAAGCCCAGGCCGTAGCTTCTAAACTTTAGGGATGTCTTTTGAGAAGCACTACCTTTCAAAGATACCGTCCTCGAAAGGAGGAGCGGTTCCTTAGGGTCACACTGTCCTGCTTTCTTTCTAAAGGGCTGGTTAGAGAGACTGTGCCGAAGAAGGTGCTTTGGCGAGGAAGCGGTCGCACACTGCCGCTCCCTGGCAAAAGAACAGAGCCAGTGAAGTCAACTGCCCCACCAGGTAAAGGCTGTTTCTTGGTCATCCGCTGTCACCAACCAGAACCAGCATGCGTGTGCAGGTTCTTGCCCTGGTACCCGCTCTTGCAGCTCATGTCAGCAGCCAAACCCAAGAGTGTCAGTAGGCAGCAAGTGTTGCAGAGGAAGGCAGGAGTGGCTCCCTGAGGATGGCTGTCTTCCCCGGGCTGTGACAGCATGTGAGAGCAGTGCAGCGGAGAGACGCTCACAAAGCTCTGTGGCTGTGGCTAGAGAGGGGTCACCTCCCAGCGCACCCAGTTCCCAGGGATTTTGGAACCTTGCTCTTGGGGGAACGAGGCCATGAGAAGCCCATTGAGCAGACGATGGGAAACGGGACCCCTCCTGTGAGCTGAGGCCCAGAGTGATGCCCTGACCCAGTGCAAACAGGGCACTGCCATAGAGCTACTGATGTAGGTGTCGATGTGACAGAAACTTCTCACGGGGCTTTGGTTGCAGAAGTGTCCCCAGGGAGGGCTTTGCCAGATCCTCGGCTGCTTCCTGCGCTGGAGCCCAGCTGGTATCCCAGGGGTGGGAAGTCATTTCACTGACTTCACAAACGAAGCCCTGCTTCTCCAAATTGCACTGGTGCCAAAGTTAACTTCCTACTTTCTGTTCAGGTCCTCTAAGAGCAAAGGACAATGCTGAAATAAGAAAATCTTCCCCAACATCCCCTGACATCATAGAGGATCTCATAAAGGAGTTAGAGGAGGCAGCACCTGGTGGGTATATTTCACTCTGTCCGCCATAAGACTTGGGAAGCTGAGGTTCTAAATCCATGTGTGGACACACCGTAACCTGCACAGCAGGAAGGGATGGATCAGAGCGGAGACACTCAATTTCACACCTGGCAGGCACTGGTGAGCGCCAGAGAAGGCCGAGAGCCTCTGCTGCCGCTTGTGGGTCACGCCGTGTCCCAGGGGCAGCTGCTAGCCCAGCACTACCATAAGTGGTCCGAGCTGTTCCGTGCAAACATTGGTATCCAGCCAGCAGCAACAGGTGTGTGCTTGCAGCTGTGCCCAGAATATGGTTCAAGGAGGAGCAGTTCCTTGTAGTCACACTGTCCTGCTTTCTTTCTAAAGAGCTGGTTAGAGAGACTGTGCCGAAGGAGGTGCTTTGGCGAGGAAGCGGTCGCAAGCTGCCACTCCCTGGCAAAAGAACAGAGCCAGTGAAGTCAACTGCCCCACCAGGTAAAGGCTGTTTCTTGGTCATCCGCTGTCACCAACCAGAACCAGCATGCGTGTGCAGGTTCTTGCCCTGGTACCCGCTCTTGCAGCTCATGTCAGCAGCCAAACCCAAGAGTGTCAGTAGGCAGCAAGTGTTGCAGAGGAAGGCAGGAGTGGCTCCCTGAGGGTGGCTGTCTTCCCCGGGCTGTGACAGCATGTGAGAGCAGTGCAGCGGAGAGACGCTCACAAAGCTCTGTGGCTGTGGTTAGAGAGGGGTCACCTCCCAGCGCACCCAGTTCCCAGGGATTTTGGAACCTTGCTCTTGGGGGAACGAGGCCGTCAGAAGCCCATTGAGCAGACGATGGGAAACGGGACCCCTCCTGTGAGCTGAGGCCCAGAGTGATGCCCTGACCCAGTGCAAACAGGGCACTGCCATAGAGCTACTGATGTAGGTGTCGATGTGACAGAAACTTCTCACGGGGCTTTGGTTGCAGAAGTGTCCCCAGGGAGGGCTTTGCCAGACCCTCGGCTGCTTCCTGCGCTGGAGCCCAGCTGGTATCCCAGGGGTGGGAAGTCATTTCACTGACTTCACAAACTAAGCCCTGGTCCTCCAAATTGCACTGGTGCCAAAGTTAACTTCCTACTTTCTCTTCAGGTCCTCTAAGAGCAAAAGATAAAGCTGAAAGAGTAAAACCTTCCCTGAGGTCCTCTCACATCACAGGGAAAATCAGAAAGTACTTCGAGAAGGCAGCACCTGGTGGGTATATTTCACTCTGTCCGCCATAAGACTTGGGAAGCTGAGGTTCTAAATCCATGTGTGGACACACTGTAACCTGCACAGCAGGAAGGGATGGATCAGAGCGGAGACACTCAATTTCACACCTGGCAGGCACTGGTGAGCGCCAGAGAAGGCCGAGAGCCTCTGCTGCCGCTTGTGGGTCACGCCGTGTCCCAGGGGCAGCTGCTAGCCCAGCACTACCATAAGTGGTCCGAGCTGTTCCGTGCAAACATTGGTATCCAGCCAGCAGCAACTGGTGTGTGCTTGCAGCTGTGCCCAGAATATGGTTCAAGGAGGAGCAGTTCCTTGTAGTCACACTGTCCTGCTTTCTTTCTAAAGGGCTGGTTAGAGAGACTGTGCCGAAGGAGGTGCTTTGGCGAGGAAGCGGTCGCAAGCTGCCACTCCCTGGCAAAATTACAGGGGCAACACAGGCAACTGCCCCACCAGGTAAAGGCTGTTTCTTGGTCATCCGCTGTCACCAACCAGAACCAGCATGCGTGTGCAGGTTCTTGCCCTGGTACCCGCTCTTGCAGCTCATGTCAGCAGCCAAACCCAAGAGTGTCAGTAGGCAGCAAGTGTTGCAGAGGAAGGCAGGAGTGGCTCCCTGAGGATGGCTGTCTTCCCCGGGCTGTGACAGCATGTGAGAGCAGTGCAGCGGAGAGACGCTCACAAAGCTCTGTGGCTGTGGTTAGAGAGGGGTCACCTCCCAGCGCACCCAGTTCCCAGGGATTTTGGAACCTTGCTCTTGGGGGAACGAGGCCGTCAGAAGCCCATTGAGCAGACGATGGGAAACGGGACCCCTCCTGTGAGCTGAGGCCCAGAGTGATGCCCTGACCCAGTGCAAACAGGGCACTGCCATAGAGCTACTGATGTAGGTGTTGATGTGACAGAAACTTCTCACGGGTCTTTGGTTGCAGAAGTGTCCCCAGGGAGGGCTTTGCCAGACCCTCGGCTGCTTCCTGCGCTGGAGCCCAGCTGGTATCCCAGCAGTGGGTAGCCATTTCACTGACTTCACAAACTAAGCCCTGCTTCTCCAAATTGCACTGGTGCCAAAGTTAACTTCCTACTTTCTGTTCAGGTCCTCTAAGAGCAAAGGATAAAGCTAAAGGAAGAAAACTTTCCGTGAGGTACTCTCACATCATAGAGGAAATTAGAAAGGACTTAGAGAAGGCAGCACCTGGTGGGTATATTTCACTCTGTCCGCCGTAAGACTTGGGAAGCTGAGGTTCTAAATCCATGTGTGGACACACTGTAACCTGCACAGCAGGAAGGGATGGATCAGAGCGGAGACACTCAATTTCACACCTAGCAGGCACTGGTGAGCGCCAGAGATGGCCGAGAGCCTCTACTGCCGCTTGTGGGTCACACCGTGTCCCGGGGGCAGCTGCTAGCCCAGCACTACCATAAGTGGTCCGAGCTGTTCCGTGCAAACTTTGGTATCCAGCCAGCAGCAACAACTGGTGTGTGCTTGCAACTGTGCCCAGAATACGGTTCAAGGAGGAGCAGTTCCTTGTAGTCACACAGTCCTGTGTTCTTTCTAAAGGGATGGTTAGAGAGACTGTGCCGAAGGAGGTGCTTTGGCAAGGAAGCGGTCGCACACTGCCGCTCCCTGGCAAAAGAACAGAGGCAATGAAGTCAACTGCCCCACCCGGTAAAGGCTGTTTCTTGGTCATCCGCTGTCACCAACCAGAACCAGCATGCGTGTGCAGGTTCTTGCCCTGGTGCCCGCTCTTGCAGCTCATGTCAGCAGCCAAACCCAAGAGTGTCAGTAGGCAGCAAGTGTTGCAGAGGAAGACAGGAGTGGCTCCCTGAGGATGGCTGTCTTCCCCGGGCTGTGACAGCAGTGCAGCGGAGGGACGCTCACAAAGCTCTGTGGCTGTGGTTAGAGAGGGGTCACCTCCCAGCGCACCCAGTTCCCAGGGATTTTGGAACTTTGCTCTTGGGGGAACGAGGCCGTCAGAAGCCCACTGAGCAGACAATGGGAAATGGGACCCCTCCTGTGAGCTGAGGCCCAGAGTGGTGCCCTGACTCAGTGCAGATGGGGCACTGCCTCACTGGCACTCCTGGGCTCCCGAATTTTGTTCAGTTTTGTCCCTAAGGCTCCGAGTGTGCCTCGAGCAGCGAAGGTGGGCAAGCACCTAAGACCTTTTAGAACTCCAAAGAGCTGGGGGAGCAAACCTGAGACACTGGGCCCTCAGCATTATGGCAGGGAAAACAAAGGATGGAGGGAAAACAAAGCTGAGAGGCAAAAGGGAGGCTCCAGAGTGCCTTGAGTTGCAGTGCCTTTGGCAGATTCCCCAGCTTCTGCTGAACCTCAGGAAGCATTGCGGCCTGAGGATTTTCACTTGCTCAAAGATGCTAACCAAATGAAACAGAACACTTCCTGGCAATGCCAGACCTCCTGTGAGATTACCAGTAGTGCGCAGGACACAGCAATGTCCACAATTGTTCTTGCAGGCGTGGATGGGGAGAACAATGCAAACACCGCAAAGCCCCAGAATTTCCGAAGTTACTGCGTAGGAGGCGCTGTGGCATTCTTGGTTCTCGTCCTGCTTGGGACAGTTGCGTGCTGCGTGCTGTGTGCTTGTGGGGCGTTGGAGGCAGAAAAACCAGTGAGTTGTTGTTCCCCCGCTCCCTCTCCTCCTCTCCCCCTCCCAAATTCTTTACCGTATCTTTGTTAACATTATTATATGGCTGCTGCCAGCCAGGAAGCAGTTGTCGTTAGCGTATTGTGAAGTGAGCAGTTAGTTTTTGACCAGACTCTTCTGAAATTTCTGCTGTCCAGTGCTTTAGGTGGCCTCTAATTCCTGGGCATTCTGTTCTGGAGCCCATTTTTCTGTTGCTGGTCTTAGCGAAGCTTGGCCCTTCCGCAGCAAGAGCAGAGCCAGGGACAGCCGTAGGCAAAGCGAGGTCAGGAAGAGAAATGCAGGAGCTGAGAGAGGGTGCCATCGGAGAGAGAAGCGCAGCAGTGCCAGTTCCCCCCCAGCACAAGGCACCCTGTTCTGGGATGCCCTGAATTGCAGGTGTCCGCCTCAGCCAAGGTGTGCCAGCTACTGGGAGCATGGGGATGAGCCCTGCCAGCTGCGGGCATTGCCTTGGAGAGGGGCAGTCGGTGTGTCACAGCCGCACCTGAGCGCTGCCAGCGTGCGTGTCTTCAGCACACACAGAGCTTGTGTGTTTAATTACACATCCCAAAGAGCGGATGGGCAGCACCTCACCGAACAGGGAGCCGAGGCCGTCACCTTGTTGGGCCAGGGCCAGGGCTGGGCAGGGAGCTGAGTACTGGTCCTTGCAAGGCGCTCTGAAAAAGGGCAGTCGGTGGCTGTGGTGACCGGGCCCTGCAGAGCCCGGCTGTGGACCCCTGTCTCTGCGGGGGCCAGGTCTTCTTGCTGGGACAGCACGTGCAGAGCAGGCAGGTCAGGATGGCTGGCGAGCCGCTGGGGAGGAGACAAGCTGGGGCAGGATGTGGAGGGGAGCAGAGTCCCAGCCGAGGGCACAGGGCACCCTGTTTTCTGCACAGAGCACTGTGTGCCCACAGCTCACGCACAGCCGGGTGCCTGCACCCTGCTGCCTCGCACCCGCCTGGCACCGCAGCACGGCCTCAGCAAATTCCTGTCTCCGCAGGCGCCTCGCCACAGCCCAGGCAGCCCAGACATTGACACCCGCAGCCGCTCCGTGAGCCCCTACAGGCAGCCTGACCACCGTCGTACGCCTGAGAGCCAGGCCCGACACCAGCGGCCACCATCAGTGCCTGGAAGACCGACCCGCCTGCCACCAGCCCGGCCTCCACAGCCCCCACGCACGGCAGCAGACCAATGGAAGGCACGCGACCGGCCCAGTATCCCCCAGTCCTCGTGGGCACAGACATCACCTCCACGGCCCCCTCTACCCTCTTCCAAGGGCTGGGGCAGGCCCCCCCGGGATGCAGCCTTGGCCACACTTTCAATAAACATTGAATAATACAGCACAGCAGTCCGGGTCTTATGTACAGCGACACCCAGGAACCCACAGCAGGACTTTGTGACTGATTGACAAGTAACCCTGAGGGTCCTCGGTGCTGGGGGTCAGCCAGACTGTGCCCACCATGCAGGGAACGCAGGGGAAGGGAGCTGGGGAGCAGCACAGCAGGAGCAGACAGAAGGGCTGTGAGCGCGGCAGCGACCCTGCACAGCGCTCACCCGAGAACCCCCTGCTCAAACTGGCAGTGCCGCAGCCACACACAAGCCCGGGCCCTTCCTGATCCTGGGCCGAGGCCAGGCTCCCCACAGCCAGCCCTCCTCAGGTCCTGACCCTGCACGGATGGCCGATTTTGGCCAGGGCACCCCATGCCAACGCTCCTACGGCTCAGCTCTCCTCAAGGAGTACAAGAAAAAATTCCTAACTCTTTGGAGTCAGGGCTGGGATTGCCACACGCTGGCACAAGCAACTGGAACCAGAGGGGAGACCCGAGGTGCTGCCACCACCAAAGGTAAGAGATCCTCATTTGCAAAATCTCACTTGAGGGTGGCCGTCTCCTCCCATGTGGCTCCTTGGAGGAGCAGAAAGCTCGGGTCGAGCTCCGGAGTCCCCTCTGGGGGTGAGGATGAGTTGTCTCCCCGTGGATGGGCCCAGGGTTGGAGGGCACAGGGCTGAAGCTCTGTCTTCTCGGGGACAGCCAAGCCTCACCTTCTGTCCTTTGCCATGTACAGGCCTCAGCTTCTTCCTCCCTCAGATTTGTCTGGGGCCAGAAGCCGAAGGAGAGAAGGCTCTCAGTTAACGGTTAACCGGTGCACGGTTAACGGTTGGACCTGATCATCTTGTTAGCATTCACGAAGACACATAAGCCACAAAGTGATTATATGAAGGTGCTTTTATTAGGCGCTGGAAGTTAGGGGCATGCCTGCCCAAATCTAACTTCGTCCGATTTGTTCACTCAGTTCTCTTTTATCTCCTAAAATATTACATATGCATTAAGTTTTACAACACATCTATGCATATTCATTTCCTAGCTCCGCCTAGCCCCGCTTTGTATGCTAATTATCTAATCAGTCCTTCTGCGCTTGCATATCACTCTCTGGTGGTCGTCCGGGTGGTCGTCGGGATGAAGTAAGATGTCTTCATCAGAGTTGAACTTTTTACCTTTACCTACCAGTAAATTCTCTGATGATTGCCCGTGTGGGATCTGTACCACTTGTGTCCATTAACCCAATTACTAATATTCCATCCGCTAAGAATTTTATCCAACCAGCTTGTTGTCATATCTTTCTCTTCCTGTTCTGCATCTTGTTCCACTCGAGCCAGTTGTTCTATGTCATGTTCTATATCAATAGTCACATTTGGAATGTGGATGCAGCAATGATCAATACGATCTTTTAGAAATCCACATACTCCATGTTCCGTTAATAACAGCGTATCTAATGCCAATCGATTTTGTAGCACCATTTTAGTTGTAGCTTGTAGTTGGATATTAAAATCTCTAAAGCCTTACTTGTCCTGTAAGTTTATAAATCGTTTCTCTATTTCGATAAGCAGCTACCTGTGCAAATAGAGATTCTAATGCCCAACTGAATTTTAATTCTATCAGTTCCTTTCATTATGGCAAAATCTTTAATCAATCCTACCAGTAAATTCTCTGATGATTGCCCGTGTGGGATCTGTACCACTTGTGTCCATGGTACCTGGTCCTCCCTTTTTCTTCTAGATCCTTTTTGGTGGGCTACCAATATCCCTTTATCCAATTTTGGATATACCAATATTTCTCTTATCCCATAATCTGTGCTATTTTCATGTGTTACTATGCACCGGTAGTTTCCTTCGTTGACATTAGTAACACTAAACAGGGTGTCAACCCCTACTAACAAATACCTATATCCCCTAGTCCTAGGTAACTCTACAAAATCAACTTGCCAGTAATCTCCTGGTTCTATCCCTACTCTCACTCTTCCCATTTCAGCATGTTTTCTTGCTACTGGATTATTTTTCAAACAAATCTCACACTTTGACGTTACTGATTTTGCCACTGTTAACATATGTGTAGAGATAATGCTACGTTTTAAAAATGTTACCATTGCCTCTGCACCCCAGTGACACTCATTACGTCTTATCTGAAGTATTTCTCGCATCACCAAGGGGGGTATTACTACCTGGCCCGTAGCGGTTACATACCATCCATCAGAGTTCTTTCGGGCCTTTAGGAGATCTGCTAATTTCTCATCCTCTGGCGAATATCTTGCTTCCTTGGGAAGATTAAGACGAGTGGGGCCTGCCTTGAGTGGTACCAAAGCCATCACATTCCGCACCTTCCGAGCAATTTGTCGAGCTGCTTGATCTGCCAACCGATTCCCTTCTGATATCTTCGAGGTTCGTCCTTGATGGGCTTTGCAGTGCATGATAGCCACTTGTTTTGGTTTTTGTACCGCATTTATCAGACTTAACACCTCCTCGTGATATCTTATATTGGCCCCTTGTGAGGACAACAGCCCTCTTTCTTTCCATAATACTCCATGAACGTGGACCACTCCAAAGGCATACTTTGAATCTGTCCAAATATTTCCCATCTTTCCTTTACTCAGTTCCAGTGCTCGAGTTAGGGCTAACAGTTCTGCTCGCTGTGCTGATGTTCCAGGTGGTAAAGGTTTGGCTTCAATTACTGTCTTCAGGGTTGTTACTGCATACCCTGCATATCGTGCTCCATTCTTCACAAAACTACTACCATCAGTAAAAAGTTCCCAGTCATACCTTTCAAGGGGTACATCCTTCAAATCTTCAATCAAATCCATTCAAATCTTCAATCTCAGAGATCTTCTCCAACCTAAGTGATTCCATGATAGTTCAGCAAGTGTCAAACTGTCCAAACAAATTCTGTCATACAAAAAGGCAGAAGTAAATCCTTTAAAAGGTTATAGTTATAATTTGGAAAGAAGGAAGATCAGCTATTAAGACTAGAGATGTAAATCCTAGAAAGGGAAAATGCTAAAAGAGTTTGGAAGAAATCTTCTGACTGGTCTTAAACGCTCCGTTGCACTTCGAGGGAAACTCATTAACTCTTTAAGGACTGAAGCTGAAAGTACAAGTTTTGTGTCCTGAAGGGCATAAAATTATTGGAGAGTGTCCAGAGGAGGTTGCTGAAGATGGTGAAAGGTCTGGTGGGCAAGAGGTGTGAGGAGCAGCTGAAGTCTCTTGGTTTGTTCAGCCGAGAGAAGAGGCGACTGAGGGGAGGCCTCATGGCGGCCCTCAGCTTCCTGAGGAGGGGAGTGGAGGGGCAGGCGCTGATCTCTTCTCTCTGGGGACGCGAGGGAACAGCACGGAGCTGGGACAGGGCAGGTTCAGGCTGGGCGTTAGGAAAGGGTTCTTCCCTGTGAGGGTGGCTGCCAATACTGATGCCTTGTTTGAGAAGTGTCCCATGGTGGTGGTTCTTCCAAATCCAGGTCACAGAAGAAGCAGAGAAACAGCCTGCATGTTTTCCTTGCAGCAATGTCTTGACAGGCACTTTGTGAAAGCCAGCAGACACAGGCGCTGAGGAGAGAGGAGGCTTGTGAGAAAGCTGCATTTGCTCAGCATTTTCTGGCTGATGTTGTGGCCTCAGTCTGCAGCGCTCTTGCTGAGAGCGGCTCTTCCTGTGACTCAGCTGAGAGAGCTTTGTAATTTCTTCTTTTTCCGTGTGCTAGCGCCCAAAGTATGAAGATGATGGCAATGCTGAACACAGAGGGCTCCTGGTTTTGAGAGCCCTTCCGCCTCTTTCTTAAGCATTCCCTGAGTAAGGGAGAAATGAGTGGACAGGAGAAACTGGACGATCCTGTTGTCTCACTCCCAAGCCCTCGTGCAGGTCGAGGGGGCTCTGGCCCATCTCCGTGATGGTGGGGAACTGCAGGAAACAGCCAGGGCCAGAGAGGTTTCACAAAGCTCACCCCTTTAGCTATTGATCAATCTTCTGCTTTTGTTAGTTCAGCAACACCTCTGTTCTGGTTTGGTTTTGCAGCACTGAATTCATTAGAGAGCAGAAGTGGGGGACAGCCCTGCTCTTGTGAGAGAGCCTGAGGAACCCCTAACAGTGCCGAAGGGCAGCAAAAGTACGATTGATACCAAGATCATGTAAAATCCTTTTTTCTCTCTTTCTCTTCCCCCATTTCTTTTTTATGTATTTACTTATTTATTTATTTTGACGGGATGCATGAATGAGAACCCTTTATTGTAAATACCGTGCATCTGAAAGGGTGAGCCTTCAGCCAGACGTACTGGCAAGCTTTGGCTCAGCCCCAGAACTACATCATCATTGGCATAAGCACGACTGGTTGGGCAGAGGGCTGTGACTGGAGTGCTGCGAGGGACGGTCCTAGGCTCATCAGGAGGGATAGGCAGGGCAGGTGAGGCAGGGGGCTGGCGCAATGACACGGTTGAGAGCCTCTGAGTGAGGATTAAGGGACAAACCAATTAAATGGATGTTGTGGGAGTTGGAGATAGGCCTCCCATCCCGGGTGACTACACGGCTGGATGGTTCAATAAGGAATTAGGCAATGTCTCCAGATCAGCTGCCCTTGTCCCTAAGTGGGTGGGTGACTTTGGGTTGCCAGATGTTAGCAGGGAAGGACAAGGAACAGACACAAACAGGTCCAGGAAATTCCTAAAGCACCTCGATGATAACTTCTTGATCCAGGTACTAAGGGAGCTGACTCGGAAAGGTGCCCTTCTAGATTGCTGCTTGTAAACCGAGAATGTCTCCTGCGTGAAGTGGCGAATGGCAGCCATCTTGGCTATGGTGGCCACAAAGACGTCGAGCTGAAAATCTTTGGTGATAGGAAGAAAACTGCCAGTAAAACTTCCACCAGTGGCTGTGCCACTGCCGCAGACTCACCACCGGGTGCCGCCTCAGCACAGGTTGGTGGAGCCAGAGTGGTCTGGGGGGGTGGTGGTGGGATTTGTGTCCCCTCATCTTTGGGGAGCACCACGTTGTCCTCTGAGGGGAGTGGCGGCTGCCCCCTGCTCCTGGTCAGGTTCCAGGGAGCAGGGAGCAGCTGCCCCGGGAGCAGAGGATTCAGGAGAAGCGGTGGTGGGGGACCGGGGTGGATGGGGGCCTGCAGCAGGCAGGAGCCTGTGGGGTGCAGGGGCTCCCTGTGCGGCATGGCCCCCAGGCCTCAGCTCCAGCGGCGGTGGGGCACCAGTGTCCCCATCACCATGGGCTGACCCCAGACACAGCTGGGGGGACACGGAGGAGCAGCGGGTAGGGGCAGCACCGCAGGTGGGAGCGGCACCACACGAACTGTGAGCCCGGCACCCCAGACCAGGCATTGGCCTTAGGCAGCAGGTGGAGGATGGTGGGGATGTGAGCGGGCTGGTATGGGATCAGCATCGCTCCAGGGATGGGGGCAGCAAGCAGGCCCTGGAGACAGGGGTGGGGGTAGTTTGGGGTACTTTCAGGTTAGTAGGGTTTCCTTGGTTTTCCACCTCCTCTCTTTTGCAGGGGTGCCAATGCTGCTCCCATCTGTGGTGGAAGCGGGCCCTGTGGTACCGCCACTGGTACCATGGAGCTGTGATGGGGAGCCAATGGGCCGGCTGTCTGTAGGGGTCCCCAGGAGGTGCCTGTCTGGGGTGCTCGCGGTGGGTTGGGGGATGCTGGGGCTGGGGCTGCTGGGGCTGGAGTTGCCAATACCAGCATGGGCGGGGGAAGCTGGGGCTGGGCATGCTGGCACCAAGTTGGGGATGCTGCTACCAGTCCTGGACAGAGATGCCGGTAGTGGTGCTGGGACCTTGTGGAGATACCAATAGTGGAGCTGGGGGCAATCAGGGTGCTGGAGGTGGTACTGGAAGCGGGACAGTGATGTTGGTACTCGGGTGGTGATGCTCTTACTGGGGCCATGCTGCTGGTACTAGGACAGATTTGGTGGGGCATCTCCACTGGTACTGGGATGCTGATGCTTGTACTGGGACAGCAGTGCACGTAGTGGGACAGCTGTGCTGGAACTGGGACGGTGATTGTGCACCTCAAAGACTGGTCAGCCCCGTGGAAGTAATGGCTGCATTCAGAGGCGGGGAAGAAGAAAGAAGAGGTTCAACAAAAAGAGCAAAGATCAGCCACGCTTCTCACAGCATCTCCCTTTGCAAAGGCGAGTGCCCTTCAAAGCCCACAGACACCGTGTCAGCTCCTTCAACTGGCTGCCAGCCTGCGACTTGCCACCCGCAGAGCATGAATGCCATCACCTTGGCAATTCAGGAAATCATTGGGTAACATTCCCTAGTCTCAAAGACAGATTCTGTAGCCGGATAAATCACCATTGGAAATCGGGTAAAACACGAGTTTTACTTGAAAGCCTATGAGCAAGAAGTGTAAGCTGAAATGCAGAATTTCTTCGGAACTCTGCTGTGACGCTGTGCCAAGCCGTGAGGTCACAACACCTCTCCGTGACGCTGCGAGGGCCATGAGGTCCCAACGCTGCTCCGTGACACCGGGAGGGCTGCGAGGTCACAATACCTCTCGGTGATGCAGTGCTGGGCCGTGACATCCCGACACCCCATTGTGACGCTGGGCCAGCCCACAGGCACTGCTCCGCACCGGTCCTGACAGCAGCACTAGCTGCAGCTGCAGCGGCGGTGGTGGAAGCATGGTGCGAGTGTGGGGAGCCACGGCCCCTGCCTGCGTCCTCTTCCTCCTCCTGGTGGCCCTGTGTGCCCGGGGTGCCCAGGCTGCGCCATGGCGACCACCGGGAGCAGGTGGGTGGGCAGGGCCGGGGCCAACACCAAACCCTGGGCGGCATGGTGCTGCGCGGCACGCGTATGGATGGAGGGGACGGGGACGGGATGGCAGCAGGGCCGGGCGGGCACCGCGGGCAGGGGGCAGGCAGGAGGCAGAAGCCCCGCAGGGTGGCACGGTGGGGCCGTGGCTGCTGCGGGGTTGTTTCCTGCCGGGGGGGCCGGGAGCGGCGCTGGGGCCGAGAAGCCCGGGTCTGAGCCCCTGTGGGGCTGAGGCCGCTGGCCCCTCTTGGGAAATTTCCACCTGCATCTTTGTCCCGTGACATTGCCTCAGCCCCCTCAGTCACTGCAGGGTGCTGGGGAAGAGGGAGAGCACAGCATGCCATGGCAACGTCTCTCATCTCTGCTTGATTTTAGATGATGACGATGTTGGCTCTCGATATCCAGCTTCTCAGCTGGATCATGGTTTGGAGCCTCAGGAGGATCCCCGAGGTACGTTGCGAGTGTGCTTCCTTGAAGGAAGATGGCTAATGGGCTGTAATAGTTTATTCAGGGTCTTCCAAGTGCGTTTGTGCCTTGAGGGGGCTTGCACAAATGAGCCCTGAATATTTCTTCACTTGGAGAGATGCCACCCCTGCCCCTCTCCACAGAGAGGGAAGAACCCAGGCTTTTCTTCCTGTTTGGGCCATGTCATTACCTGAGCCCCAGCCAGTGCCTCCCGGTCACTGAGGAAGAGGCAGGCCCCAAGAGGCAATGGAAGCTCCCCTTACCTGTGTCTGATCCCACTTGTGCCCACAGGCAGTACTGGTCAAGTGCCTCCATGGAATCCTGCTCCTGAGCCTGCCAGTATGGGTCCCACAGGTGGTAAGTTGTCCGTGTTCATTTCCTTGCTGTTTGTTAAGGGTTTGTTGAGCTAGCTCAGCAAGGGTTCAGCTGCTCACAGGTCAGGGGGCTTCTCCATGACAAACATGGATGATCATTTTTCCCGGGGTCTGCACGCTCCCCCTGCAGTGGGGTCTTCCTTTGTGTCCAGCAGAGATCTTCCCGTAAGAAACACCTGAGGGGCCACATCTTTGGCAGCGTGGTCCCTGCGGGGTGTTGCGCACAGCCTGGAGAGAGGATTTGGGAAGAGGCCAAGAGGGAGCCTCCAGCTCAGCAGGCCCCTTTGCGGCTTTGGAAATCCTGGCTCGTGTCTGGGTCCCACATCCTTGCCTGAGCCCCCTCCAGTCGCTGCAGGTCACTAAGGAAGAGGTAGATCACACCATGCACGGGGAATGTTTCTCTTCTGTGCTTGATTGCAGCAGTTCTCGTAGGCTCTGGCTACTCGACACCTCAGCCTGATGTGGACCACGAGCCTCAGGTTAATCTGCCAGGTAAGTCAGCGGAAGGCAGGAGCATCTAGGTGCTGCAGAGCCAGCAGGCACCTTGCGCTTGAGTTGAGACCTGGGGTGGGCACGGGGAGGGCCCTTCTCCGGGCAGCTCCACGCACGCTTAGTTTGTACCAGCACGGTGCCACTGCAGGCACCCAGCAACTGTTTGCAAGATGCTCTGGAGTGGCAGGGAGAGACGAGTGCCGTGGAGCAGTCCCCTCTTTGAACCGCATTCTCTGTCACTCTGGTCAGAAGGAGTATGTTGGCGTAGTTCACAGGAGGGACTCCGCTT
The DNA here is from genome assembly GCF_964211835.1 of Anser anser. Lineage (NCBI taxonomy): Eukaryota > Metazoa > Chordata > Aves > Anseriformes > Anatidae > Anser > Anser anser. The sequence goes on along the minus strand of NW_028153617.1, from coordinate 84,852 downwards.
GTGTTTACAGATGGGACCGAAGGCGAAGGTGATCCAGGCTCCCAGATGGGTTCCAGGACTGAAGCTCTGGGAGATGGCCTGGGTAAGTTGTGGCTTTTGACTTCCTTTGAGAGCTGCCAGCTCAAAGCCCAAACGTCAGCCAGGCATCTCTGCAGGTGGGAGGGTATAGACCGGCACGTGTGTGTGCCCTGTCAAGGCACGAGCCCTGGTATGCTCTCCTACTGAGCTATTGATGTAGATGGCGCTGGGACAGAAACTTCTCACGGGTCTTTGGTTGCAGAAGTGTCCCCAGGGAGGGCTTTGCCAGATCCTCGGCTGCTTCCGGCGCTGGAGCCCAGCTGGTATCCCAGCAGTGGGTAGCCATTTCACTGACTTCACAAACTAAGCCCTGCTTCTCCAAATTGCACTGGTGCCAAAGTTAACTTCCTACTTTCTGTTCAGGTCCTCTAACAGCGAAGGACAATGCTGAAATAAGAAAATCTTCCCCAACATCCTCTGACATCGTAGAGGATATCATAAAGGAGTTAGAGAAGGCAGCACCTGGTGGGTATATTTCACTCTGTCCGCCATAAGACTTGGGAAGCTGAGGTTCTAAATCCATGTGTGGACACACCGTAACCTGCACAGCAGGAAGGGATGGATCAGAGCGGAGACACTCAATTTCACACCTAGCAGGCACTGGTGAGCGCCAGAGATGGCCGAGAGCCTCTACTGCCGCTTGTGGGTCACGCCGTGTCCCGGGGGCAGCTGCTAGCCCAGCACTACCATAAGTGGTCCGAGCTGTTCCGTGCAAACATTGGTATCCAGCCAGCAGCAACTGGTGTGTGCTTGCAACTGTGCCCAGAATATGGTTCAAGGAGGAGCAGTTCCTTATAGTCACACTGTCCTGCTTTCTTTCTAAAGGGCTGGTTAGAGAGACTGTGCCGAAGGAGGTGCTTTGGCGAGGAAGCGGTCGCAAGCTGCCACTCCCTGGCAAAAGAACAGAGGCAATGAAGTCAACTGCCCCACCAGGTAAAGGCTGTTTCTTGGTCATCCGCTGTCACCAACCAGAACCAGCATGCGTGTGCAGGTTCTTGCCCTGGTGCCCGCTCTTGTAGCTCATGTCAGCAGCCAAACCCAAGAGTGTCAGTAGGCAGCAAGTGTTGCAGAGGAAGGCAGGAGTGGCTCCCTGCGGATGGCTGTCTTCCCCGGGCTGTGACAGCATGTGGACCCCTGTCCCTGCGGGGGCCAGGTCTTCAGGTTCACCCCGACCTGCCTGCTCTGCACATGCTGTGCCGGGAAGAACGGCTTTTCGCTGGTGACGATAGCAAGATTGAGTGGCTTAGCAGTTACAAAGACATGTCTTCTTTCCTGTAGCATATTCTCCTGTTTTTAAAGGACAGGCTCAGCTCAATTTGACCAGATCGTGGTGTTTTTTATTGATTACTCTACGTCATGCAAACAGTGTGCAATTTACTTCTTTTTATTGCACTACCATACAAAGAGGAAGATCAGCTATTAAGACTAGAGGTAGAAATGTAAGTCCTAGAAAGGGAAAATGCTAACAGGGTTTGGAAGAAATAATTTCACTGGTCTTAAACGCTCTGCTGTACTCTGAGGTCAACTCATTAACTTGTTAAGGACTAAACCTGAAATTACAGGTGCTCATCACTTCTGAATATCACTGCTGTTCTCCTGAACATCTCTTAAACCTAGCTACAGCTAGCTGGGAAATCTCCACCTGCATCTTTGTCCCGTGACATTGCCTCAGCCCCCTCAGTCACTGCAGGGTGCTGGGGAAGAGGGAGAACACAGCATGCCATGGGAACTTCTCTCATCTCTGCCTGATTTTAGATGACGATGTTGCTTCTCCATATCCAGCTTCTCAGCTGGATCATGGTTTGGAGCCTCGGGAGGATCCCTGAGGTAGCAGAAGGAAGGAGCATCTAGGTGCTGCAGAGCCAGCAGGCACCTTGCGCTTGAGTTGAGACCTGGGGTGGGCACGGGGAGGGCCCTTCTCCGGGCAGCTCCACGCATGCTTAGTTTGTACCAGCACGGTGCCACTGCAGGCACCCAGCAACTGTTTGCAAGATGCTCTGGAGTGGCAGGGAGAGACGAGTGCCGTGGAGCAGTCCCCTCTTTGAACCGCATTCTCTGTCACTCTGGTCAGAAGGAGTATGTTGGCGTAGTTCACAGGAGGGACTCCACTTGTGTTTACAGATGGGACCGAAGGCGAAGGTGATCCAGGCTCCCAGATGGGTTCCAGGACTGAAGCTCTGGGAGATGGCCTGGGTAAGTTGTGGCTTTTGACTTCCTTTGAGAGCTGCCAGCTCAAGCCCAAACGTCAGCCAGGCATCTCTGCAGGTGGGAGGGTATAGACCGGCACGTGTGTGTGTGCCCTGTCAAGGCACGAGCCCTGGTATGCTCTCCTACTGAGCTATTGATGTAGATGGCGCTGGGACAGAAACTTCTCATGGGGCTTTGGTTGCAGAAGTGTCCCCAGGGAGGGCTTTGCCAGATCCTCGGCTGCTTCCGGCGCTGGAGCCCAGCTGGTATCCCAGCAGTGGGTAGCCATTTCACTGACTTCACAAACTAAGCCCTGCTTCTCCAAATTGCACTGGTGCCAAAGTTAACTTCCTACTTTCTGTTCAGGTCCTCTAACAGCGAAGGACAATGCTGAAATAAGAAAATCTTCCCCAACATCCTCTGACATCGTAGAGGATATCATAAAGGAGTTAGAGAAGGCAGCACCTGGTGGGTATATTTCACTCTGTCCGCCATAAGACTTGGGAAGCTGAGGTTCTAAATCCATGTGTGGACACACCGTAACCTGCACAGCAGGAAGGGATGGATCAGAGCGGAGACACTCAATTTCACACCTAGCAGGCACTGGTGAGCGCCAGAGATGGCCGAGAGCCTCTACTGCCGCTTGTGGGTCACGCCGTGTCCCGGGGGCAGCTGCTAGCCCAGCACTACCATAAGTGGTCCGAGCTGTTCCGTGCAAACATTGGTATCCAGCCAGCAGCAACTGGTGTGTGCTTGCAACTGTGCCCGGAATATGGTTCAAGGAGGAGCAGTTCCTTATAGTCACACTGTCCTGCTTTCTTTCTAAAGGGCTGGTTAGAGAGACTGTGCCAAAGGAGGTGCTTTGGCGAGGAAGCGGTCGCAAGCTGCCACTCCCTGGCAAAAGAACAGAGGCAATGAAGTCAACTGCCCCACCAGGTAAAGGCTGTTTCTTGGTCATCCGCTGTCACCAACCAGAACCAGCATGCGTGTGCAGGTTCTTGCCCTGGTACCCGCTCTTGCAGCTCATGTCAGCAGCCAAACCCAAGAGTGTCAGTAGGCAGCAAGTGTTGCAGAGGAAGGCAGGAGTGGCTCCCTGAGGATGGCTGTCTTCCCCGGGCTGTGACAGCATGTGAGAGCAGTGCAGCGGAGAGACGCTCGCAAAGCTCTGTGGCTGTGGCTAGAGAGGGGTCACCTCCCAGCGCACCCAGTTCCCAGGGATTTTGGAACCTTGCTCTTGGGGGAACGAGGCCGTCAGAAGCCCATTGAGCAGACGATGGGAAACGGGACCCCTCCTGTGAGCTGAGGCCCAGAGTGATGCCCTGACCCAGTGCAAACAGGGCACTGCCATAGAGCTACTGATGTAGGTGTTGATGTGACAGAAACTTCTCACGGGGCTTTGGTTGCAGAAGTGTCCCCAGGGAGGGCTTTGCCAGACCCTCGGCTGCTTCCTGCGCTGGAGCCCAGCTGGTATCCCAGCAGTGGGTAGCCATTTCACTGACTTCACAAACTAAGCCCTGCTTCTCCAAATTGCACTGGTGCCAAAGTTAACTTCCTACTTTCTGTTCAGGTCCTCTAAGAGCAAAGGATAAAGCTAAAGGAAGAAAACTTTCCGTGAGGTACTCTCACATCATAGAGGAAATTAGAAAGGACTTAGAGAAGGCAGCACCTGGTGGGTATATTTCACTCTGTCCGCCGTAAGACTTGGGAAGCTGAGGTTCTAAATCCATGTGTGGACACACTGTAACCTGCACAGCAGGAAGGGATGGATCAGAGCGGAGACACTCAATTTCACACCTAGCAGGCACTGGTGAGCGCCAGAGATGGCCGAGAGCCTCTACTGCCGCTTGTGGGTCACACCGTGTCCCGGGGGCAGCTGCTAGCCCAGCACTACCATAAGTGGTCCGAGCTGTTCCGTGCAAACTTTGGTATCCAGCCAGCAGCAACAACTGGTGTGTGCTTGCAACTGTGCCCAGAATACGGTTCAAGGAGGAGCAGTTCCTTGTAGTCACACAGTCCTGTGTTCTTTCTAAAGGGATGGTTAGAGAGACTGTGCCGAAGGAGGTGCTTTGGCAAGGAAGCGGTCGCACACTGCCGCTCCCTGGCAAAAGAACAGAGGCAATGAAGTCAACTGCCCCACCCGGTAAAGGCTGTTTCTTGGTCATCCGCTGTCACCAACCAGAACCAGCATGCGTGTGCAGGTTCTTGCCCTGGTGCCCGCTCTTGCAGCTCATGTCAGCAGCCAAACCCAAGAGTGTCAGTAGGCAGCAAGTGTTGCAGAGGAAGACAGGAGTGGCTCCCTGAGGATGGCTGTCTTCCCCGGGCTGTGACAGCAGTGCAGCGGAGGGACGCTCACAAAACTCTGTGGCTGTGGTTAGAGAGGGGTCACCTCCCAGCGCACCCAGTTCCCAGGGATTTTGGAACTTTGCTCTTGGGGGAACGAGGCCGTCAGAAGCCCACTGAGCAGACAATGGGAAATGGGACCCCTCCTGTGAGCTGAGGCCCAGAGTGGTGCCCTGACTCAGTGCAGATGGGGCACTGCCTCACTGGCACTCCTGGGCTCCCGAATTTTGTTCAGTTTTGTCCCTAAGGCTCCGAGTGTGCCTCGAGCAGCGAAGGTGGGCAAGCACCTAAGACCTTTTAGAACTCCAAAGAGCTGGGGGAGCAAACCTGAGACACTGGGCCCTCAGCATTATGGCAGGGAAAACAAAGGATGGAGGGAAAACAAAGCTGAGAGGCAAAAGGGAGGCTCCAGAGTGCCTTGAGTTGCAGTGCCTTTGGCAGATTCCCCAGCTTCTGCTGAACCTCAGGAAGCATTGCGGCCTGAGGATTTTCACTTGCTCAAAGATGCTAACCAAATGAAACAGAACACTTCCTGGCAATGCCAGACCTCCTGTGAGATTACCAGTAGTGCGCAGGACACAGCAATGTCCACAATTGTTCTTGCAGGCGTGGATGGGGAGAACAATGCAAACACCGCAAAGCCCCAGAATTTCCGAAGTTACTGCGTAGGAGGCGCTGTGGCATTCTTGGTTCTCGTCCTGCTTGGGACAGTTGCGTGCTGCGTGCTGTGTGCTTGTGGGGCGTTGGAGGCAGAAAAACCAGTGAGTTGTTGTTCCCCCGCTCCCTCTCCTCCTCTCCCCCTCCCAAATTCTTTACCGTATCTTTGTTAACATTATTATATGGCTGCTGCCAGCCAGGAAGCAGTTGTCGTTAGCGTATTGTGAAGTGAGCAGTTAGTTTTTGACCAGACTCTTCTGAAATTTCTGCTGTCCAGTGCTTTAGGTGGCCTCTAATTCCTGGGCATTCTGTTCTGGAGCCCATTTTTCTGTTGCTGGTCTTAGCGAAGCTTGGCCCTTCCGCAGCAAGAGCAGAGCCAGGGACAGCCGTAGGCAAAGCGAGGTCAGGAAGAGAAATGCAGGAGCTGAGAGAGGGTGCCATCAGAGAGAGAAGCGCAGCAGTGCCAGTTCCCCCCCAGCACAAGGCACCCTGTTCTGGGATGCCCTGAATTGCAGGTGTCCGCCTCAGCCAAGGTGTGCCAGCTACTGGGAGCATGGGGATGAGCCCTGCCAGCTGCGGGCATTGCCTTGGAGAGGGGCAGTCGGTGTGTCACAGCCGCACCTGAGCGCTGCCAGCGTGCGTGTCTTCAGCACACACAGAGCTTGTGTGTTTAATTACACATCCCAAAGAGCGGATGGGCAGCACCTCACCGAACAGGGAGCCGAGGCCGTCACCTTGTTGGGCCAGGGCCAGGGCTGGGCAGGGAGCTGAGTACTGGTCCTTGCAAGGCGCTCTGAAAAAGGGCAGTCGGTGGCTGTGGTGACCGGGCCCTGCAGAGCCCGGCTGTGGACCCCTGTCTCTGCGGGGGCCAGGTCTTCTTGCTGGGACAGCACGTGCAGAGCAGGCAGGTCAGGATGGCTGGCGAGCCGCTGGGGAGGAGACAAGCTGGGGCAGGATGTGGAGGGGAGCAGAGTCCCAGCCGAGGGCACAGGGCACCCTGTTTTCTGCACAGAGCATGTTTGCCCACATCTCAAGCACAGCCGGATGCCGGCACTCTGCTGCCTCGCACCCGCCTGGCACCGCAGCACGGCCTCAGCAAATTCCTGTCTCCGCAGGCGCCTCGCCACAGCCCAGGCAGCCCAGACATTGACACCCGCAGCCGCTCCGTGAGCCCCTACAGGCAGCCTGACCACCGTCGTACGCCTGAGAGCCAGGCCCGACACCAGCGGCCACCATCAGTGCCTGGAAGACCGACCCGCCTGCCACCAGCCCGGCCTCCACAGCCCCCACGCACGGCAGCAGACCAATGGAAGGCACGCGACCGGCCCAGTATCCCCCAGTCCTCGTGGGCACAGACATCACCTCCACGGCCCCCTCCACCCTCTTCCAAGGGCTGGGGCAGGCCCCCCCGGGATGCAGCCTTGGCCACACTTTCAATAAACATTGAATAATACAGCACAGCAGTCCGGGTCTTATGTACAGCAACACCCAGGAACCCACAGCAGGACTTTGTGACTGATTGACAAGTAACCCTGAGGGTCCTCGGTGCTGGGGGTCAGCCAGACTGTGCCCACCATGCAGGGAACGCAGGGGAAGGGAGCTGGGGAGCAGCACAGCAGGAGCAGACAGAAGGGCTGTGAGCGCGGCAGCGACCCTGCACAGCGCTCACCCGAGAACCCCCTGCTCAAACTGGCAGTGCCGCAGCCACACACAAGCCCGGGCCCTTCCTGATCCTGGGCCGAGGCCAGGCTCCCCACAGCCAGCCCTCCTCAGGTCCTGACCCTGCACGGATGGCCGATTTTGGCCAGGGCACCCCATGCCAACGCTCCTACGGCTCAGCTCTCCTCAAGGAGTACAAGAAAAAATTCCTAACTCTTTGGAGTCAGGGCTGGGATTGCCACACGCTGGCACAAGCAACTGGAACCAGAGGGGAGACCCGAGGTGCTGCCACCACCAAAGGTAAGAGATCCTCATTTGCAAAATCTCACTTGAGGGTGGCCGTCTCCTCCCATGTGGCTCCTTGGAGGAGCAGAAAGCTCGGGTCGAGCTCCGGAGTCCCCTCTGGGGGTGAGGATGAGTTGTCTCCCCGTGGATGGGCCCAGGGTTGGAGGGCACAGGGCTGAAGCTCTGTCTTCTCGGGGACAGCCAAGCCTCACCTTCTGTCCTTTGCCATGTACAGGCCTCAGCTTCTTCCTCCCTCAGATTTGTCTGGGGCCAGAAGCCGAAGGAGAGAAGGCTCTCAGTTAACGGTTAACCGGTGCACGGTTAACGGTTGGACCTGATCATCTTGTTAGCATTCACGAAGACACATAAGCCACAAAGTGATTATATGAAGGTGCTTTTATTAGGCGCTGGAAGTTAGGGGCATGCCTGCCCAAATCTAACTTCGTCCGATTTGTTCACTCAGTTCTCTTTTATCTCCTAAAATATTACATATGCATTAAGTTTTACAACACATCTATGCATATTCATTTCCTAGCTCCGCCTAGCCCCGCTTTGTATGCTAATTATCTAATCAGTCCTTCTGCGCTTGCATATCACTCTCTGGTGGTCGTCCGGGTGGTCGTCGGGATGAAGTAAGATGTCTTCATCAGAGTTGAACTTTTTACCTTTACCTACCAGTAAATTCTCTGATGATTGCCCGTGTGGGATCTGTACCACTTGTGTCCATTAACCCAATTACTAATATTCCATCCGCTAAGAATTTTATCCAACCAGCTTGTTGTCATATCTTTCTCTTCCTGTTCTGCATCTTGTTCCACTCGAGCCAGTTGTTCTATGTCATGTTCTATATCAATAGTCACATTTGGAATGTGGATGCAGCAATGATCAATACGATCTTTTAGAAATCCACATACTCCATGTTCCGTTAATAACAGCGTATCTAATGCCAATCGATTTTGTAGCACCATTTTAGTTGTAGCTTGTAGTTGGATATTAAAATCTCTAAAGCCTTACTTGTCCTGTAAGTTTATAAATCGTTTCTCTATTTCGATAAGCAGCTACCTGTGCAAATAGAGATTCTAATGCCCAACTGAATTTTAATTCTATCAGTTCCTTTCATTATGGCAAAATCTTTAATCAATCCTACCAGTAAATTCTCTGATGATTGCCCGTGTGGGATCTGTACCACTTGTGTCCATGGTACCTGGTCCTCCCTTTTTCTTCTAGATCCTTTTTGGTGGGCTACCAATATCCCTTTATCCAATTTTGGATATACCAATATTTCTCTTATCCCATAATCTGTGCTATTTTCATGTGTTACTATGCACCGGTAGTTTCCTTCGTTGACATTAGTAACACTAAACAGGGTGTCAACCCCTACTAACAAATACCTATATCCCCTAGTCCTAGGTAACTCTACAAAATCAACTTGCCAGTAATCTCCTGGTTCTATCCCTACTCTCACTCTTCCCATTTCAGCATGTTTTCTTGCTACTGGATTATTTTTCAAACAAATCTCACACTTTGACGTTACTGATTTTGCCACTGTTAACATATGTGTAGAGATAATGCTACGTTTTAAAAATGTTACCATTGCCTCTGCACCCCAGTGACACTCATTACGTCTTATCTGAAGTATTTCTCGCATCACCAAGGGGGGTATTACTACCTGGCCCGTAGCGGTTACATACCATCCATCAGAGTTCTTTCGGGCCTTTAGGAGATCTGCTAATTTCTCATCCTCTGGCGAATATCTTGCTTCCTTGGGAAGATTAAGACGAGTGGGGCCTGCCTTGAGTGGTACCAAAGCCATCACATTCCGCACCTTCCGAGCAATTTGTCGAGCTGCTTGATCTGCCAACCGATTCCCTTCTGATATCTTCGAGGTTCGTCCTTGATGGGCTTTGCAGTGCATGATAGCCACTTGTTTTGGTTTTTGTACCGCATTTATCAGACTTAACACCTCCTCGTGATATCTTATATTGGCCCCTTGTGAGGACAACAGCCCTCTTTCTTTCCATAATACTCCATGAACGTGGACCACTCCAAAGGCATACTTTGAATCTGTCCAAATATTTCCCATCTTTCCTTTACTCAGTTCCAGTGCTCGAGTTAGGGCTAACAGTTCTGCTCGCTGTGCTGATGTTCCAGGTGGTAAAGGTTTGGCTTCAATTACTGTCTTCAGGGTTGTTACTGCATACCCTGCATATCGTGCTCCATTCTTCACAAAACTACTACCATCAGTAAAAAGTTCCCAGTCATACCTTTCAAGGGGTACATCCTTCAAATCTTCAATCAAATCCATTCAAATCTTCAATCTCAGAGATCTTCTCCAACCTAAGTGATTCCATGATAGTTCAGCAAGTGTCAAACTGTCCAAACAAATTCTGTCATACAAAAAGGCAGAAGTAAATCCTTTAAAAGGTTATAGTTATAATTTGGAAAGAAGGAAGATCAGCTATTAAGACTAGAGATGTAAATCCTAGAAAGGGAAAATGCTAAAAGAGTTTGGAAGAAATCTTCTGACTGGTCTTAAACGCTCCGTTGCACTTCGAGGGAAACTCATTAACTCTTTAAGGACTGAAGCTGAAAGTACAAGTTTTGTGTCCTGAAGGGCATAAAATTATTGGAGAGTGTCCAGAGGAGGTTGCTGAAGATGGTGAAAGGTCTGGTGGGCAAGAGGTGTGAGGAGCAGCTGAAGTCTCTTGGTTTGTTCAGCCGAGAGAAGAGGCGACTGAGGGGAGGCCTCATGGCGGCCCTCAGCTTCCTGAGGAGGGGAGTGGAGGGGCAGGCGCTGATCTCTTCTCTCTGGGGACGCGAGGGAACAGCACGGAGCTGGGACAGGGCAGGTTCAGGCTGGGCGTTAGGAAAGGGTTCTTCCCTGTGAGGGTGGCTGCCAATACTGATGCCTTGTTTGAGAAGTGTCCCATGGTGGTGGTTCTTCCAAATCCAGGTCACAGAAGAAGCAGAGAAACAGCCTGCATGTTTTCCTTGCAGCAATGTCTTGACAGGCACTTTGTGAAAGCCAGCAGACACAGGCGCTGAGGAGAGAGGAGGCTTGTGAGAAAGCTGCATTTGCTCAGCATTTTCTGGCTGATGTTGTGGCCTCAGTCTGCAGCGCTCTTGCTGAGAGCGGCTCTTCCTGTGACTCAGCTGAGAGAGCTTTGTAATTTCTTCTTTTTCCGTGTGCTAGCGCCCAAAGTATGAAGATGATGGCAATGCTGAACACAGAGGGCTCCTGGTTTTGAGAGCCCTTCCGCCTCTTTCTTAAGCATTCCCTGAGTAAGGGAGAAATGAGTGGACAGGAGAAACTGGACGATCCTGTTGTCTCACTCCCAAGCCCTCGTGCAGGTCGAGGGGGCTCTGGCCCATCTCCGTGATGGTGGGGAACTGCAGGAAACAGCCAGGGCCAGAGAGGTTTCACAAAGCTCACCCCTTTAGCTATTGATCAATCTTCTGCTTTTGTTAGTTCAGCAACACCTCTGTTCTGGTTTGGTTTTGCAGCACTGAATTCATTAGAGAGCAGAAGTGGGGGACAGCCCTGCTCTTGTGAGAGAGCCTGAGGAACCCCTAACAGTGCCGAAGGGCAGCAAAAGTACGATTGATACCAAGATCATGTAAAATCCTTTTTTCTCTCTTTCTCTTCCCCCATTTCTTTTTTATGTATTTACTTATTTATTTATTTTGACGGGATGCATGAATGAGAACCCTTTATTGTAAATACCGTGCATCTGAAAGGGTGAGCCTTCAGCCAGACGTACTGGCAAGCTTTGGCTCAGCCCCAGAACTACATCATCATTGGCATAAGCACGACTGGTTGGGCAGAGGGCTGTGACTGGAGTGCTGCGAGGGACGGTCCTAGGCTCATCAGGAGGGATAGGCAGGGCAGGTGAGGCAGGGGGCTGGCGCAATGACACGGTTGAGAGCCTCTGAGTGAGGATTAAGGGACAAACCAATTAAATGGATGTTGTGGGAGTTGGAGATAGGCCTCCCATCCCGGGTGACTACACGGCTGGATGGTTCAATAAGGAATTAGGCAATGTCTCCAGATCAGCTGCCCTTGTCCCTAAGTGGGTGGGTGACTTTGGGTTGCCAGATGTTAGCAGGGAAGGACAAGGAACAGACACAAACAGGTCCAGGAAATTCCTAAAGCACCTCGATGATAACTTCTTGATCCAGGTACTAAGGGAGCTGACTCGGAAAGGTGCCCTTCTAGATTGCTGCTTGTAAACCGAGAATGTCTCCTGCGTGAAGTGGCGAATGGCAGCCATCTTGGCTATGGTGGCCACAAAGACGTCGAGCTGAAAATCTTTGGTGATAGGAAGAAAACTGCCAGTAAAACTTCCACCAGTGGCTGTGCCACTGCCGCAGACTCACCACCGGGTGCCGCCTCAGCACAGGTTGGTGGAGCCAGAGTGGTCTGGGGGGGTGGTGGTGGGATTTGTGTCCCCTCATCTTTGGGGAGCACCACGTTGTCCTCTGAGGGGAGTGGCGGCTGCCCCCTGCTCCTGGTCAGGTTCCAGGGAGCAGGGAGCAGCTGCCCCGGGAGCAGAGGATTCAGGAGAAGCGGTGGTGGGGGACCGGGGTGGATGGGGGCCTGCAGCAGGCAGGAGCCTGTGGGGTGCAGGGGCTCCCTGTGCGGCATGGCCCCCAGGCCTCAGCTCCAGCGGCGGTGGGGCACCAGTGTCCCCATCACCATGGGCTGACCCCAGACACAGCTGGGGGGACACGGAGGAGCAGCGGGTAGGGGCAGCACCGCAGGTGGGAGCGGCACCACACGAACTGTGAGCCCGGCACCCCAGACCAGGCATTGGCCTTAGGCAGCAGGTGGAGGATGGTGGGGATGTGAGCGGGCTGGTATGGGATCAGCATCGCTCCAGGGATGGGGGCAGCAAGCAGGCCCTGGAGACAGGGGTGGGGGTAGTTTGGGGTACTTTCAGGTTAGTAGGGTTTCCTTGGTTTTCCACCTCCTCTCTTTTGCAGGGGTGCCAATGCTGCTCCCATCTGTGGTGGAAGCGGGCCCTGTGGTACCGCCACTGGTACCATGGAGCTGTGATGGGGAGCCAATGGGCCGGCTGTCTGTAGGGGTCCCCAGGAGGTGCCTGTCTGGGGTGCTCGCGGTGGGTTGGGGGATGCTGGGGCTGGGGCTGCTGGGGCTGGAGTTGCCAATACCAGCATGGGCGGGGGAAGCTGGGGCTGGGCATGCTGGCACCAAGTTGGGGATGCTGCTACCAGTCCTGGACAGAGATGCCGGTAGTGGTGCTGGGACCTTGTGGAGATACCAATAGTGGAGCTGGGGGCAATCAGGGTGCTGGAGGTGGTACTGGAAGCGGGACAGTGATGTTGGTACTCGGGTGGTGATGCTCTTACTGGGGCCATGCTGCTGGTACTAGGACAGATTTGGTGGGGCATCTCCACTGGTACTGGGATGCTGATGCTTGTACTGGGACAGCAGTGCACGTAGTGGGACAGCTGTGCTGGAACTGGGACGGTGATTGTGCACCTCAAAGACTGGTCAGCCCCGTGGAAGTAATGGCTGCATTCAGAGGCGGGGAAGAAGAAAGAAGAGGTTCAACAAAAAGAGCAAAGATCAGCCACGCTTCTCACAGCATCTCCCTTTGCAAAGGCGAGTGCCCTTCAAAGCCCACAGACACCGTGTCAGCTCCTTCAACTGGCTGCCAGCCTGCGACTTGCCACCCGCAGAGCATGAATGCCATCACCTTGGCAATTCAGGAAATCATTGGGTAACATTCCCTAGTCTCAAAGACAGATTCTGTAGCCGGATAAATCACCATTGGAAATCGGGTAAAACACGAGTTTTACTTGAAAGCCTATGAGCAAGAAGTGTAAGCTGAAATGCAGAATTTCTTCGGAACTCTGCTGTGACGCTGTGCCAAGCCGTGAGGTCACAACACCTCTCCGTGACGCTGCGAGGGCCATGAGGTCCCAACGCTGCTCCGTGACACCGGGAGGGCTGCGAGGTCACAATACCTCTCGGTGATGCAGTGCTGGGCCGTGACATCCCGACACCCCATTGTGACGCTGGGCCAGCCCACAGGCACTGCTCCGCACCGGTCCTGACAGCAGCACTAGCTGCAGCTGCAGCGGCGGTGGTGGAAGCATGGTGCGAGTGTGGGGAGCCACGGCCCCTGCCTGCGTCCTCTTCCTCCTCCTGGTGGCCCTGTGTGCCCGGGGTGCCCAGGCTGCGCCATGGCGACCACCGGGAGCAGGTGGGTGGGCAGGGCCGGGGCCAACACCAAACCCTGGGCGGCATGGTGCTGCGCGGCACGCGTATGGATGGAGGGGACGGGGACGGGATGGCAGCAGGGCCGGGCGGGCACCGCGGGCAGGGGGCAGGCAGGAGGCAGAAGCCCCGCAGGGTGGCACGGTGGGGCCGTGGCTGCTGCGGGGTTGTTTCCTGCCGGGGGGGCCGGGAGCGGCGCTGGGGCCGAGAAGCCCGGGTCTGAGCCCCTGTGGGGCTGAGGCCGCTGGCCCCTCTTGGGAAATTTCCACCTGCATCTTTGTCCCGTGACATTGCCTCAGCCCCCTCAGTCACTGCAGGGTGCTGGGGAAGAGGGAGAGCACAGCATGCCATGGCAACGTCTCTCATCTCTGCTTGATTTTAGATGATGACGATGTTGGCTCTCGATATCCAGCTTCTCAGCTGGATCATGGTTTGGAGCCTCAGGAGGATCCCCGAGGTACGTTGCGAGTGTGCTTCCTTGAAGGAAGATGGCTAATGGGCTGTAATAGTTTATTCAGGGTCTTCCAAGTGCGTTTGTGCCTTGAGGGGGCTTGCACAAATGAGCCCTGAATATTTCTTCACTTGGAGAGATGCCACCCCTGCCCCTCTCCACAGAGAGGGAAGAACCCAGGCTTTTCTTCCTGTTTGGGCCATGTCATTACCTGAGCCCCAGCCAGTGCCTCCCGGTCACTGAGGAAGAGGCAGGCCCCAAGAGGCAATGGAAGCTCCCCTTACCTGTGTCTGATCCCACTTGTGCCCACAGGCAGTACTGGTCAAGTGCCTCCATGGAATCCTGCTCCTGAGCCTGCCAGTATGGGTCCCACAGGTGGTAAGTTGTCCGTGTTCATTTCCTTGCTGTTTGTTAAGGGTTTGTTGAGCTAGCTCAGCAAGGGTTCAGCTGCTCACTGGCCAGGGGGCTTCTCCATGACAAACATGGATGATCATTTTTCCCGGGGTCTGCACGCTCCCCCTGCAGTGGGGTCTTCCTTTGTGTCCAGCAGAGATCTTCCCGTAAGAAACACCTGAGGGGCCACATCTTTGGCGGCGTGGTCCCTGCGGGGTGTTGCGCACAGCCTGGAGAGAGGATTTGGGAAGAGGCCAAGAGGGAGCCTCCAGCTCAGCAGGCCCCTTTGCGGCTTTGGAAATCCTGGCTCGTGTCTGGGTCCCACATCCTTGCCTGAGCCCCCTCCAGTCGCTGCAGGTCACTAAGGAAGAGGTAGATCACACCATGCACGGGGAATGTTTCTCTTCTGTGCTTGATTGCAGCAGTTCTCGTAGGCTCTGGCTACTCGACACCTCAGCCTGATGTGGACCACGAGCCTCAGGTTAATCTGCCAGGTAAGTCAGCGGAAGGCAGGAGCATCTAGGTGCTGCAGAGCCAGCAGGCACCTTGCGCTTGAGTTGAGACCTGGGGTGGGCACGGGGAGGGCCCTTCTCCGGGCAGCTCCACGCATGCTTAGTTTGTACCAGCACGGTGCCACTGCAGGCACCCAGCAACTGTTTGCAAGATGCTCTGGAGTGGCAGGGAGAGACGAGTGCCGTGGAGCAGTCCCCTCTTTGAACCGCATTCTCTGTCACTCTGGTCAGAAGGAGTATGTTGGCGTAGTTCACAGGAGGGACTCCACTTGTGTTTACAGATGGGACCGAAGGCGAAGGTGATCCAGGCTCCCAGATGGGTTCCAGGACTGAAGCTCTGGGAGATGGCCTGGGTAAGTTGTGGCTTTTGACTTCCTTTGAGAGCTGCCAGCTCAAGCCCAAACGTCAGCCAGGCATCTCTGCAGGTGGGAGGGTATAGACCGGCACGTGTGTGTGTGCCCTGTCAAGGCACGAGCCCTGGTATGCTCTCCTACTGAGCTATTGATGTAGATGGCACTGGGACAGAAACTTCTCACGGGGCTTTGGTTGCAGAAGTGTCCCCAGGGAGGGCTTTGCCAGATCCTCGGCTGCTTCCGGCGCTGGAGCCCAGCTGGTATCCCAGGGGTGGGAAGTCATTTCACTGACTTCACAAACTAAGCCCTGCTTCTCCAAATTGCACTGGTGCCAAAGTTAACTTCCTACTTTCTGTTCAGGTCCTCTAACAGCGAAGGACAATGCTGAAATAAGAAAATCTTCCCCAACATCCTCTGACATCGTAGAGGATATCATAAAGGAGTTAGAGGAGGCAGCACCTGGTGGGTATATTTCACTCTGTCCGCCATAAGACTTGGGAAGCTGAGGTTCTAAATCCATGTGTGGACACACCGTAACCTGCACAGCAGGAAGGGATGGATCAGAGCGGAGACACTCAATTTCACACCTGGCAGGCACTGGTGAGCGCCAGAGAAGGCCGAGAGCCTCTGCTGCCGCTTGTGGGTCACGCCGTGTCCCAGGGGCAGCTGCTAGCCCAGCACTACCATAAGTGGTCCGAGCTGTTCCGTGCAAACATTGGTATCCAGCCAGCAGCAAAGGGCTTCTGCTGAACTTGTGTTCAGCTCCCGCACAGCGCTGCTTGCAGCTGGGCGAGTTCAAGGCAGGAGGCACAGCCCAAGCAGTCCTTGCTGTCTCATTTGCCGGGAGACACATGTCACTGCAGGGGAAAAGCACCCTTGGCGCTTACCTCAGTTTCAGCTGATTTAGCTGTCCAATTCTAGTTGGGTTTCAAATGACTTGGCTGTGCTTCTCCTCTTGTTTGGGGACTGTGGGCTCTTCCCTGATGCCCACGACTGTGCCCACAACATGGTTCAAGAGCTTGCGGCTCAGCCTGATGTGTGTGACTCTTGCCCTTCCCATGGGATGGAGTCAGCATGATGGGATGGACATGCTTCTCAGAAGGGCTGTTCCTGCCTCTGAACTGGATGCAGCTTTTTTCTGTCCTCTTTGAAGGCACGAATTGAGCAACATCTTGCAGTGTGCCAAAAATGCACTATGTGCGATGTGAACAAGAAGATCTCCTGCAATCTCCTGGTCTCGCAGCAGGCCAGATTTTGCTGTCTGTGCTGGTAGACTGCCAGGAGTCGAACACTTAGATTTTTCTTTGTGAATGACATGTTGTGTCCTGGTTCCAGTTAGGACAGAGTTAAGTAGCTCATAGTAGCTGGTAGGGTGCTATGTTTTGGATTAGGATGAGAAGAGCGCTGATAACATGCTGATGTTTTAATTGTTGCAGAGCAGTGTTTACACCAGGCCAAGGACTTTTCGGCTTCTCGCTCTGTCCTGCCAGCGAGCAGGCTGGGGGTGCAGCAGGAGCTGGGAGGGGACAGACCCAGGACAGCTGACCCAAACTGGCCAAAGGGGTATTCCATACCATCTGACGTCATGCTAAACAATATATAGGGGTGGCTGGTCGGGGTGGGGGGCCGGCTGTTCGGGGATAGGCTGGGCATCGGTCAGCGGGTGGTGAGCAATTGCATTGTGCATCACTTGTTTCGTACACATTATTATTATTAATACTATTATCAGTATTATTATTGTTATTTTTTTCCTGTCTTAATAAACTGTCTCTATCTCAACTCACAGGCTTCACTTTCCCGTTTCTCTCCCCCATCCCACGGAGGGAGGGGGGAGGGTGAGCGAACGGCTGTGTGGTGTTTAGCTGCCGGCTGGGTTAAACCACAACAAGCACTAATGAAATAGGCCACCATACAACGAAACATAACAGTCTCCGCTATCACAAATGAGTATCACAGAAAAAGAAACGCAAGGTGTCTCAGACAAGTTATATAAACAAAAAAGCCTACCTAGGTATAAAATCTGACTGGTTGGAAATAGTGGTCAGTTCATAGATCTGTGAGCTGGAGTTAACGGACAAAGCAATCAAGCTCTTGCTGATGTTCAGAGACCTTGCAGTAACTGAAGTGATATGATCTGCATATGGGGCTTCCAGCATTATAGAGAATTGGTTCGCTTCAGAGTTCCAAGCATACAGTGTTGTTATATCCTTACCAGCTAGGAGGACATGGACTACATGGAGCAAAGAGGAAGAGAATATTTTTTTAGTCATATATTTAAAAGTTACTGTCTTAATGCCAGAAGTGCACTTTGCAGAACACTGATTACACTGACTTTTAAGGTCTGATAAATACATATGAAAAAATAAAGACATGCATTTCTGAAATTCCAGCATTATATACTAGGATTTGAAAAAAAAAAAATCTCATTTAAGTCTTACCTAAACCTGAAGGAGGCATGAAGACATGGATATTTCTTACATCATGGACTGGAAGAGATTGGAAGTGTCAAAAAGTAGACTGCCCTGTCTCCCAGACAAAAATTTCAGAAGAATTTCCAGAGTCTACCAAGGAACAAAATGACAAAACTCACATTATTTTGCTGCCTTTTAGTTAAATCACACACTGGTGGCCATTCAAAAGCCAGAGTCTGGCAGCTTTAATTATGAAGTGACACTGATTGTATTATTTTCCTTATTATTTGGTGCATAACTTCGATGCAAGAACATTAAGACTGACATTAGACAACATCTAATTGCAAAGAAACCTGTGGACTGCAACAAAAACTTTTTAGTAGCCATAGAGACAAAATGACATATAAAATGTCAACCTTGTAATAAAATACACGTATACTTTGCTGACTAGTGATCTGTGTGTGGCACAAAGCTCAGAAAAGCTTAGAAAGAGTGTGATAAGCAGGTAGATTAAATAGAGTTATTATTTCCCATTGTTACTGGGAAAGCATTTCATTTGTTTTGTAAGTATTTGAGAACAAGCACAAGGCTTTTATTTTCTGAGAGAAAAAGTAGAGATTACTTTCATAAAATACTTACTAGGGTTAAATGCTTATTGAGTACTGTCACCCCCGCAGTGATTCCAATAGCTTTCTAAACTCCTTTACCACAAAGGCCTTTGCTATCAAACAAGCCATTGTATACTCAGCAAACTCATTCTTTGTTTTCTGCTAAATACCTTTTGCAATAATTACAAAGACATCAGATCCAGAAATCCAGGACTCCATATGTTTTATTTCCTTTGCTGGTACTTGATGAAGCTTCCTAAACTCGTTGTTCAACCACTGATACAAGAGAATGTTTTGGCTGGTATTTGACAAAGAAACTAACAGGTACGTAAAGCCTCCTCTAGGAAACAGGGCTATGTCCACAACTCCATAAAGTGGAAGCTGATGATGCAGAACAAATATGTCTTTATTCCACTGGAAAACCTGTGGAAATACAAAAATCTTTTCTTTATATATTCATAATTAGCACCGAGAGAACTAAAACTAAATGACATGCCAAAAAAAATGGGAAGATTTATGGTGAACTGAATTCCTATATTCTTAGGTGGACTGTACTTTAAAGTAGAAGCCCACTGGTAAGTAATTGGTAATTAACCCTACTGCAAGAAGCTGTGCCTGCTCTTCAGAGGAACAGGTTTATATTCAGAAGCTACTTCTTTGTTTACATGCTACATTTCAAAACTGAAATAACAGTAGCAATAAAAACAAACCAGATGTAAATTATACACTCAGGTAGAGAGTATTTATACATCCAAACAAGTCTGGAATTTTAACTGTTATAAATTTCCAATAGAAACAAAAATAATATGTCAGAAATACATGCTTATAGATTTACTTCCTTTCATTATCCTTTCAGAAATAAGCAAACTACCCACATTAAAGCCAGAGAAGACTGAAGAATATTCAAACCTGGATGGAACTGGAACTGTTTGTGTGACTCACAATAATCAAATAGTCTTCTTCCTCCACTGCAAAATGTTTCACACGTCTGGTATCCAGAACAGAAAGAGTCTGTATCTGCAAGGGAAATATGAGGGTGACTATGTTTATCTACATATGTATATAAACAAATACATTTTATATTACATTGTATATAGTGAGAAAAAGTACGCATAGAATGTTAAGAATTCCAAAATTATGTATAAAACTATACATGAAATAGCTTTTAAAACTTTATATTTTATATATATATATATATATATATATAAGCAACTAATTTACAGAATTAACATAACTTATCATACATTTTCCAGAAAATGTTCTATGACTTGATTGCTTGAGAATTTCTTCCCCCACTTCCAAGCAGAGCTACAGGCTGGGAGATGAGTGGTTGGAAAGCTGCCTGGCCGAGAGGGACCTGGGAGTATTGGTTGATAGTCGGCTGAATATGAGCCAGCAGTGTGCCCAGGTGGCCAAGAAGGCCAACAGCATCCTGGCCTGTATAAGAAGCAGCGTGGCCAGCAGGGCTAGGGAAGTGATTGTGCCCCTGTACTCGGCTCTGGTGAGGCCACACCTCGAGTACTGTGTTCAGCTTTGGGCCCCTTGCTACAGGAAGGACATGGACGTGCTCGAGCGAGTCCAGAGAAAGGCAACGAAGCTGGTGAGGGGTCTGGAGAACAAGTCTTATGAGGAGCGGCTGAGGGAGCTGGGGTTGTTCAGCCTGGAGAAGAGGAGGCTCAGGGGCGACCTTATCGCACTCTACAGGTACCTTAAAGGAGGCTGTAGAGAGGTGGGGGTTGGTCTGTTCTCCCACGTGCCTGGTGACAGGACAAGGGGGAATGGGCTAAAGTTGCGCCAGGGGAGGTTTAGGTTGGATGTTAGGAAAAACTTCTTTACCGAAAGGGTTGTTAGGCATTGGAATGGGCTGCCCAGGGAAGTGGTTGAGTCACCATCCCTGGAGGTCTTTAAGAGACGTTTAGATGTTCAGCTTAGTGATATGGTTTAGTGAAGGACTTGTTAATGTTAGGTCAGAGGTTGGACTAGGTGATTTTGGAGGTCTCTTCCTACCTAGACAATTCTGTGATTCTGTGATTCCCAGGTAATCCTCCCTGCACCCTCAAATGTAAATATATAAAAAATACAAACAATGTAAACAACTAACTATGACAAACTTACATCACTGAAGTTATGTAGTATTTTAGGACACAAAACTAACTCTTGTCACACAGAGTGCTTTTTTCTAAAACATGGCCAGACTGGAGGACCTCCCTTGGTCCTTGCCAACCCATACTATTTTAAGATTTTAAAATTAAAATCGATTTACCCACAACAATCTGTGTCCAGCCATGAATGCATACACACTGTTGTTAGAAGCTCCCTGTGTGGCTCCTCCATGAGTAACCACAAGGTAGGAAGAGGCTCCAATTTGGAAAGACACACAACTTGTAGGATTCCACATACTGAAATTCTGCAAGAAGAATAAAAAAAAAGTAAGATTGTGACTTAAATTCCTTATTAACTAGCATGTCTGGTGTTCAAAAACAAACATTTACCTCAACAGGAACAAATACTCCTTTCCACTGGTAGACAGTAGAAAACAAAGCTGGAGGCATACGCAACAGAACACCGTACAGGATTTCTCTTGAGGTAAAGAAACACCAACCAGATGCTGATTCTTCCACAAAACTTTGCAAGACAGATAGGACACTGATACCACCCCCTGCAATATAGTAAAAAATAAAATAAAATAAAATAAAATAAAATAAAATAAAATAAAATAAAATAAAATAAAATAAAATAAAAACACTATTTACTATTATATTACTCTTGAGATCTTTTCTAACCCCATTCCCATTATTTACCTCCCAAAGCCAGACCTAGTATGAGAAATGATGAAGTTGTGTCTTAGTATTTGTTATAAGTGTATATAAATACATAGAAATGTTACAATGCTAAGGATATAATGAGAGTTAAGCAGTAAATGTATTTTTCATTCATTACAACTGCACATGGAAGACATATAGGCAATTTGAGTCTGACTCATAATAATTGATCTTGGAATTTAGCTAACAAGAGAATTAGCTAGATAGCAAGTAGTAAAGAAAAAAAAAAAAAAAGACAAATTACAAAATGTTCATGTTTTGTTCCCCATTTACAACATGTTCATGTTTTTATTCCAAGACGGTCCCTAAGCACCGTCTTGTCAGAACTAAACTCCAGGAGCTAGACTCTTGCATGTCACATGTCATTTATACTGTGTTAGAAAGATCCTGAGTTACAAGTAGTACGGAACAAATTTTATTACACACACACAAATAAATAAATAAATAAATGGCTAGTGACAATAATGTTCATATTAGCAGCAAAGACAGAAATAGAGATTACTGAAACTGGCAGAAGTGGCTGATGACAAGGTGATTCTTAAGCAGCTAAAGTATTTTATCTACTAAATCTTACATAGGAAAATATTAACTGAATTGTGTCTGAATACTTGAATTTACATTCCCAAGCTACATCTCCTGTATGCTTGGCTACTCTCTTACTATCTCCACTTCTACAAAAGCAGTGGACATTCTCTGTAAAGTGAACGTACTGATGCCAAATGCAGTATCTGATGATGTCTCCCACTCAACGCTCACAGAAACGTTAAGCCCATTACTCCGTGAAACTTTCAAATAAGCTGTAGTGTTGGCTTCTTCAATTATGATGAAATTTGTCCTAAATGTGAGAATCATAAAAATAAGGAAAAAATTATTTTATAGTATATTCATTGCTGTAATAAAAATAAGATTTTTACTGTACAATTCCAGATGCAGAATATACAACAGAAATAAAAAGAAAATATTAATAACAGGTTTCAGTATCTGATGGACTGGTAGCTACATTAATTAGGGTTTCCCAATGATCCTTACTACAATCATGCAAAATCATAGGCAATTCAACAAAATCTTTAAACAGACTGAAATTTAAGTATATTAAATTCACGTAATAAATGTTTAGATAATATTATTATTAAATATTAATATAAATTATTAACTCTAAATATCAATGTATTAATAAAATAGCATACATACATTTTTTATTTAAATAGTAAATTTATTTAATCTGTATGGTTTCAGCTGAATGGTTTTTAAAAATGGCAGTCCATATGTGTCACTTGCTTCTGAAAAACAGCCTTCAGTGAAAGTATATTTTTTACAGGTTTAAAAATGAAAGTAAATTATAAAACGTATGACTTCCTGGACACTGATATGAGGTTTGGAACTTTTAACATGGAATACTATCAGTGGAATATGTAGGCACTAGTGAAGTATTAGTTTATAAAGAAAAATAATAATAAATAAATTGAAATTTTGGATTATGAATAGTCCTTTTTATGCATTTTTCTACTCTTTTGTTTAGCAGTAATAGTATTTCACAATACCTTTCAAAGTTACAGATTTACAAATTGGGTTGCTGAATTTCTTTAATGCGATCCATCAAAAACAAAATTGTAGAGAAATATTATCTCTTTGGAGTATGAGCAACTATCTCCTTTTTACTGATCAGTGTAAAGTACCTATTTCCAACTGTATAGATGCTGAAAAGCCCTAGTGGAGCCTGGTTTTGTAATATTGTAATCATAGTTTCCACTCTCGTGCCTAGTCTGGCTCCTCCAGTTGGATTGAACAGGGTGACAATGAAGTGCTCATCCATTTCTGGTTCTTCATCTAGTACCGCAGAAATATGCAGCGTCTGATAACAAAACAAGCATACAATGTTATTGAGACATGATAACAGATGATGACACAGCTCTATCAGAATGTGCTACCTTTTTTTTAAATTTATTTCACTATAAGGCTTTGGATAGCATAGCAGGAGAAGAGCAGCTCATGAAGCTGGAGAGGACAGAATTGAGGCAAGCTCAGACTGAGTTCAGACTGAGGTTCTAAAGCCATCCATCTAGTGGCCTCCATTGGTGCAACACTAAGATGAGCATATTCACTTTTCGTTGTTGTTGTTCTCTTTTCTTTCTTTTCTCATCCTACGATCCTCTGAAGTTTTTGATCCTAATTTCATACTTTTGTTCTCTATTTATTCCATACATTTTTGGGTAGTTTATACTCACAACACAGCTATAAGTGTAATCAGTTAAGTTGGTTTTAATTTATTTTAGTTGGCAGCTAAGCTATCTTCAGGGAAACAGGGTAATCTCACTACTGGTGCTGTCAAGAAAGAAAAGGAAAAGGAAAAAAAAAAGCAAGAATAGTGAGAGATTTGAAATACTCTTTCCTCTCGATGCTTCTTTCCCTCTCCTACACCACTGTGGATGAAGATCAGGTCTTCTAAAGGCAATCTCAAACTAGCAAAGAGCAATCTAGAGAAAGCTAAGTGCTTCACTTTCATTTGGGGCTCACTGTCATCCTTCACACTACTCAAACAAGCAAAAAATTTCATAGGTACGCATAGCCTTGCTGTACAAAATAAAAAGTTAGTGATGATGCATTTGGAAATAATACAAAATTTACAATGTTTTATATTTCTGTTCATTTCCACAATAAACCATATTTACCAACTATATTAAGAAGGCTCCAACTTCTTATAGATCTGCTGCATTGTGATTCCAAATGCATCTAAAGGCCAGAAATTGAAAACCAGTGTTTCCAAGAAAAGTTTGTCTCAGTTTCTATCCTATTGCCTGTAATATGCTAACACTAGCTTCACCAGCTTTACTGGCAAAAATAAATAAATCGAATTGTGATTAAACCTTAGAAGAGTCAGGATTCACAAACTTAAGCTAGTTCATTTTGTAGCTGACATTCTTGTGAGGACAGTATAGAGGCAGTGAGCTTAATACTTAAGTTATTTTCCAATCCTAAGACAGACAACTGTTCTACTTTTTGTATTTGTTGCAGCACATTCTGTTTAGTTCAGACTAACTAAAATGTTAAATTACAGAATGGGATTTTTACTTTGATCTTAACTATTAGGCTTGCAAATTATCACTTTAATTTAAAGTAAGTTTGCATTTCAGCTATAGATTGACTACATAAAAAGAACTGTTCCAAAGCACACATGAACGTTATCTATAGTGTACTGTTTTCAATTTACCTCAACCCTTACAAACTAAGAAACACCTAAAGATGAGCCCATTTAATTTTCACACACTTCCACATCAGATAATAACAGGAAATCAGTCACAGCTCATGACTCAATTCACTTTATGAATGAAAGAAGTAGAAAAAATAAACAGAAGATAAAGCACAGACATTTCTGAAATCTTTCCAATATTTCCAAAAAAAAAGCTTCCTAGACTTCTCTGGTAATAACTAGCATATTACCTTGAACCTGACTCCCTCTTCGAGCACAATATATCCTTGAGAAGGGGTCAAATCCATTGTTGCCTCTGAAGAATTAATCTCACTTACAAGATACTGAACAGTCACAGTGCCAAATATTCCCTGAGGTGGTTCTCTGATAATATTCAATACTGCAACACTTTCCATCAAATGGATAGATGTTTGCTCTCTCAGAAAGAAGTGATTGCTGTTATTGAATGACAAAACTCCATGGCCATCATCATTGGCAAGTATAGTAATTGTAGCTTTTGAAAAAGAAATAATGAAAATATTCTTTGGTTAACATAGTAAAATATAAATATACATATATAGTAACATAATACATAACATAAACACAAATACATTCTTCCTTTAGTGTGTATATAATGCTTATGTGTCCATGACATTACCTGAAGAGAATGGGAAGGCATTTCACTTTAACTAGGAAGATCTCTAGACAGGAAGAATATAGTCTCTCCTAGAAAAGGATTATGAACTCTCTAAAAAGACCTCAGTTCAGTGAGGTAGTACACATTGAAAAACTCATCTTCGTGCTTTCTGATTCATTGCTTTACATATAAACTTTTTAATTGCACAGATTTCACAGGGATGTTTCAGAACCTTCCAAAGGAGTATAAAGATTCACCATAGCAGGACAATGGTGCTTTCTGAAATATGATTATTCAGAAAAGTGGAATTAAAATGTGTGCCACAGAATTCTAAAGAAATGGAACATTAAAACTAAGTTTTACCTGTTGTGTTCTCCCCTAATTCCAGCCCCAGAGATGGATTTGTTAAAATTAACTGGAACTTCTCATCACCTTCAGGAATCTCATCATCAAAAATCATGACATCAACAGATTTATGCCTTTCTCCATCAGCAAAAAAAAGAGTCTAGCGTTGAAACACATAAAGCACCGAATACTTACATCAGTTAATATCACACAGAAATTTTTGACTACGGTAAACAGAATTCTGTGAAATAGGAAGGAAGGGAAAGCATAGGAAGAGCCATATTCTCTGTTCCTTATAAACTGATTGAATCAGAAATATAAAGGTTCAGCACATTACAGAATGAGGACAAGAAAGAATAATTTATTTTGAAAGTCCTGTTGCAAAAATAGTCTATGAAAAAGTTTGTATGTCTAATCAAAATTAAATTTGAAATCGATGTTTGAAAGTTTACATTTTGCTTTATATTAAAAAATATATTTTTAAAAAAGAAATAAATAGTAAGAATAAGAATATTTTTATTTCATTCTATTTAGATTACCAAAGCAACTGAAACAAGCTGAAACATCTAGCATCACTACTGATCATTCTGCAGAATAATCAAGAAGATATTCTTTTACGGAAGCTGAAAGAATAAAAAGTACTAGATTTAGAGTTGCTTCTTACCCTTGAGGTTACATTAAAATCCAAACCCAGCTGGGCCTCCAAATTTTGGGCATAAAAAAATACAGACACATTGCCATATGATCCTCTGTTTCGGTAAGCCATTACTGTCAGATTCCCATGAGATTCACTAACTTCAAAACTAAAATAAAAAGAATAATTCTCAATGTTCACTGATTATGTTCTTTTGAAAAAGATAGTACATTTTTATTACATTTTCACTCTGAATTATTCCCTACATTATAGTTCTCTAACGCATCCTTTTTACCTTTTTTCTCTTATCTAAATTGAATTAAGTAACATGAGGTTTTTGTTTTGTTTTGTTTTGTTTTTTGCTTACATGAATGGTGAGGCTGGAAGAGTTGATGCAGGCTGGGGAGGTTAGGCAAATTGGTGATATAAAAGGACAACAGTGAAAGTAGTAATAAGTAAAAGAATTCTGATTAGATGAATAGTGAATTTTTGTTTTCAGTGTGGGAATCCCACTTTCTAGTTCAGCTGAATTGAATGATTACTTTACCATCTCAAAGACATGGCCCTATTTTTAACAGGAGTTTTACTTTTAGAAAGAAAATGGGCAACACCAATCACTAATTGGCACAGTAAGTTCTTCAAGGAAGATGAGACTTACTTGGTACCTTCCCATTCAATTACTCCTCTTACACCATCATTAGCATCGATAACAATTTGAGAAGCTAAACCTTCCACATCTAAAAGGCAAAACAGAAAGACAAAAATTAAAGAACAATAAAATCAATTTTCTTGATTTTCAAGAATCACAGAAGCATTTATTCAATCAGTACTAATATTACAGTGTCTTTACAAAAAATGTGTAGGAGAAAATGGGAGTGGGCAAGATAACTGGAAAGAGTCCTTACTACTAGAAGTGCAATAATGCGTCTTGAATTAGCACTGTAATATTTAATAATGCATAAAAAAAAAAAAGACTAAGGAAAATGTAGAAAGTTAAACAGCACATAAAACATTAGAAAACAATAAAGTCTAGATTTGCGATGGAATCTTAATTTGTCTTCACTATAAGTGTTTATTACAATGACATTCAATATTTTGCATTTGCCATTCTGAGTATGAGAAAGACAATGAGGAAGAATAATAAATGATTCAGCATTTCATCTTCTATTTGTGCTTCAGTGCCTCATCATACATTCTAATGGCACACCTCAGATTTCACTACAAATACACAACTATTAATTTATTTGTGGGGTGTTCACATACTGTAATATTCTACTGCTCCATAAAGACATACAGGTATTTACAATTAGCCTGAAATCGTAATTGAATACACTGCAGTGTGAAAAACACCAAATAATAGGTTAATGTCAGAAAAGTCTACTAACTTCAGAGACCAGAACTTTACAGTCAAAACTTAATACTTCTCAGAAAATAGGTTGTTGTTTTTCAGACAACCGCACCACACAACTACCTTAACTTACTTGTTTACTTTTTATAAACTTCAACTTACTTTCTAAAACCAAATTGACTTCACCGAGTCTGCCATAAGTATATTATGTTTAGATCCATATACATTTTTCCATCAATTCAGATAAAACTGAACAAAAGTAGAAGATTATTGCCATGAATCTAAGCCTGTCACTATGAGGTAGAGATGACGATGAGCAATAGCTCTACACAGACAACAGAAGTGTTACTGAGGTTTACAAATCCTGAGGGAGTAATGGCAATTAGAGACATTTCTGCTTCACTCCTGCATTTTCTCATGTCACCCTGAAGTCAGATCTGTTCACCCAGGATCTGTAAGAGTTTGCTCACAGACACACACGCGGACACACGTATTTGAGTCAGGCTATTTCTTCTACCAGAAGAATTCACTGACATGTTATGTGAACACATTTTTTCCTTATGACTTAAAACTATTATTTTCTCATTGTAAGTAAAGCTGACCCAATGCAGTGTCACATCAGTGTTAAATGGTCATGGTTCAAGGAGACAGCCAAAGAGAAAGTGAGACTATACAACACTGTTTAGTTTGGATGAATCTTTCATTCTTATATGCTACTCCTTTCATATTTTAGACTCAACTATTCACAAATCAGCAATGAGTCTTGCAAGTTACCTTTCAATCTGTAACGAATTAACTCAGTCACTTCTATAAGCATGCAAAGAAAAGGGAAAAGAGTCAAAGAAGATGTCTGACATTATATAACTAGTCTTTAGTACCACAGGATAATCCAACAGTTCTTAAAGCTAATGACTACTATTCTACTGAATTCTGAAGAAGCAAAATGAGAAGCAGACTAAGCAAATAATAAAGATCATTGCAAGAGTAGGAAAACCATAAAATATGTTTCCTAAAAGTGATAAAAGAATAAAAACAGACTTTTTTAAAAGAGTGAGCAGAGTAGCCACATAAAGTTTTTTTTTACTTTTTTTTTCCATTTTGTAGTTTGTAAATGAAAATCAGATGAAAAAATCACCAATAAACTTTTCAAATAATTGTCCTTTCCAACTGATAATTACTAACTCCTCTACGAAAATTAATTTAAATTTTCCCAGAGTTTAAAAAGCAAGAGATTAAGTGTAATAATAAATCTATTTCATATTCTATGATGTTTCTTCTAAATAACCATGTCTCATCTCAGCATAGTTGGTAAGTAAGAGGAATAATGGTAATCTCCCAAGGTAATATAATATAAACCATTAAAAAGGAAAAGTAAAAATAATTTGCTATAAGATGTTTTTACCTAGCTTAGGTGGGGATGACGTTGAATGGTTCATGATGAGTTCCACTGAAGTTAAATTAACCAAGAAGAATTCTTGCACCTCTGGTATATCATCCTGCAAAACACAAATACAGTACATCCTCTTCTCATTGTCCTTTAAGAAACTTCCACAGAAGTCACCAAAAAGGATCACACAACAAGTCTCTAATATTACTGTGACACTAGAATTCATTTTTCTGTTTTCCTGAAATAATTTTATTGGGTCTGAAACTGATTATCGTGGAAGAATTAAGTAAGACATTATATATCATGAAAAAGATCCTGTGGTGACGCTAAACTATTCTTGCAAATAAATTACTGACCGATTTTAGAGGCATGTATCTCCAGCAATGAAAAAGTATGAGCCTGTAGCCAGCCATGAAGCACACTGTTCTAAATACTACTAGATAGTTGGTAAAGTTTTAATGAGACAACTTTATTACCTTTAGACAGAGGTAGAGCTGCTTTCTGTGACTATTTGATCCCTTGTGATTTTAATATTAAGATTGAAACCATCTTTCTAAATGATAGTGAAATATAACACAGGGCTTCAAATAATGGCTGCAAGCTTTAGTTCCCAAAATATTACCCTTTTGAAATCATACAGAAAAGTACAGAATTAAAGGGTTTAGAGGTTACCTCTAGAATAGTAATATTTATGGCAACTGATGTTTCTCCTTCTTCTAAAATCAGTGAGCCAGAAGCAGGTACATAATCAGCTCCTGGTTCAGCCACAGTCTCTTCTGTC
Organism: Anser anser; assembly: GCF_964211835.1. Lineage (NCBI taxonomy): Eukaryota > Metazoa > Chordata > Aves > Anseriformes > Anatidae > Anser > Anser anser. Next base: position 55,533 of record NW_028153617.1, on the reverse strand, counting down.
TGATTACTTACAGTGAGCAATCCTGTAACTGTGGCATAAGTAACATTGATAGTACCTGTTTAATTTGTGAGGAGAAAAAAAAAAAGAAAAAAAAAATTGTTTTTCAGTTCTTATATAATGTTCACTGGAATGGATAAAGACAAGAGATCAAATTCTCATCCACAAAATAAAAAGACTAACTGCAAAACAGAAGGATTAAAAGAGTTATCCAAAGTACATTGGAGCTAGTGTACCTTTGTTACCGTTATCAATATGCCTTCAATTTGACCTTTGCTGACTTGTCTGTCTGCATAGGACTCAAAAATCATTGGGTCCAAATGCATCCAGAAATTTGAAGTTCTGTGGACCATAAATATGAAATTGCTGAAAGACTAACTGGGACATCTCATGTACCATTAATATGAGTTTTTGCAACAAGGACACTTTTTGGGAATGACAGATATCTAAGAAAGGCTCTAAAGACAGTGCTGGGAAACACAGATTAATAAATCTAGATACTTTCCTGGGTAGATTGACAAACTTCAATAGAGAACAAAATTAGGGGACACATGGATAAATATTACCAAGCAGAAAAGTTATACATTATAGTTTTGAGAATAAAGCCACCTCTCGCTAATCTGGTAGGGTAAGTCAAGTGGCAAACATAAGGAGTATGAACCTGAAATAAAATGATAGATGAAATTAAAAGCTGCTCTATATGAAATAAAATGTAAGAGATAAAAGAGTCCTAATTAATAAATAAGTAACGATGCTTATTTTAATTCAGTGAGAGATCTTGCACTTACTATGAACAATTATCTTAAAACATTAGTTTACTGAATAGTGTTCAAAGAGTACACTAGAGTATGGACTGGTATTAAAAAATAAATGGAAAAATAGTGTCATTAAAATGTCTCTAAAACTCTCTGGTGTCTCCAGATCTTGAAAAGCACTGTAAATGTTACTTCATTTCAAAACAAGTATGGCAAAAGAAACAGCCAGATTATCACCGAGGTGTAAATATAGTCCAAAAAGGCAAATAGGAAATTATTATACATGTTTTCTCACAACATAAGTTGCTATTTTCAGGCAACAAACACAAGATTCATTTTTTTTTTTCATGAAGCACACTATTGTATTGTAGAATTGAATACTATATAGTTTAAAGGATGTTAATGGATAAATTGATTCAAAGAGGAATCAGAAATTGTCAGAGGAGACATAAATTGAATTCAATGGTCTGGACACAACTTTTTCCATGTGACATTCCTAAGGTGCTGACTTCCTGAAATTCAGAGAAAAAATATGTGGGATGTGTGTACATGTCACTTTTCTCATGTTTTTTATTTTTTCTGAAGAGACTAATGCTTTGAGACAGACTCATTAGACAAAAATATGGTAACCTTAATAGCCACCTGATTGTTACAGCTTTCAGATCCCTTGCTGTATTAATGAGGATTATGACTCTAGTAATAAGTAATATTTAGTTTCCAAGTCTGCAGAAAGAAGCTTAGAAGTTCTGAAAAAAATACCAACTGTAACAAAGATTTTTCCAAACTTTCATTATCATGGCTTTTATTTGCCTAATGATAAGCAAAACAAAACTTCCTTTCTCTTGGAGTTGTTATACAGACCTAGAGATCCAAATTCTCTGTTAATAAAAAGCTGAATTGTTTTGTTTTCTTCTGGGATTAAAACCACCCTGGATGTGGAAGCAAAATTCAAAATTCCATGTGGTTCATCACTAGCTTCTACTGTTAGAACAGCTTCATATCCTTGACTATCCAAAACAGCAGCACCTGTAGAAGAAACTCCTGCAAGAGAATCAGTGGACTGCAGTGAATGAAGTGTTATGCAACTAATATTTTTGTCTTACATTATTGTTAATATTACATTTAAATAACGTTCAGTAGCCATGCAAATACCACGAAACCAAAGCTCACTGAAGTATGTGGATGGTGTGGGACCTACACACATATATATACTTACATTCTATAACAAATAGAAACAGAAATTTTATGCATACCAAGTACAAAGTCACAAAAATGTATTAAAAAATAAGAAAACTTAACAGGCCAGTGCCAAATATCAACTTCCCTATATTTTAAAAGGAAATAAACCATTTTCCCAGGAAGTACCTCCAAAAGCTTAAAACTATATTCCACTTCACAATCATTACATCAATAAACTGATATGTTTTCCAACTATTGCTTTGATGAATAATTTTGCTCATCCCGTTGGGCCACAGTGACTCTCGGAAGTTGATAAGGCACCTCGCAGCAACACAATCCATGTCAAGTTAGTTTGGTGTTTGGACATTAATTTCAGTTTGAAAAAAGGTATTTCAGAACGGATGCAGTTTAAGGCTTCTTTTCTCACTATAATTTTAATGGCAAGAATAAAATATTCTGACCACCTTGAATTCAGGGACAGATCAGTAAGTCTGCAGCTTGACAAGATTGTTTAAAAAGATAAAAATATCTGCATGTTTCATGGCAACTCTATCCATGACATATTAGTAAACTCAGTTTGCATTAAGATTAAGGGAAGAAACAACCATTGAATTAAATAGGCAGAGTTAAATCAGGATTGAAAACCATTTAAGTGTATTTGTGGAGACACGGTGGGATTTATATATACATACATAAGGACCAAGCCTATTTCAATAAAATGTTAATGAACTTTGCGTACTTTGCACCAGCTGCAGTTTGCTCAGTCCTATACCTCCAAAATGAAATAATAAAATTAAAAATATTATATTATTAAATGGTATTTTTAAGATGTAGCTGGCTATAGTTCTGCATTACCTTCTGTTTTGATGTTGTATAGGATGACTTGGTATTCTTCTTTTTCTTCAGGAATATGGTCATCCAGCAGATCAACATACAATGTTGTATTCAACGTCCCCTATTTGTTTTAAGGGTAAATTGATTAGCCATTATTTTATAAAACACAAGTGATATCATAATGACAAGTATTTTGAACAATTTCTTTAAGAAGAGTTAAGTATCAAGAATTGTAAGCTCCCTCCAGTTTGTAAGTCAAAAAGTGAGAAATTAAATAATCAAACCAAGAAAGAAGGACTGTTGAAAAGGCACACTTTTTCTCAGATCAGTTCTAATCACACTATTTTCCTGTAGCCAACATCACTGTTTATGGACTTACCTCAGGAAAAAAAAGTATTCCAGAATAGTTTGCAAAATTTTGTTTTACATTATGTCCTACTATCTTCCACTCAACAGTAACATTTCCCAGTCCTGGAGGAGTTCTTACGATGTGGAATTGTAATTGTTCTCCTAGGAATAAAGGACAAGATGCAGTGTTTCAGGGTCTCCTCTTCTACATGTTGGTTATAAAAATGAGAGGTCAAAAACATGCATCACACAGTTAAAGTATTTTTCCTGAAAGATATTGCTATTTTTGTCAGTTTGAATTTCACAGTAGTTATATACCACATTCACTTTTAATGCTGAAAAGAAAAACCTAAACTTAAACTCTTCTAGTTTTTTTTTTTCTGTTTTTAGTTCACACTTGGAAATAATTATGAACATATGAGGGAACTTGGTATAGATGAATAACTTAGAAAGGGAATGTTCATGAAAACATGCGCAAACATTAGAGCAATACAAGTCTGTAAACTGTACAAAACAGTAACTACTGTATGTACCAACAATAATAGTAGTTTTCTACAACAGTTCCCTGGAAAGAATACACATTATCTGAACATTTGCACTGTCTTGTGACTTTATTCAATGCATGCAGAAAAAAATGCTTATAATTATCTGTAAGTTCCATTTATGTGAGTTCGAACTTACAAATATGGTCACTGTTAGAAAACAAAACATTCAGAAAATGTTAATAATTTCTTATAATCTCAGAGGTAATCAGTATTGCTGGACAATGTGCATATAAAGGAAGCAAATACTATGGTATTTTGCACATTTATAACATTTAACCCCAAAGGCACTTTAATTAAAAAGAGTAGACCTCTTAGTAGGCTTTGTAAAATGTGGAAATTGTTTTATATTCACAAGTTTTTCACAAAATTTCCATTAAATATTTTAAATGTGGACATGTGAAATTAGCATGTTATATCAACATGGAATAGATCAGTAGGCAATATTTTGCAAAACATTCACAATAGAGGACAGATGGTTATTTATAATAGGTAGGTACATGGCATTCATATTTCATATGCATTTTTCAGGTCCACAGAATTTAAGTTCAACAGCACATTTTGTCCTGCATTGGCTTTCAGAGACATGAAATATGCAGAAATCTACAATTCTGAGATTTTTGAAAACAATACATGAGATTTCTTTTGCTTATTGAAGAATTAACAAAACATAAGATAATGTTATAATAACATTATGCTGCCCAACTAGTCCCTTTGATTATGCAATTTAGAGAGCAGCAACTTAGGATGCTGTCTTGCTATTCTACTGTATTACCTTACAGAATTGTACAGCATTGTACAGCTAAAACTGGCAAGAAAAATCTGAAAATTTTCTAGTTACATTTATTTTTTGTAAGGAAGAGTCAGAGATATGCATGTATATTGGCTACCAATGAAAGAGAAAGGAATTCTTAACTTCAAGAGCCCTTAATATACTTAAATAAAATTTAATATTGTAAAGAAGTAATACAAAAACTGTATACACCCATTTTCAAATACATAAATGTGCTATTCAGCCCCAACATTTCAAACTTCAGTTAAGTCTCAGAGATGTCAACATTGATGTCGACATTGATGTCGACATCTTTGGCTTAAGTTGGTCCATGTTGCTTCTAAGAAAATTAAGGAATTCAAAATTTATTGATATCACAAGGATTCCACTTCTACAGTCAAATATCTGGATGGTAGACTCCCAATTTACAGGTTCCTCTGAGGCTAAATCATTACAGTGTTTAACACTGCACTGCAATCCACTATGTTCTATTTGAGAATTTTGCATATCCATTACAAAGAAATAAAGATTTAAAAGAAAAGTGGTTTCAATGGTTTAGTACCATTGGGAAAACACACACACACACAAATAAGGCAAAGCTTATTTCAATATATCTCTATAAGTTATAATGAATTTTCATTGAAGACTGGGAAAAATGCTTTATGATATAGAAAGCTGTTCCACTATAATCCAAACACTGAGAAGAAACTTGAAGTCATTATTACAGATTCCAAGTAGTTATTTACTGATCCATGTTTCCTACCAGCTTTACCAAGATTTTTTTGGTATTCCTATCCAGAAGAAATGCTAATATGAACACTAATTGATTTCTGAAGATTGAAAGTGTTATTAGGCTAAATTCAATATTTTTTTTAATATTTAATCCTTATCCATACTTTTACATTTCTACATTGTGACTTAATAAGTGATGCATCTCTTACATAGAGAAACAAAGAGGTGGGTATTTATCGCTGTGAAGAAGGGAGCATCAGCCGCTCTCCTCTTCCTCATTACTTTAAGCTACTGCAGTGCATTTTCTTGTAATACAGTTACACAACTGTCGCAGACCCCTGTCCAATAAAAAATACTACACTTATCCTCAATAAGGTAAAAAATAACATGCACATTGTGAAAACAAAATGTATTCACTTAACAGAAAATTTTCAATAACACAATAACTGTAAAAGTAATGATATTTGGATTTATGTCTGGTAAATTTTGCTTTCGAATGAAAAAAATATTTTGACAAACTAAAATAATCTAAATGCCTTAGCTCTTTTGCTCTTTCTCTATTTCTCCCTTTTTCTCTCTCTTTTTTTTTTAATCAAAGACACTTAGTTCACTTGTTTTGTTTCTGGCTGGAAGGCAATGAACTATTTCTTTTCACAACCTGGAAAAATAATATAATAATAACTATATATAATAATAGAACTATAGCCAAGTACTTCAGTTTCAAGCAGCCAGCATTTGGTAGCATGCTATGAATAACATTTAACCAGTTGAAAGTATTCAGGGACTTTGGGACTGAGACAGTTTGTATTAATTCCTTGTGCTCATTAACAGCTCTTCTTAGCTAATCATATCACATCTGGCTTGGCACAGAATTAACACAAACCATACCTAGATAAAAAACCAAAGGTTATGATGCCCTTTCATGTTGGGAAAACAAAACAAAAAACCTTTGGTTGAGAAAGCCATTTTTCTTCAAACAGAAAATGTAGTGCACACATTAGGGGACAAGTTCCTGTTTTGTGAACTTTCCCTGCCCATCAGTTCAAACATCAGAGAAACGTGATACTGCAATACACTGAGATTCCATCAAAGGCCACCTAAAGCAATCACCACCAGTACTATTATCATCCTATGCAAAACTGCATCAAACTGTAGATGAAACATGCCGTGTATTCTTTAAAACAATAGTAGAAATGTTTAGTACATACCAAATTATTATTGTTCTTTCTCAAATGTTTGCTTTCTCTTATAATTGCTACTTCCCAAATCATCTGCCATAAAAAAACATCAGGTTCATGGGACAGACAAAGGGAAGATGTTACCCTAGTGTTTCTGCAGGAATGTTTTCTAGAATATTTTAAATTCTTTGTAAGTCGCTGATAGATCTGATTTGCTTATGACTATTAGGTGTGTGTATGTTGGCACTCATGAAGCGGGCTGGCAGGAGCCTCGTGCAGGCCAACAAAGAGAAGGGCAGAGTCCTGCCCCTGGCGGGGAGCAGCCCCAGGCACCAGGGCGTGCACCCTGATGGAGAGCAGCTTGACAGAAAGGGCTTGGGGTCCTGCTGGACACTGCACTGGGCAGGAGCCAGCAACATGCCTTGTTACTAAGAAGGCTGATGGCATTCTGGGCTGAATTAGGCCAAGTATCCCTAGCAGGCTGAGAGAGCTATCCTTCCCCTCTACTCTGCACTGGTGAGGCTGCACCTGGAGCACTGGGTCCAGCTCTGGGCTCCCCAGTGCAAGACAGACCTAAACGTACTGGGAAGACTCCAACAGAGGGACACCGAGGTGATCAAGGGAAGGGAAGAGAGGCTGTGAGAGCTGAGACTGCTCAGCCTGGAGAAGGGGAGGCTCAGGGGGATCTCATCAGTGTCCTTCAATACCTGAAGGGAGGGTGGAACAGGACAGAGCCAGGCTCGTGTCAGTGGTGCCCAGGGACAGGACAAGAGGCAGCGGGCACAAACTGGAGCACAAGAGGTTCCCTCTGAATATCAGACAGCACTTTTGTGCTGTGTGGGAGCACTGGCACAGGTTGCCCAGAGAGATTGTGGGGTCTCCCTCCTTGGAGATACTCAAAAGCCTGGACATGGTCCTGAGCAACCTGCTCTAGGTGGCCCTGCTTGAGGGGGAAAGGACCAGATGACCTCCAGAGGCCCCTTCCAACCTTAAGCATTCTGTGATTCTATGAATGCTTGCAAGAGTTCAAAGTACATGTCAGGTATGTGGATATTCACTTCTTGCTGGTGTTCTCTGAACAGTGAAACACAATCATTGTGAGTCATTATCAACTGAAAGCACAAAGATGGAAACTGGCATTAAAATTTGAGCGTGGTCAACACAAAGAACACACCTTCACAACCAATAACAGATCTTGAGGCTGTATGGAAGCTTATAATTCCTGCCACATTGTCACTTGCCAGAATAATCACTGTGACAGTGTCAAAACTGGGCAAAATTCGACTCCCTCCTTCAGTATGGACCAGGCTGATTTCAATACTTTCATCATCCTCTGGCTCTGGATCATCTATAATGGGCAGCGTGACCATCTTCTTTGTTTCACCTACAAGGAGAAGAACGTATACAACCGTGTGTCCACTTGGAAACCACCTTGTTAAAAGACTCAATCATCTCATTTTGAAAATAATTAAATACATAAAATATATTAAAATTGCATGAAACAAACTTATTTACCTTTCTGGAAGTCAGTGAATGTCATTATGAAATTTTATCTAATTACTATTGATCAGTCACATTAAGCCAATAAAACGATCACATCATTAAATATACTATGTAGAAATTAATTATATAGGAATTATTTCGGAGTGCCTAGAATTCTTTATTTTCATTACAAATTCTATGACTTTAAAATTTAACTTAGAAAAGGGGAATATCATTCTTGAAAAAAAAATAAATTGCCAGGTGCTAAGCTCTCCGATGAACCATTTACACAAGGGTGTACATTCAATATGAGTACATTTACTGAGCCAGGGAATGCATTGAAATGGGATGACATTTTGTTAGTTCCTTGCCTTTGGGACTATCAAAGAATAATAATGTAAGCAGCAAACACCGTTAATCTCTAGTCGCTATATATCCATTAAAATTTACAACACAATCCTGTTGTTCAGTGCGTGTGCATAACCCAGCTGTGTTTTATGATCATCAGAATATCAATTTACAGAATACATATGTATTTCCTGCTAGATTGTCTTTCAAAATACTTCAAAATCAGTTTTTACTAAACTTGTAACTGGTAATGTAATTACATGTCAGCCTCACAATCATTGCCAGCAGCCATGCCTTACTATTCAGATGATTTATCAAGCTAGCACACTAGAATCTTTACTACGCACCTGGAAATTGCTTTCAAAATATCAGTTCGATTAACTCAGACTTTGAAAAAATAAAATACAGCATAAAATACAGCATGCTGCATGGTACTTAAGTAATGTCTGAGAGGGACTTGTTTGTCCTGTTTGCAATTCTTTTAAATATGTTCTGTTATGTTACGTTTAAATATGTTTTGTTATGTTACAATATGATCTCAGAATTTAAAGAGATGTCATGAAAAATTAGTACTGTAGTGACCGAGGGCTAACAAAAGACCACTTAGGCCTGATTCTCATTTCCATTATCCTTGCTGTAACAACTATCTTCGACTTTATTAATCCTTACTTATGTGGTAAAGGAAATCTTTATAGTGCAATATTTATACTGCAATATTTCTTTAATAAAAACCCTTAGGTATTTATTGTGCTTAGATATTTCATTGTGCTTTGCTACCACTGTGTGTGTTCTGCAAGATAATGCTACATGCTAATGAACAACCATACTCTTTTGCACGTGTATCCTTAGCATTCAGGAAAATTTAGCCTAAGAAGAAGATATCAGTTGTCAAAACATCCACAGTATCGTGTACTTGTCACGTTCTTTTTTCTTTTTCTTAGTTTTACAAAACAGAAGCCAAAACGAGAGCTTGTCTCACCTTCAGCAAACATCAGAGTCTCACCGACACCTATAAAATCCAAGTTTGGAGTAGCAGTCCCACCAATGACACGCCATTCCACTGTCACTTGTCCCAGGCTGCCTTCTGTTCTGTGTATCATTAGCTGCACGTTGGTCTGAGGACGTTCCTCTACTTCAACATACAGACCTTTCTCTGTTGCATTGGGACTTACACTGTAGATCTTAAACACTCCAAATGCGTCTCCATTCATCATTATGATAACTGTGGAGGTATTTGGCTGTCCTATGGTTGGTTGGTTTTTTGAGCTGGCTGAGACGTTCATCAGTTCTGCTTTCAAAAGGGTTATAGTGAATCTCTCATCCAGTTCTGGCAGGCTGTCAGGCAGTATGGTAACTGTTAGATTTGCAAACTCTTCCCCTTCCTGCATTATGGCCCACTGTCTTGTAACAGGTTCATAATCACTGCCAGCGATGGCTTGTGTGCTGAAGAGGGCGAATGCACTGGTAACGTTTTTCTTGTAGGTCCGGAACCCTGAAGTGTTGTTAGTTAATGGGCTGATATCTGACGTCAGCCAAAGGCAGAGAGGAATCCCTGAGGCACTGGAAAATGTAAAGGCTGAACATGCTTGTTCTTTTAGGCACTGAGCTGCACAGGAATACACAGGGTCACTTGCTGCTGACACATTCACTCTGGTCTTGGATGGTTTGTCAGGAATTCCTTGTACAGGAGGCTCGTAGTAGGCCAGGATATCCTGACCTTGCTCCACAGCAAGAGCTACAACGTCAGTCTCAGAAGTGCTGTAGAAAATCTGCAGCTGACCAAATCTTCCCTCACTAAAAGACATTATAATAAAATAAAGTTCTGTTAGTTGACAAAGGATGTCTAATATTCTACATGTTTCTGGGTTAATAATAGAAGTGAACAAAATCAACTGACCCTTTCTGAATTGCTGAAAAATTCCAAATAACACATCAAAATGCATTCCCTTTGAAACTAGTACCAGAATAACTGAGTTATCTTATTTTTTTGTGGATAGCAAGTTTGATTATTTATAGCTTAGGTAGTAGTCTGTTAAGAATGCATATTTGTAAACATTTGGTTCTAGGAGTTAACTTAGTCTTCTTCAGGACTTGGCAGCTCTCCTTACTTGCAAGGAAGAAAAAGCCGGTGACACCCAGACTTATCATCCTTCCTCTAGGATCACATGCATAAAACCTGTTTTCCTTCTCTTATTTTCATCCTGTAAGGGCTGGCCATTTTGTCCTCCTGTTCAAATCACAGGAACAGGCTACCATGCAGGTTTAAATGATTTGATGATTAAACGGACAAAATGAATAGTACACTGTGTACGCTGAGTTTACATTGCCAATGTAAACTCAGCGTATTCAATGTATACTACTGTATACAATGTATACAATGTATACTACATGTATACAAATGTATACAAATGTATACAAAGTATACAATGTATACTACAAAGTATTCAATGTATACTACGTTTAAGTAATTTATGTAATACACAGACATCTACTTCAAAAACAATGTGTTTGAAATGAAAATACATTGAGATGGCAGATCAAAGAATTGATGCACATATTTTTATGAGAGGAGCATGAAATTTGACATTATAGTGAAAACAAAAGTGAAGAATAAATAGTAATTACAAATAAAGCAAACATTATACAAACCTTCGCCTGACTGTTATGTTTGCCAGCAAATTTCTTTCTAGTGGCTCCTGAACTCGATATAAGGATTGATGAAAGAAAACTGTGCCATAAGGATTATCATTGGCAGGTATTATAATACTTGCCACGCCATCTAACCCAATAGCACCACCATTGGAGGCCTGAGTTAATTCTACACGGACAATCTCAAAGAGAAGAAAAGAAAAAGAAGTAATGCAGCTAGACAATTTGTGGTTTTTCTAACAATAATTACAAGCAAAGTATAACATGAAATTATAGCACCTTCCTGCCGGAACATTTCTTGTTTTCCATCATACATATTTCTAGAACAAGTCAAAATTAATACCATCTTCAAGGAAGATGTAAGTGCTTGACTTACTTCTTCTATTTCTGGAACATCATCAGCCAGGATTTCCAATAGTAGCATCTGAAAGGCTTCCCCAGGGGCAAAAGTAATATTGCCTGAGGCAACCTGCAAGTCCTCATCAGCAGGGTGTCCACCAATGGTAGCAACCCACTCAACAGTAACGTTACCAAGTGTCCCAGCATTGCGGATTACTGGCAGATTTATGGGTACTGATCCAGATTCAGGCTCCTCCACAGTAAATTCGGTCATCTGGAACACTGAAGTGCAGCACAAAGAGGTGTATTTCATTAACAGTAATATTTAAAATAAAAACACCATCCTAGTTACTGAATTATATATTTTATTTCACTTGATTGCATTCATTTGCACAATTAAAAAAATGTTAATCAGGTTTAAACTTCAAATTGAACTTTCAGTATCATTTTATCTGCAAATAAAATTGGCATGAAAATTCAGCCCCCACCCAAGAGTTTATTCCAACGTATCCATTGTTCAAGGCTAGCCATGATCTAAGTTTTTAGAAGACGGTCAGAAGGTAATTTTTCCCAGTGAGGAAAATTTTTATCATTTTTTATGTCACGTATGGAAAAAATGTGTCAACATATTCCATCTAAATTGTTTCAAATATAAGTCTTTCTTGTATAAAATCTTTAGTTGTTAAGAATGAAGTTAATGAATTATCCATGTGGAATTATTTACTTTTGTCAATTTCCTTTACATTTTGCTGATAAAATGGAATAACTGAAATAAAGTAGGGTACTAAAGGGAGAAAGAGTAAGTCAAATAAAATGGCTGGAAAACATACACCAGAAATACTGAAATAGAAAAAATAAATAGAAAAGATAAATTTCTAAAATGTCATTAAATTTTTGAAATTACCATTTTTTTCTCAAAACCTGTGTAATGAAACTATTTTTGGAAAGTGTCCACAATCCATTTTACTGATAATGATAGAAAGAAGAAAAACTACAATAACTAACAACCAGAACATACAAGAACGCAATTTAAGTCATATTTGTACTTTCCAATTTCCCCAGATATTTAAACCTGCTTTGCCTGATTATTTTGTAAAACAATGACACTGCACTATCTAAACAGGTTTTGGCATGTAAACTTAAGCTTCAAGCTATTGCAGAAATGCAACATTTAGAATAGATAAAAAAATACAAATTAAATTAAAATCCATCCCCATTAGGAGACTCCAAAATCCACCTTCGTCTCACAAAATCTTGATATATAAGTTGACTGAATGCTTCAATTTCGCTATATAAGGGCACCATTTGCCCTTACTTACACGTTTTAATTTAGTTTATCTTATTTTGTCCTTTACTGTGTTCATCCAGACTTCCCTTTTTGTATTCTGAAAATTTTTATTCCATTGCCCAGTAATAACTCACCCACAAATCAGCAGATTGCTACTGGACAAGAGAAAATATGCAAATAAGACTCATTTACCAAAGGATCCAAACGGGTCATCAGAAGCCTCAATGGTTATGACTGCCCTCGTCAAAGATCCAAGCAAGGCTCCTCCTGTCGTTTGATTCAGCAGCTGAACATAAAAGGACTCCTCAACTTCAGGATTGATATCATTAATTATATAAATTGGCACAGCTTTACTTGTTTCTCCTTCTAGTAAGACAACATCTGATGAGGCTACACTGTAGTCCTCACCTAGATTTGTACATGAAAAAATAACAAAACAATCAAAACACAGAAGAATATTAAGGCATTCTGGTTCATTATGAAACATCACTAATGTTTATCAGCACTAATATTTATCTGTTCTTTTTGCATTCCCTTGTGTTCATATGTTGGTGTGTTTTTTTGTGTTTTTTTTTTTCTTTATCTTCATACCCAGAAAATACAATTGTTTATTTCCTAGTGCCTTTTAGATATCTGGATGGATGAAAATAAATCTCATCTTGGCCAAAACAGAGTTTACACTGTCAGTCCAAGAAGCAATTACAAAAGGTCCATTATTATCTTCCATTGAGAAGATCACACAACTGTGACATTTCTATATTTGATTTCTGATAGTTGTCTGGCTTTCCAAGAGATAAAATGAAACAGAAGTACCTTTTTCAAAGGAGATTTTACTAAAGGACATAAGGTCACTCCTTCCCTCGTGGAGCTTTTCAGGGATCACCTGAGAGCTTTACCTTTCATTTGCAAAGTAAAAGTCTTCTTGAATTGTGCTTAACATTTGTCTGTTTCACAGAGGAGTCACCAGCTCTCAATTTCCCTCCAAGAAACTCAAATAAGCCATGTATGGTAGGTTGAAATATGTACAAAGGACTAAGTACTAGCTATATATACTACTACAGGATTTTTTATTTTATTTTATTTTTTTGAGAAAGTGAGTGGCCACCAGGGAAACAAACAGCCAATTCCTTTCCTTAGTTTTCTTGCTAGATTCTTCAGTGATGATATCTCTGAGTTTTTTTAAATTTGATGTAAGGTCTCTTCTATAGGACCTGAATTCCTGTCTCCTAAGTACACTCAGTAAGTATCTCACACTTTGGTATTTTTTCTACTTGTTTTACTAGACTGCATTCAATACACACTTGCTTGCTTTGGTTACTCGAAGCATACAGTATGCTCTTTCTGGTTTAACACAGAATGTGTATTTCTGCTATTTTGATTTCTTACCAGCTGTTGCAGTTATTGGCATAGCTTTGAATTTCACAGAAACATCTGCAAAAATTCCCCCAGTTCTGGTCACGTTAATGATTGGTCCAACATAATTTTCAGCAACTCGCACAGCTGAAGCTGAAAGCTGAAGTGTTCCAAAAGCATCATCATTGGCATTGATAATTACATGAGCTATAGTCTCACCCACTGATCCAAGACGAGGAGAATTTACAACTGAAATATAAAAAAAACCTCTTAGAGCAAGCCTGAAATGCCTCCTATATATGGCTATACTGTTCATATACATACACCTGAGTTTAGTGGATGGCCACTACTAGCTTTCAATAAAATTTTCATTTTAGATTTGGACAAAATATAACTACAAACTGCACAAGCATATTTTTGATGTTTGAATTATATTATGTCAGAAAATCCACATTCTTACTAACTTATTATTCTACCCTGCTGTGGAGCATACAAAACACCAGTTCTTTGAAGAGGTGAGGTACTAGCAAAATTACTTATTTATTTGTCCATAGGACAATAGAATTTTACACTAGCAATGATGAACTATAAGTAACCTTTCAGTTTCCCAGTAGAATTTTTTGTAGTGTTTCCCTTAAAAATCAAGATTAATGTGGGAGAGTCATGGGGGAGAGGGAAGGGAAATTAGGCATGCCAAGAAGCTCTTAAGCATAAATAAGGCTGTAATGACCTGAATTTATCTGATCGGGCAAACATCCTCTACGCTAAAAAGCCAGCATGAAGCTGCAATTCTACACCACTTAATGTTTAAAAGGCTTTTTTCGCTTTCAGTAAGTGCAACTAGCTTATTTCCTATCATTGTGCTTTACAGAAACAACAGGTGAGCAGGTATTAGCACACAAAACCAATACAGTAATACAGTTGGCCTAAAACACCTGGGATAAAGCAGATGCAGAAGGGAGAAAGAAATGTCCACCCCTGACAAAATTTTGTGGTAAAGGAAATATATGCTGACACACAGAATCTTCATACTTAATGTGAGATACTCTGACATATAACTTACAGGATTCTTAACTATACAGAGTTAGGCAGAGGTAAAATTTTACTGTAATTTCAATTGCTGCATTTTATCCTATTAAATATAAATATTAGCCTACATATTTAAGCTTTTGGTTTACATATGAAAGACACTTACTTGGCCGATCCTGTACTTTGTCGATCAAAACAGTATTGTTTAGCTCCACAAAAACAGATTCTGACCTCTCAGGATCATAATCATCCAAAATAGGCAAAGATATTGTGGCTTCGCTTTCATTGGCTGCGAAGATCACATAACCAGTAATGGGTATATAATCTTCTCCTTGTATTGCTCTAACAACATCAGGTGGAAGAAAGGGTGACTTTTCATCATCACCTAAAGTTCTGTATGTAACCACTACTGTACCAAGAAGACCACCAAGCCTTACTATTGTCAGGGAGATATTTTTTGTTTCTTCCTCAACTTTTATTGGTCTGTTTCTCTCAGAAAAGATGAACAGTCCATATGGATCATCATTAGCTAAAACTGTTAATGTTGCATTAGTGTGATTTCCAAGACGACCACCGGACACATTGATGATCAAAACTGAAAACACCTGATCCAGTTCAGGCACGTTGTCAGGAGAAACTTGTATGGTAATATTTGCTCTCACTTGGCCAACATCAAATGTTACATTCCCATATGCAGAGACCAGGTCTTCTGTAAGATCACAGACTATGACCCAATACAGAGTCACCTCAGACAGGGCCCCATGAGTTCTCACAACCTAAGTGGAAAACACAAAGATTTATGTATTTCTTTGTACTATAAGAAAGAAGAACATAAAAGTGTAAAATGGCATACAGCAAAGTCACAGAATCACAGAATATCCTGAGTTACAAAAGATCCACAGGGATTATCAGGTCCAACACCTGACTCCACACAGGACCACCCAAAATCAAATCGCATGTCTGACAGAGTAGTCCAAATGCTTCTTGAACTCTGGCAGCTCAGTGCTGTGACCATGTCCCTGGGGAGCCTGTCCCAGTGCCCGACCACCTCTGGGTGCAGAACCTTTCCCTAACCCCCAGCCTGACCCTCCCCTGTCCCAGCCCCATGCCGTTCCCTCGGGTCCTGTCGCTGTCCCCAGAGAGCAGAGCTCAGCGCCTGCCCCTCCGCTCCCCTCGTGAGGGAGCTGCAGGCCGCCATGAGACCTCCCCTCGGCCTGCTCTGCTCTGGGCTGAACAAACCCAGGGACCTCAGCCGCTCCTCATACTTCTTGCCCTCTAGACCCTTCACCACCATAGTAGCCCTCCTTTGGATGCTCTCTAATAGTTTATGTCCTTCATATATTGTAGCACACACAGTGCTAGAGGTGAGGCTTCACCAGCACAGAGCAGAGCAGGACAATCCCTTCCCTTGACCATCCAGCATTGCTGTGCCTTATGCTCCAGAACACAGTTGACCATTTTGGCTGCTAAGGCACACTGCTGGTTCATATTTCTCTTGCTGTCAAGCAAAACCCCCAGATCCCTTTCCATGGGGCTGCTCTTCAGCCTCTTGTCCCCAGGCCTGTCCGTACAGCCAGCATTGCCCCTTGCCAGGTGCAGAATCCAGCACTTCCTCGTTTAACTTAATTCCAGTCAACTGTGACCTCTCCAGACTCCAAGACTATTGAAAAATTATTGAGAGAGGTCTTGCAATGACATCAGCCAGCTCTTTCTGTACTTTGGGATTAATCCCACTGGACCCCATAGACTTATATGCATCCAGCTGGAGCAGCAAATCCTGCACAAGTTCAAAGTTGGCTGGGAGTTTATCATCATCACAGTCCTGAAATTCAGAGCTTTGGGTGTCCCCGAGCCCATCATTGGTGTTAAAGACAGAGGCAAAGAAGGCATTAACCTCTGCTTTATTGGCGTACTTATTTGTGAGGTTACCAACCTCAACAAGTAATGGATCAATGTTTTCTCTGCTCCTCCTTTTGCTGTTAGCATACTTTAAAAAAAGCACTTTTTGTTGTCCCCACAGTACTGGCCAGCTTCAACTCTGAGTGAACATCACCTCTGTAGTCCTTGTTCAACTGACCTTGCTTCCAATGCCCACAGATTTTCCTTTTTCGCCTAAATTCTAGAATAAGATCCCTGCTCAGCCAAGCTGGCCTTCTGCCCAGCTTGCTCAACTTCTGACTCTTTGGAATTGCCTGTTCCTGTGCTCTTAAGAGGTGTTACTTAACTAACCAGCACTGATGGACTCCAATACCTTCAAAAGCAGGTTCCAAGGGGACCTCACAAACTAGTTCACTGAGTAGTCTGAAGTCTGCTGTCTCCATAGCTAGGGCTGAACTTTTGCTGGCAGTTTTCCTCCTATTACCAAAGATTTTAAACTCAGCCATCTCATGGTCACTATGGCCAGGACAGCCTCCAATCACCACTTCACCCACAAGACCCTCACTGTTTACAAGCAACAAATCTGGAGGGCACCTTTCTTAGTCAGCTTCCAGAGTAACTGTACCAACAAGTTATTGTTAACGTGCCTCAGGAATTTCCAGTACCTGTTTGTATTGGCTGTATGGTATTCCCAGCTAACATCTGGGAAGTTGAAGTCACCCACAGGGACAAGGGCAGATGACCTAGAGATATCCCTTAGTTCATTATAGAATAATTTGGCAATGTTGTCCTCCTGGCTGGGTGGTCTATAGCAGACTCCCACAACAACTTCATCTTATTGTTATAACTTATTTCCATGTCCCTTAATCCTTACCCGGAGGATCTTAAGCATGTCATTGCCAACTGCAAGCTGCACACAATCCAGCCCCTCCATTATATACAGTGCAAAGTCATTGACATGATGAGTTAAAAATAAACTAATTTTAAAAACAGTGTAATCTTTATCATCTTAGCTTTGCTGTATTTGTTGTGTCATCAGCACTTACTTTAAAATATTCATACCTCAAATGTAAACAAGTAGAAGTAAATTTAAACTTATATAAAACATTTTAGTTTTAAGCTGAAAGATACACTTTAGAAAGTGAAGTATAAAATGTCAAGACAAATGTACATGATAAAGTTAAGTTAAAATGCTGTAGACCTATTATAAAAATATTGCAGAATGCTCTGTAAAATAGACATAAAAGAGGATTGCATAGCAATATGAGACCCAAAACTTTCTAACCTGCAACATAATATTGCTATCTCCATCTTCAGGCTCAGTTCCATTTACCGAGAGTGACTCAGTACTGAACTCAAAGACGCCATGAGCATCATCAGAAGCCTCAATAGTCACAACGATGTGGGATGCAATTCCCAAGCTGGCTGTAAGTGCAAGTGCCAAAATGAGTTATTTTTTTATACCATCTTTTCTTAAAAGCTAAGGAAGTTTGTTACAAAAAGCACACAGAAAAGCATAACTGGAATATTTCTGCTGTTTTGCATTTTGTGGTGTGTTTTTTTTTTGTTTTAAATGTGGAATAATTATCCACATGGATAAGGAACTCACTTTCAATAATGCAGTCCTGGCAGCCCTTCTATGGAACAACACTCCAAAGCAACATATAAAATGCAAATATTTTAAGAGAGGATCAAAAATAAAATTACTTGTCTAATTAAGGAAAATGAACTAGAATTTAGGGTAGGGGAGAGTTACGTGGTAAAACACAGTGTAAGCAGTGCAGACAGGACAAAAGCAGGTACTATTTTAACTGAAGCTGGAACAAAGAAAAAGCTAGTCCAGGAAATTCTACTACTGTAATGATCATCTTGTGTGAGATAACTTGCTGCTTAGAAAGAGAAAGAGCCTGGCATTTTAAAAAAAATCTGGAAACACAGAAGAGGAAACAACACTTCCCAGGAAGTTCCAAAAAGTGGTTAAACCACAGACTTACTCTCAGGTTCAAACTGAACTCCTTTGTATTTTCAAATAAAACAGAAAATCAGGCTGTCACTGTGGAATAAATTATTTGATTTCGATAATGGGTGCTAACACAATATTTTCAGGTCTCTAGGGTTTAATTCAAAATCCGCCATCATTAGCGTTTCCCTCATAGTAGGTGCTTTTGTTTTCATCTTATTTCTGCATATTGTATGTTTTTAATTTTCTCAAGATTAAATTATCTTTGTTTTCTGTATGTTGTGACAAAAATAGACTTCAAAAATGAAAAATAATCAAAGCATTCTTTTAGAAAAAAAAGAGCTAACACCACTTTTTATTAAGAGTATTTTTGAGATGCAGAGATCAAAGCATAAAGCAAGTGGCAAAAGAAAGTATCAAAACACACAGTCAGGTAATTTTTAAATTACCTTAAATTTAAAAAGTTTCTCTCCTCTTTGCTCTCCAGAAAATTTTACAAAATTTACAAACAAAGCTAATTTTTCTAACTACTTCTGGAATAACTACATTGTGTTCTATAAAAATACAGCTTTGAAGATAGAGAAGCTGTTATTTTCTGTATTACGGTTAGTATTGACTGTTGTTGAAATTAAGCCTTTTTTAAAATGGGAAAGAATGTTTTGACAGGACTCTATGATATATCTCAAACCACAAGCAAAATAACACTATGATAAACTGTGTCAGTAGTGTAGTTCATGAGGGATATTACAGTTAGCATAAAGAAATAAAGATTAATCCAAAATGCTTACCATGCTGATGGACAGTTGGAAGGAAGAAATCCATGTTCCCATCACCACTACCACTGCCATCATTTCTAAAGAGCTCAGCAACTTTAAGATGACAGACATACAGATATATACACATATATACATTTATAAATCAGAGCGCAAGCAAAGAGAAATTTAAACTATTCTGGACAACAGGAAAAAAAGAGGGAAGCACTCTAGGAAGGTATCAACTTTGCTTCTGAAAGTGTACAGGAGTTCTAATAAAGACTGAAATATTTACATATGCCACCTCTTACTTAATTTATGACATTGGAAATAGCAATGGGAAGTCAGAATGAAAGAAAACACATACACATAGTTTATCTTTCCTCTCTTTCCCTCTTTGTGTCCCCATTTTGTATTTCCCCTTTCTCACTCCTAACTGAGGCTTGTCATGGAGGAATCTAAATTGAAAAAAAAAAAAAAAAAAAAGGTAGGGGAGACGATAAAGTCCCTCAAGCTCCTTATTCTAATATTTTCTCACAAAGTGAAAATGTTGGGAAAATCTGCAGAAAACTTAACTAATGGGGGCTTCATAAGCTTTGTGTTTGTGTTGGAAAGGCCAAAAAGAAGGCTCATTTTAAAAAGGCTATATAGTTACTGGATTACTAAAGTTAGTTGTAAATTTTCTGTCACAACAATTTGAAAGAGAAAAGTTTGACTCCTTTTAACAAAACAACTATTCAACCAAAAAGACAAAATACGTGAAAAGTCTCAAGACTTTACCAAAAGAATCACTGAGACCATGTTGCACCATAGACACATACAATCATAGCAGAGAGCTGGATTAATTCAAGGAAATCTGATACATCCTCCCAGAAGGGACCACACTTGCAATTTCTGAATTGTTTAAAAAAATAACATCAGTTTAAAAAAAAAAAATCAATTTATGGCTGTCAGTGTTTCTAATTACTTTTCCCTCCAACAAGCTTTACAATCTCCGTTAAAATTTTTCTCAAATGGAAAAAAAAATCTGTAAGGTATTCAGGGGTTTATGTGGCAGCACCACTATGCTTTGCCGTCCCTTCAGACTAGCCCTTCAAACCAATAATTCTTTCAAGTGTTTGTCTTGTTCTTACAGACAGTTATCTACGAGCTACCTCTGCAGCTACAGCTCAGCAAACTCCCTATGGCCCTCAACATCCACAGCCTATTACTGCTATAATCCATTTGACCTATGTATTGCAGTTCTTCTGATTTCACTCATGTGGAAGAAAAAACAAAACAAAACAAAAAAAACCCAAAACAAACAAACAAAAACACAACACTTTGACTGTTTAGCCTTAAATATTTTATAAATATTCCATATTTTTGAAATGCAACATATTGCTAATATATTTTTGCATTATTTTAGTTCTCATTACCAACCATGAAGTTATACAAAGTGAAAAGCAGCAATTGCCTTTAGATGACCTAACAGATGGCAGTGATACACTTTCCCTAATACATGGTAATAATATACTTGCTATGGGATCTGGTTGTTTCCACCAAGGATTAAGAAAAGAACTGAGGAACAGTTCTTCCCTACGAAAAAAGACAGCTGTATGGGGGTGGGGATGTAGAGGTGCTTTTTGTTTGTTTTCAGAAATAACATAGAAAATAATGCCAAGAAAGACAAGATTTTTATGAACGAGTAGAGGTCATGAAAATACAACTAAGGGACTGATATATGTGCCTTACCTCCTCCCTCTGGGTTCAACAGCTCCACTTTAAACGTTTTTTCTAATTCAGGAATAGTATTATCAGTGATGTTAACAGTAATGTACTTGTATCTTTCTCCTGGCTGAAATTCCAGTGTACCCACAACAGCCTGCAATATAAGAGCTCTTCATATTTTTGTTCAAGTCTAATGTTTTCATCCATATAAAAAAAAGAAACAGAACCTTCATTTTGTCTTTTTCAAAACATCTACTTTTCCTCACTTAAGCTTTAAAAAAAAATCTGAAAAATCTGTTTTACAAAAGAAAAAAAAAAAGAAGAAGACATCTAAGTTGACATACTGGTGAGCATCTGCATTCATGTACATTTTTCTTATTTTTCTGCACAAATGATCAGTTGGACAAGCAAGTGCAGATACATGCAGGTTATTTTGCTAGGCATATACAAATCCCAGTATGTACAAGCATAATGTTAACCTGTACATGCACTTGAATAATATGGTCTGTAACAACAGCAAAACTCACAAATTGCTACACTGAAAACTCTGTTAAGAAAAAAAAAAAAAGTTCAAAACCAGAGGCTTTTCCTAGACAATGCAACTTACTGCAGAGAAAAGAATGGAGAAGTCACATGATGTATATTTTTAAGTGAATATTACATATCCATTTGCCACATCACCTTGTAAAGTAGTCTTTCTGTGAAAGAATCATAGCTGGGCTAGAGCAGTCAAACTGAAAGCTATCTCCACGATAAATAACTCTAATTAATTCCAAAACAATTATACCACCTTGGCAGTTGCCATACCTGATAATCTTTGGGACTGAAAGCTGTGACTGGCACTGTTCTGTATTCCACCAGAACTGTTCCAAGAAGGCCTTGTGCACGAACTACCAGTAATCTGACGTGTCCAGCTTCTTCTTTAATAGTAATATGGGGCACAGAAGAGGCTGGAAGAATCATTTTATCACCTGGCTGAGGAGGTGGCCCCACAGAGAACTGGAGCAGACCTGGAAGACAAGAATTACTACTTACATGGCTTTTCATAACAAATTTTAAAGATGATAAACAATTTAAATAAAGTGATTGATAACATATCTTGTGATGGTTCTGAAATTAAAAACCACATATACCAGTATACCCTTAAGCCTCAATCACACTATTTCCAGAGATGTGCTGTGTGCCTTACCCTCTCTCACTGATATTCTTGTCAGTCTTGATAAAAGGCACAGCACAATAATAAAACCTTCTCTTCCCAAAAGAGCCTCACAGGCCACGGTTTTGCGTATTTACTGGTACAAGACATATGGAGAAATGACTCTCATTGTCAGGAATTCTCATTTGATGAAAAACCTGGACAGGATCAACTACATGCAGAGCCTTTATTTGCCCTCACAAGAGAATCATTGCTTGTTTGGGCAGGGAAGATTTGAGGCCTTTTTGTAAAATTATAAAAGAAAACTAATTCAGTATTCATTCATGTATATAAACAATGAATTAATTCAAGTCAGATAAAGTGGAATATATGAGATTGCTTCCTCAACTATTACAACCAAGCAAAGTTTTCATCTGACTGGAAAGAACTACACAATAATCTGAAACAAAGCTGTATAATTCCCATCATTGTTACCGTATGGGTGGTCACTGGCTTTGATGCTGATATCAGTAGTTTCCTTTTCTGGATCTATACTTGCTCCACTGGTAGGAGTTGAACCTAGTTTCCCATCTCCAGACACTGCAGAGACTAATGTCACACGGAAATATTCATTTAACTCCGGAATGTCATCATCAATAACATGCAAATTTAACACCTAGAGAAGGACCAAATCATGGAGAAATCAAACCATGCAACATTCTTTGATTAGTCAGTCAGCTGTATCTGCTGTATAGTTCTGAAAGCAAAGGACACTATTTTTGCTCTCCACATAAATTCAACTAATTTCTAAGATAACATTTTATGTCTAGAATATGCTTTCCAAAAACAATGCTTCCAAGCTACTGGAAATGGAAGGCATATTTTCTGAATTGTTTCAAACTACATAAATAAGTGATAATAAATACTTGTTTGGTTGGTTTTGTATATCTTCACAAAAGCAGAGTTTAATTTCCATGTACTGAACATGAAATATCTGATAAATTTTAAAATCTTTTTGAAATTATGCTTATGAAGAGACATTACAGTGATTAATCCAATTTAGAGAGCAAATAAATTGAGCTTATTATACCACCTGACACTTTGACCTGCAGATCATACGATTTACTAACATAACCTTGCTCTAAACACGCTAACACATTCACTTCAGAAAATTCCATCTTTCTTTATGTTTCGATATGGTCGGACAAACATATAGAAAACATTTAAGTAGCTGATCATATTTAGAGGCATGGTAATGAGTAGATTACAAATGTCAGTTGAAAGTCCCTTAGGATATCCCACCTGAAGAGCAGCTTGCTACCAGCCCGTTTCTTAGAGCCATGCACATTAGCTCCTCTGTATGTATGCAGTAAATTGGACCAGTAAGCTGTGTAGCAAGAGCCTACATCAGCCATTTTCTGCCACTAGATAGAGTAATGTGGGCCTCGTCTATGTTGCCATGCTAGAAAAGCTTTGGAAATTTCTGCTATATATGATTGTATGAAATGCAGTAATATCATTTCACAGAGAAATAACGCTGAATGAACAAACTATTATAACATGAATGAACTATTTTCAGATACCACACCCTTTTGCCAGTCATCACATTATCCAGATTCACAGTTCTAGTGAAGTCACTGGGATCCCTGCAAATGACTTCAGCGAATTTGAGTCCACATGGACTTCTGCAGCCTGATATAAGTGAAACTGA
This sequence comes from Anser anser, assembly GCF_964211835.1. Lineage (NCBI taxonomy): Eukaryota > Metazoa > Chordata > Aves > Anseriformes > Anatidae > Anser > Anser anser. Next base: position 31,562 of record NW_028153617.1, on the reverse strand, counting down.
GGATGGTATTTTCTACTCACAATTCATCCTTATTATACAAACAATAATAGAAAGTGTATGTTGTTTCTACAGTACTGTGGTCCCGCACCACTTCTTCAAATAAATTTAACAATTCTGTGCTGTACATCAGGATTGAATTCATTGAAACAGATTATTTTTATTTCTATTTCTAGCACACGCTGTTTATTACCCCAGAATTTTAATCATAGGACAGCCCACGTTGGATGGGACATCAAAAGATGAAGTTCAATGTTTCATGGAAAAAAAAAAAATAGATGAAATAATCCAGCACCATGTTCAACTGCATCTTAAGCACCCCTGGTGATGGGAATTCTACCATAGAACCATACATTGGTTTGGGCTGGAAGGGACCTTAAAGCCCACCCAGCGCCACCCCCTGCCATGGGCAGGGACACCTCCCCCCAGCCCAGGCTGCCCTCAGCCCCATCCAGCCTGGCCTTGGGCTCTGCCAGGGATGGGGCAGCCGCAGCTCCTCTGGGCAGCCTGGGCCTGGGCCTCACCGCCCTCTGAGGGAAGAATTTCCTCCTTCGCCCCCTCCCTCGCCCTGCTGCCCACGCTGCTGTTGGTGCAGCCCAGGGTACGGGTGGCTTTCTGGGCTGCAAGCACACATTGCCGGCTCATGTCGAGCTTCTCATCAACCACCACGCCCAGGTCCTTCCCCCCCCAAGGGGTGCTCTCAGTGCTTTCTCTGCCCAGCCTGTGTTTGTGCTTGGGATTGCCCTGGCCCAGATGCTGAGGTCGGGACAACCCGACCCTGTCCCTAAGGAAGTCGTTCCAGTAGTTGTAAAAAATTTCAAGACAAAACCTCTCCCACTCTATCTTTGTACTCTTTGCCCTCTGTCTTCTCCTGTGGTTTCTTGAGAAGAGAGAGCCTCTGTCAACTCTGGAGCTGCCCTTTAGGTACTGTAATAATGGGATCAAAGTCCCCTTCTAAAGGGTGAAAAGATCTAACCCCTTGAGTCTTTCCTTAGAGGACAGGTTCTCCAGCTCTTTGATCATCTTTCTGGCCCTCTTTTGGACCTCCAGTCTGCCCACATAATTTTTTAATTGTGGGCCTCTGTAGCTTTGAATTCCTACTCTTCAGTGTATCCTGGTATCCTGGTATTTCTTTTTTCTTTTTCTTTTTTTTTTAAACTAATTCAGATAAGGAATTTCGTAAGACTTTTAGAAAGCTTTCTCAGAAGCAGCTAAAGCTTCCCTTATGTATCATTTCTCTTTCTCTCCCCCAACTCAGAGATGCAATTCTGATTACCAATTTCAGGTGTCTCTAAGGCCAGAATATTGAATAATTTCCTTATGTTCCAGTTGCTCGCACACTTTATGCAGAGGAATAGATTAAAGCAGACAGTAATCATTTCAGGGAGACTCAAAAACAGCTATTGTTACAAGAACACCTTTAATCTCCTGTTTCTGATTTTGAATTTAAAAGGAGACAGAACCTGGATAGCCTTGAGTGCAAGAACAGCAATGAATCTTACTATTGCCTATTTAATTGTTGTGGACATAAATTTGAGTTACAACACTCAGATCAAACCTGATCATTTTCCAATTTCGAAAGTACATGGACTATCTACACTTTTTAAAGTATATGTACACATACACATAAATACAGTTAATATTTTTTATGTATATGTACATATATCTAATATGTACATGCACACATGGTGACTTTTGAACTGACATATACACAGAGCTACAAATAACACTTTCTTGTTGTCAGGGATGGAAAAAAAGAAAGAAAGAAAATATATATATAACAAAAAAATAACAACATAAAATAACAAAATAAAAAATAATAATAAGAAAAGCCATGTGAAGTAAACACTCTCTAGTATGCAAACCAGCCAAGCACCCTCAGAAGGTATTTTCCAGGAGGTTTGTAAAGGACAGGATGAATTGTTAATAGGAAGGTAGGGTTTACCTCTGATCTCTGCCAAGGAACGAATGTGATAGTGCCACTGCTATTAGAAAAATCGGTAACAGAGTAATTAATGCCAGTGGAATCAACCTGTGAGATAATGTACTTTATATACACATAGTCTAGGGCTCCCCTTGTACGCTCCACAACACAGGATATAGTGGAACCTTCATCAGCAGTCTGGAAGAAAGCAAAAATTTGGAACGTTTATTACTGTCAAAGTAAATCAAGGCAATTTCATTAAATAACACGAAAATATTTAATGCCAGACAAATGTTCAAGTAAAAAATTGCTGTCATGTTACTTTCAGCTCTTTTGGAGTGTTAGGAAGCTGAAACTGACCTTGATGCCAATCAGAACAATCCTAGTGGAATCTGCAAAAGTCTGATGCCTCCCTGAGGACTATTAAGGTAACAAATAACAATACACTGCAGTTCGTCCTGGACACAACCCCTTTCCTAAAACTATGCGTCAGAGACAGAATCAATATGCTTGAAATGTACCTGTCGAAAGCAAATGAAACTATTGCTTTATAATAACGTCAATATTGTAATTTTCCTTAGCAATAATTTAAAGAAAGATTTGGATCAGCACTTTCTCTAACCAGACACACTATGGATAGAAATAAACTATACCATCATCATTCAGAAAAACAGATTTTTCTCTTCTACTGTCCTCCTTACAATTCTGTATCTTCACAGATAACATGACTTCTGCAGCGACAACTTCACGTCTCTGGAATGAAGCTTTAATTGGTACTGACCTTCTATTTTAGAAAATAACGTTCATAAAATTAACATAGAAAATAATTTTATCTGAAAGTTATTGGAAAGGTTAAAGCTATCTTATGCATTAGATAAATTTCAGGGCTGCTTTGTAAGAAAGCATAGATACTGTGTGTGACTTCAGCTGCCTAGTAGACAGATATGCACAGTTAAACTACTGGTAAAAAAATGCTGTGTTCCTGCATCACCACTAAGAGCTCTAATACTTCCCTGGTGAAATGGACATATGATAGGTGCAAAACAATTACCGTGCCATATAATTATTTTTTTTCTTCATGGTTGGCTGATGATCTGTGGCATCACAGCGTATCAGAGGTACTTGAACCTGAAGGAATCTATTATCATAGCATATGGTAGGCACACAATAAGCAAACTGAACCAAACTGAAAACTAGTATCACTCAGGCAAGACAGTTATTTTAAAAACATCATAAGCACTTTGATTAAAAAAGAATGTAATTAAAGCTCATAAGAGTTCCCAAATGAAAACTATATTAAATTTTTTTTTCCACAAAATAATCCAATACCAGTAGAGATAGCTATCATGTTATTCCCCCTTATAATTGATTAAAGAAGTAAAGAATGATTTATGTTTATTTCAAGCCTCCTCAAAAAGTAGCAAGTTTACACTCTGCATATAGAATGGATACCACTGAAAAAAGATTTCATCTGTTAAAACTAAAACAACAAAAAAAACCACTACTAAATCAACCAACTGACATCAAACATATGCAAATTATAACTTAGTTTATGACAGCAAATGAAGGTGGAAAAATCCATAACACTTTGTCATTGCATGATCTCTAGTAAAATTATCTCAAACACATCATGTGACACAGAAAACTAAAATAAAAATCTTTGCAATAATCCATTCTCAAAAAAAAACCAGAGAATTAAATCTTACATTTTAACTGGTAACTCAAATGTAACAGAAGTGAAGGTAAAATATTTTTCTAGAAAAAAAAAATTAAGCCTTAGTCTTCAGTTTATATAGTAAACTAAATTTTCTTAACCATTTTTTTCTTTAGTTTTTTAAAATTATATAGTAAATCCCAGTGGAACTGAGGTTGTATTAACAGAACATATGCATCTCCAAATCCTAGGAAAACTTTGCTTAACCACAAAAGCAAACACTGCAAAATCTAGGGTTTGTTCAGGTCACTTGGTCCTGCCATTTAGCTTTCTGTGCCTGAAATATCACCTACAATTTCCATTATGACCACCTTACCTCAGGGATACATGCTCCAGTGAAGCCAAATAAACCATTAGCATTATCACTTTTCTGTATTCTTAATCTTGCTGTGGTGTTTTCTTGTGAAATTCGAGCTCCACCACGCACAGAAATGAGCTTTAGTATGAATAATTCTTCTCCTTCTTCCTCTTTGTCATCCTTTGCAGACACGATGAATGATTTATTGGCCTCTCCTTGCCAATACTCCAAATACCCAGAGACAGGGTGGACATCACTTTTTGCAGGAGTTGCATGAAGTTCATAGATCTCTGCTCGTGTCAACTTACGCTCATAAAGCCTTACATCCTGCATTAACCCTGTGTACCTACTGCTGCCGTTGATTCCTGCTCCAATTCTTACTATTCCTGGACCTGAGAAGGAAATTATAATTTTTTCTCATGTTATTGTATTTGTATGAAACAGTCAGCAACTGACTACCTGTTTTTCTTAAAAACCAATGGTAAACTGTTCATTGTCCCTGGATGAGGAATCATATTGATCTTGAGATCCAAAATCAGGAGGTTCCTTGAGCCTCATCTCAATGTTACAGGTAAGTCCTCACAGGCCAAACAATTCCATCCTATGCTGTCCAAGTTTTTCATCCTATTAGTTCTAGCAGCACATTATCATCATCCCTCATTTTTATAAGTCTTAGAGACTTGAGGCTCCCTCTTTCCTCCACAGATTTTCAGAGCAGAACTGCAACCCCTTTTAGCCCTTGTTTTGCTGAACAAATCCTACTTTGTTTCCCTCTGCTAGGGCAGCTGATCCATTCTGATGATACTCATGATTACTGCATTAACCCTTCTGGACATCCATTTCATCCACCACACTGTAATTCCATGCAAATTCCAAACTCTTTTTACAACAGCATTTATATTTCTCTGTCTCCAAACTATAGGATCACAGCTGCCTCATATTCATTCCTACTCTATCCTGTTCTGTGCCATGCTATGCTCTTGTGCTAAAACACACACATCAGCTGTTTTCAGTTGCCTTTCAGAAAACGAAAGAAAACAAACAAACAAAAAAAGCTGTGCTCTTCAGTGTATTGTCATACATATGACACTGAGTGGCAGTTGTAGAGATGAGCAACCACAGGAACTGATAAAAGTCCCAGGGCACAAAGTGGAGGATGCTGAGAAAAACTGGGCTGCTATGCACACCACTGTGTATTACCCAACATTCAACGGAGAGAGATGACATACTTGCCTTACTATTGCATTATCCCCAGACACACGCCATCCCCACTAATAAAGAAAATTTACAGCACAGACATATCCTTCTAGCAATAAAAGCATAATTGCATTTCACATATATTTGTTCTAGAAACCGAGGGAGGGAAAAAAAAAAAACCTCTCAGCCTCTCAGCTTAGCTACAGTACTGCAAGTGTGATGGAAATTACTAATTGCAGAAGTACTATTCTTTTTACAAATGGAAAATTTGATTTCTTAAACTTCAACCTGGAATTTTAAAAGCAGAAATAAAATAGTACACCATACAATTAATAGTCCTCTACTCTCACTCAACATCGCAGCAGTTTGAATTTTTTAGAACATTCACACAATTTCCATAGGCTTTCTGAAAATCCTCAAAGAATTCTTATCCATTCCTTTCAATTAACTTAACAGATATAATCATTTCAGTGTATTTCTTCCACCTTTGAAGTGGCTAGACTATGCATTTCAGAGCTTTATATATGGAGAAAAATAGCAAAGGCTCACCATCAAGAATTGCTTCTCCTTTTAGACTCTTCATTCCTCCCAGAACTAGAATTCCATCAACGTAAAATTCAATTATACTTTCATCCAGAGTAATCAGAACGTGAAGCCAAGTATTCTCATCCAGGTATTTCATGACTGATGTTTTAGCCATGTATGTCATATTGGACCCTAATGCTGTATAATGAAGCACTACAGAAACATGAGAATCATTTGTCTGAATTTTCACACCATAATATAAAGTCCCATTATCGTTATCCTTTTCAACTATATAGCCATCTGTACTGACATTAGGAATTAACCAAGCTGAAAATGTAAAATTGGTTACTGCATTATTTCCATTGTTATGGGTATTCAGGACCGATAATGCCAAATGCATCCTCTTTTCCACTGAAATACAGAGCGTCTGTTCCACTGTGATGGCGCCTCATGTGGGGCTGTGATTGTACTGAGCTTGGGAATGATCCAAGCAACAAGAAATCTACCATTGATGGCAGTCCAGCTTGGAAGGTACTAGACAGTATTTCCCAACCTAGTCGGACAACACCAAAGGTGCCTTGCTGTCTCCAGATGGTGAAGTCCGTAATATAGGAAAGGTCATCTTCAGAAAGAGTATCTTCCACTATCTCTCTGTCCTGGCTCTCTGGATCTATAACAAACACTCCAAAAGGGTCATCATTGAAAGGGATCATGACAGTTACAGTAGGACTGGTTTCAGATAACTGACCACCAGGACCAGGAGACCCACCTGCGTAATAGAAGTTAGAGTAAAAGTTAATGATTAAACAACACACTCAGAAAAAAGTTTCAAAGTACTTTTTTTTTTTTTTAATAAAACAAGTTTCTAAAAAAACCTCAAACCCTCCTTTAAGATCCTCTGGACTTATAGCAAATGATCTAACTTGAAAATTACATAGGTTAATTGTATTATTCTTAAAACACTGTGCTGATGTAATTTCAGTAGAAAACAAACCCACATGCTATTTTTCAGCTGTAAAACACACAGATGTCTTTCAGGTGAAACATGACAAGGTCCATCTTTTCTTAATTAGCCAATAAGGTAGGTTACCTTTGATTCGTCTGATAAGCATGGGGGCCAAATTCAATTCTTGTATTGCTCAAAGACTTACAGGAATAGAGAATGGCAAAATCTTGCCTGTTGCCTCTGATACAGAAGTACATACACCTTGCAGAAACAGTAACCAGTTGTGTGTTAAAACTGCTGCCCAGTCCTGGTGTTAGTCATCTATCTTTGCACAGTAAGAATTCATGATATGAAGATCATGTTGTGAATGGAGAATCTCCGTGTTCAAAGTGTACAGTGATCTACCTGTTATAAGCAGGAAATCTTTTGTACATCCGTATGGACTTCACTTACAGGAAAGGCCAACACACATTTTCACTTGTATCAGAGCACAGAAGACCATGAATAGTACTAAAGTGGAATTAATCCAGATTAGGAAATGTGTCCAGTAGCAATTTAAAGTTGTAATTTAAGTCATGTGAAGTGGTAACTACAAGTATTTTACCTCCTCTAGGGAAACAAACAAACAAAAAAGCAACCTCTATTATGGTAGACACACATAACCTTTAATACCTTTGTTATTTCTTTGTTAGTATCTTTGTTTTATATTTTGTGCATGGAGATCTATGTATCTGAAATTCAGAACTCTTGGTTTTTGAAATGAAACTTCTGAACTTTAAGAAGTTTAATTTCAAAAACCAAGAGGCATCCCTTTTAAAGTTCAGATCACCAAAATGTGTTTAACAGTAATTCGGGAACTGAGTAACTCTCTATATATGGAAATCAAGATTAAATGAAAAATAAGACCTAAAACCTTACCAGAAAAGCATAGGATATCAAGACATGATTCAAAGCAATGCTCTTTCTAGTGTTGGTTTCTTTTTGATTGATTAAACATAACTCTTTTCTACCAGATATGAAGGAAATGGTGATATGGAAGACAATACCTGAAGCATTCACCAACTTTAGAATGTAAAATTCATTGAATTCAGGAATTCTATCTGAAATGGCACGTAGTGTTATTGACTTCGACCTTTCACCATCCATGAAGCACACAGTCCCATAAGTTTCATAGAATTCTTCTCCTGGCTTCAGTGCAGAGTTATTATCAAACAACTGCCAGGTCAAAGAAACATTGCCGAAGTGTCCTCTGTGTCTCAAAATCCTGTTCAGTGATACAGAAAGAATGAGAGTCCTGGCAGGCATGCATCAGCGTTGAGTAGAAAAGGAAAATGTGGAGACTCCTTTTACTGTAATCTTCCTTACAGTAAGAAGTAATATACTATGTAATATAAAGTAAAATACTAATATACTACAACTGTTCCATGAAGCCTTCCTTTTAAAGGCAACCACGTTTGCAGTACAATTCTACTCCCGGAATACGTACTTTAGAAAACAGAAGTAGCATACGCAGGTCCATGCAGAATACTACTGTGAAGCTACACATCACTGTGTCTTGTAATTCCAATTTATAATAATAAATATGAATGCATAATAGTTCAGAAAGTTAACATTAAAAATTAATATACTTGGACACTCTTAGACAGGAAAGAGAATCATCTACATTTAACCACAAACGTTTCTCCTTTCAGTCATCAAGTCTACTTAAACTTTTTCTTACACTTGTATTAAATTAGAATTACATTCTGAATTACATTCAGTTTTGAAATGTAGCATGTAAACAAAGAAGTAGCTTCTGAATATAAACCTGTTCCTCTGAAGAGCAGGCACAGCTTCTTGCAGTAGGGTTAATTACCAATTACTGAGGGAACATTGTCATAATATATGCATTTTATAACACCCTCTGGGATAAGATGCTGTTGTTACTCCAGCAGATGATATTTGCAATAATACAGAGGTTGTATTAGTAGAACGAGTAGCTATGCCTTATTGACAGCATTCTGACAATATAATTTTGTATAGGACTTCTCTGAAAAAACATAAGAACATAAGAAAATGTTAGAGCCACAGTACTAAGCCAAGCTGCTTCTGGGATTTGTGGATATCTTCAAAATCTGTTACCTACAATAGCCTAAAAAAGTGACCAGTGACCTAAATGATTGTCCTGAGTACATTTATAGCTAGCTATCTAATAAACGACTTCATGATGGTGAAAACCTATTTTTAATGGGTGTAGGAGCTCCTAAAAATACCAGTGATGATATGTCAGTGCTTTGTGTATGTTGACTATGTTCATTTACAGAAACAAACAAACAACAACAACAACAAAAACACACAAATTGCATTACGTGATACATTTTTATCTGAAATCTTTTAAGGTTTTCATTAGCTGAACTAATTGGTTGCTAGGAAATGTATGCCATCAGTGGACTGGTTTGCGGATTGGATTAACTTGTCTGTGGGAGTTTGATATTTCTATGGTAACAGTTTCTTCATTCTGCTGTGATATTTGATCTGTGTCTGATTGTCTGTTCCTTTTCTTCCTCATTAGTCTGCCTTAATCACAGTGAATGAGCCCAGGGGCAGAAATGAATTTGTGCCGCTCACTCTAATTAGAGAGAGGGGAACCTATGGGACGGTCGTCATAACTTTTGAGGTGAGTTTATCCAAAAGACTTCATACAGTAGTCTGTTGGATTAAACTGAGAGGCTGTAATCATAATTTATTGAAGTGTTTGCAAAAGGGGAAGAAGGACAAAATACCTACATCTACATTAGGTAGATCTGTTTCATAAAAGGGATTCATATTAACCGTCATATAGAAAATACTGTAATTATCTGACTGTTTAATTGACTGTTTAACGTTAAGAGGTACTAGAGAAAACCGAGTATATTCTGTCATTTAGAAAGGTACGTGAGGCAACATCAGTATGTATTACTAGAAAATAATGCATATTAAGTATGTAAGAAGTGTCTTATCTAAGTTTTTTTAATTTTTTTAAAAAATATTTATTTTACATACAAATATTCAAGTGAGTCTTTAATGATTATCCCAACTTTGAACTGTGAGTGCTCAGGATTTGGTGAATTTCTGTATCTATAATCATCTGTATCTTGATCTCTATCTTGAATCCCCTGCAAATGAAGCTTTTGAAATAATTAATCATGTTGAATACTTATCCTGTTATTTACATATGTGATTTGAATGTGATACAATTACTGACTTCATTGCTTTCTTTTTCTTATCTAGCTCAGACTCTATTATTTACTTTAAAATTATATATAAAATCTTTCATATAGATATTTCTGTACTAGTTGCCTGGTCCTATAGGGTAAGGCTTTAATCTAGACCTCAAAGCTTTAGTCTAGACCTGTCAAAACCAGAAAAGCTTTGCACTGGATTTTATTAATACTAAATATAGCATGAATAGTTAAAGTACTGAATATGATTCTCTGTGCAATTTTTTGCAAATATGTTTGTTTTAAGGTACAGTAAATCTTACTCTCTGGACAATTACTTAGGTCTGTCTCACATCATTATATATGTATGTTGAAAAATAATTTACAAAATGTTCTAAAACCAAAAAATCCCATATGACCTTTAAGAGGCTTTGTAGTATTTTGAGTTTGACTGTTAAATTTAGTATCTTTAATATCACAAGTTAAGATAGAAGGGACACAAAACCAGTAAGTACTATTACTTTGTCTTGGAATTTATTATGAAATACTATTGATTCAAACTGAATTTGCATGAATATCCTTTCTGTAATATGAAAGAGTCAGTTATGCATCAGAATATACTAAAGAGTCCCCATAGGCCTATATGGAAGTAGTTTTCTTCCTCTTATTCTGGAAATACGGGATTTCTTCAGAGTGGTTGTTCTGACTTACACTGTCTGCCAGAAAAGAGCAGATTTTCACAACTGAATGTTCATGTAAGTTGTAAGTTGGAGATGGCTGAACAGATAGTCATTTGTTATGCAAGTCACACTGCATATTGGTTATTGTACTTGCACTGGATTTGTATTCCTGCTTTATAGACTTCTCATCAGACAAATCAATTCTTTGCAGATAAAAGATGGTCCAAACCCAGCTGAAGAAGACCTAAGTCCAGCTAAGGGAAATATTACATTCACACCTGGGAGATCAAAGCTGATTTATAATTTAACAGTGCTTGATGATCAGGTAGGAACAAGCTGACTTCATCTTAGGCTTTGATACGTAGAAGGTTAACTGAAGTTCTGGAAAGACTTAGAGTAATAAGTTACAAAAAGGCTTGGCTTAAATAAGGTTAAAAGCAGTTCTATTTGATGAAGTGATGTTAAATTTTGGCTCTCTGGTCTATTATTTTTACTCTTTCCAAGCTCCCTCTTTAATTCTCATCAGTGAATAGTTTTAGTTTATGTGCATATCCTGGCTGAGCAGACATGTTATCTTTGTCACTAAAGAAAGAATATTACACATTGAAGATTCACAGGGAAAAGGCAGATTCAAAAATATTTTTTGTCGTTGTTTGTTTGTGGTTTTTTTTTTTCAAATATGTTTCAGGGTAGAAACATATTTGAAAAAATCCTAAAAATAGATGAGATTCCTGAAACAAACATGCAGTCTTGTGGAAAGCATGAATACTAGGTGATAATTAACATTTTTCTGTTTTCAGATTGGCCAATTGAAAAAAAAAAACAACACACACACAAAAAAACCAAACCAAAACAAAAAAAAAACACAACATAACTCATAGGTTGTGAGGCTTTCTTTTTATCTCAGAGTAAACAAAACATTCTTCTAATTTGCAACTTGTGATTTTCCTTTTTTCTTACCTGCACTTTTCTTTTGTGTTTTTCTTTTCCTTTATAATAAGCTTAAGAGGGAAAACTGAGACATCAAAATAAGTATATATGATGCAAAACAACTTAGTAAGAAATTCATAAGAAAACAATAATGGTGAAAGGTGTGTGTCTCAGAAGTGAGCACAGAACTGTAAAGCAGCTTGTTTCCTTTTTACTCTTAGTTATAAAAAATGTCCTTCCACATTTCTACTGATACTCTAGTGTTAAGAGGCTGTGCCAACCTGGGGTGCTGAAGTGTAGAAACATCTCTTTCCAATTCAATGTAATATTTCAGTGACTTACACACAGAAATAAATTATTAGGGTCTTTTCTCTTGGGAGGATGTGATTTTATTTATTTTTATTCTGAGAAATGCTCTCAAACTTCTGTTTCTAAAAGTTTGATCTGTATTTGGTGTGTCTAGTCAACGTCTTTCCACTCTTTGAAAGTCTTTCACAAGTGTATGTGAAAGATGAATTTTGCACAAAAACCTTTATTGATGATGATGATGATAGAGTTCACAAGAATCCAGTAACACTACTGTCAGAACTTAATTTGAGCTTTTAGGATCTGAGTTAGGGAAACCAATGAAACAAGTATTTTTCTGAATTGTGCAGCCTTACAGAAGGTAGGGGACTGCAGTTCTGATTTCCACAGCTCTGCATTTATAGTACTTTTCCTGTGCAGGTTTCCTTTTTAAGTATAATTGCAACTTTAAGAGAAAATTAAAGAGGCAAGGCAGCACTGGAAATCATTTATACTATTATATTCGAAGTTTGACTCATGTATTTATTGGTCAATCATGATGTAATTGAAAGCTCCACAATGCCTTATTTATGTAGGATACTAAGATTTTATCTGCAACTAAAATGGCATGTACGTTCTGACTGTCAAATGCGTATTTTTGTACTGCAAGACAGTATATGAACTAGTGAACTAAAACAAGCGTAAGTTAACATCAATTTTAATAAGATAAAATAGGAAATAGTAGTGTAGGAGAGAGGTGACAGAGAGCTTGCAAATCTCACGCTGGAAAAAAAAACAAACAACCTGCATCAGTCAATAATATTATGCAAGTTTAAGTGCCACAAGTCAAACAAGGGACAAAATTGGCCTCAGCTACAAAGACAGCGGCGTGCATACCCTTTGTGCCCTGAAACAGGATCTAAGGGTGGCCAATTAACAAATGTGTAAAAAGAGAAGAAATATTGGACCACAAGGAATTCTGAACTTTTTTTGCTCAGTAAACAGAACTACATGGAAAGGATTCATCAGCCCTATAACAAAGCAATGCCATTAGTAACACATAAGCAATTTTGTTGTGGAATTTATCTCAGAAGCAAATAATACTGTTTTTTCTGAGAGTCCACAACAAGAATGAGATGTGAGGATCTTATGTAATATTTAAATATTTCCTTCTAATCTCTCTGTATTAATAAAATAATGATATTTTCCAGTTAAACAGACTTAGCCTATCAAGACTGGGGAATAAAATGTAATAATATAAAGTAAAAAATATTAAATTCTGCAATTCAAGGCTTATAAACCCTTCTTTTTTGTCTGCTGCATCAGTTATTAGAGACTAAAGAGCTAAAACTAAAGTGCAGTTCTAAACAAACCACATGTAGAAATGCCAAAGTCTAATTAATAGATAAGCATCAGCAAGCACATTCTCAGAGCTGTGACTGAAGCTGTGCTGGGAATGTGAGTCTGTCTGAAAGTAGGAACTGTTCTTTTTCCCGTTGAATAGGAACAAAAGGGCCAAGGTAGGTTGTGTTCATATGTTGTTCCTCTGTTCTTTCAGGCATGCATAGATGTAAAATGGTGTTAACATCAGCAAATAAAGATGTCAGACTAAATAACTGTCAGGAACACTTGTGTCCAAGCAGAGCAACTTCCACAAGTTGAGTTTGGATCTCCTCACACTCTCTAGTTGGAAAGATAGAGCTTCATCTGATTCTTGCCTAGTTTTTGTTTGCCCTTTTTTTTTTTTTGTCTTTTCCCACTTTTTCATATTTCCATAGCATAGAAGTATGTCTTAGAAAATGGAAACATTCAGTTTTGAGAAGGGATTTTCAAAGTTGCAAGCGAGTTTCTTTTTGCCTGTTTATTTTAATGTGAAAAGGGTTGTAATGTTTGTATTATTTCCCTTTATTGCTAAATATACATAACATATTTCTAAGTAAGTGTTCTGCATATATTTGAAATGGGACTTACACCCTGTTGCTACTATTATTTTTCCAGATACCTGAAAATGATGAATTGTTTGTTGTTCATCTCAGGAGTGTGGAGGGAGGGGCTGAAATCAACACCACAAGGAATTCTGTTCAGATTAATATTAAGAAAAATGACAGCCCTGTGCGATTTGCTCAGAGCACTTACATGGTGCCTGAGGAAGTCGAAATGCTCACAATTCAAGTGATTCGTGGTAAGGATGACAGTGGAAAATTAATTGGACCTGATGAATGTGAAGTCTCCGTCAGTTACACCATCATAACTGGGAATTCAACAGCACATGCGCAGCTCAATTTAGACTTCCTAGATCTTCAGCCAAATACAACTATTGTCTTCACACCTCTAGTTCATGAAGTATATATGAAATTCAAGATCCTTGATGATGCCATACCAGAAATTGCTGAGACCTTCCAAATTATGCTCCTTAAGGACACGTTACAGGGAGATGCTGTTTTGGTTAATCCATCTGTTGTTCACGTCACCATCCAACCAAATGATAAACCCTATGGAGTGCTTTCAATCAACAGTATCCTGTTTACTCAAACTGTTATCATTGATGAAGACCAAATTTCAAGGTACTACAGATCTTCAAACAGTATCTCGTCATGTTAAGGGATTTGTTTGGCACTGTAAAGCATCCTTAGGATTTCACTGACAGTAATTATAAAATCAGTAGTGAAAAATTAATATAGAAATCACCTACTGTGTAATTATTATAAACGATATAGAATTTTCAAGGGAGAAAATGTCTAATTATGCAGAAGTATTTTAATATTTATGAACTATATATGAGAACTGTAAATATTTAATGACATTATCAAAATACTGAAAAACCCTTAATCTAAAAGATGGATCAGTGAAGTTGTGATGCGGCCACACACCCATTCATACAAGTGGAAAATATATTTCAGGCTTCCTTTCCCAGTAAATCTTTGTCTATACTGTATTTAAAGTCAGTCTCTGGTTAAAAAATGGTGGTGAGTGTCTTCTGTGAAGTACTGAATACCCATAGACTTCCAAAAAAGTTAAATACATGTAATTTTACAGATAAATTAAAAACAAATCTCCACACACATCTTTACAAGCAGAACTAATATCTATACAATATTGCCAGTTTTAGTAAAAATGTCCACTGCTAGCTAGTGATGGTGGTTCATCCCCAGAGAAAGAGGTAATGTATCAACCTATGATTTTATGAACAATTTCTAGTATGTAGAGCCCAGCACTTCAATATTCACTTTTTTTTTTTTCTTTCTTATACACAGATACAGGAAACGTGACATTTCCATAATCACAAATATTGATAAATTATATTTCAGTGCATAGGCAAATAGTTGAGTCACTTTATTTTAAATAAAATCATTATTTAAACACTCATGCCTGACAATTGTATTTTGATATAGTCCATAAAACAGTGTAGAAATTTAGTTGAGAAAAAGTTTTCTGAAATTTAACATCTTTCCTGAGAAAAAATATAAACATGCCAACTTTCCTCTTCTCAGTATCTTTCTTACTGTAAACAAAATAAATTTTAACTAATGTCTTTAGATATATTACTCATGTCTTTATGTATATTATCTCATGAATAAGCAACCTGAGAAAAGTCTACTTCTGTGGTATGATTTCACAAATTTTAAGTCCTGACTCAAATGTCAGTAGCAGCAGTTAATATCGATTCCACTGAAGTCAGTATAAATCTTCCAGGGAACAGATAGCTAAGTAAACCGATATTAATTATAATTGCATGTTACAGATTTTTATTTTCATTCAAAACCACAGGTTTGAAGGGATCACGATCGTAAGAAATGGTGGAACACATGGAAATGTTTCTGTGACCTGGGTCATAACTCGAAATAGCAGTGATCTGTCACCTGTGACTGCAGACCTTGTTCCAGAGACCGGGGAGATACATTTTGATCAAGGACAGATGCTGGTCACACTTTCACTGACCATTATTGATGATAACATACCAGAAGAAGCAGAGCCCTATCTTCTGAAGCTCTTAGCTCATACAATACAGGGAGGCGCAGAAGTCAGCGAACCATCTGAGGTAAGTTTGATTTCAGAACTTGTTTTGAGGAGGTGATAGATAATAATTAGGGAGTAGGATTAGGATTAGGATCCACCAGTTTTGGTGGATTGGCTAAATTGAAGTAGTTGTGCTTGAGTTTAAGTGAAGCAACCTGATGTATTCTCAGTATAAAGAGCCACATCCAAAGTCTTTGGCTTAACATATTTTATAAGGCCAGACCTATTTAATGCAGTAGCATTTAGCTTAGAATATTCCCATCATAAATATCATTGCATAACTGCTATCTTGATTGGTTGCTTGCTAAGAGAAGGTTGAGCATTTATTTTCACTTGCTTATTTGCTGTAGGTACTGGAATGTTTTACACAGAGTAACAGCTTCAAGAGGATGGCTTAGTGATTAAGACTAACCTCTGAACTTTTAAATAAGGGGTAATTAGCATTACTGACAATTCTGTGACTCAGGTCCCTACTTTGCTTTTTGAACATATGATTGGAATGAATTTGGTGAATTAAATGATTTTTTCACAGTCTGAAATATATTCAAATTATTCACTTTGGCTGCTGAACCAAAAATCAGTTATTCAAAGCTCATTCTGACATAGATGAGGCATAGCAGGAAAGTTGCTGCTATCAGTGGTGTGCTGCTTGTGCACAAGCAACACTTTGGGGCTGTCAATCTGATTTCTTTCTTGAGTGCCAATTCACTAACGATAAAAATGTATGATGACAGTCAGGACATACTTTCATGAAAACGTGAAAACTGTGGTGTATATTAATTGTAGCATTGAGTAAGTGATGCTGTTTTCTGTTTTGCAGCTTTTGTTTTACATTCAGGACAGCGATGATGTTTATGGCGTAATAAAGTTTTATCCTTTGGAGAATCAGAAGATTGAAAGTAATCCAACAGGACGCTTTTTATCCTTGAGTTTTGTAAGGGAGAAAGGAACAGTTGGAAATGTGCAGTTAGTTTATACTGCACTGTATATTCCAGCTGGAGCTCTGGATCCTGAGAGAGCAAAAGATGGCATTCTAAATATGTCTAGAAACAGCATCCTCCTGTTTCCAGAAGGAAAAACACATCATACTTTGAGTATACCAATAAGAAAAGATGCATTTCTTCAAAATGGTGCTCATTTCCTCATACAGGTATCTCAGCTGTTTTGTTTTTGTTTTTGTTTTTTAGCTTATTTAATATGAGGAATATGATTCAATAATTGATCCTTCCCCTTGACTGTAATTTAAATGACCATTCCTGTAAAAAAAAAAAAGTGCTTAGCTCTGAAGCAAAGATTTTCTTATTTAAAAAGACATCTTTCATAACTATGCTATAAAGTTTTCTATCCCTAATCATTAGTAATTAAACAAATTTTAAAACTAAAGAGGATTCAGGTACTAATCATGGAATTTATCAAAATGAGATCAGCGTTGTCTGTTGCTTGCCCCTTGAAGCATGTTTCTGCTTGGCCTCTGACTTGGAACGTGAAAAAAATAAGGTTCTTAAAATTAAATTACTGAAGCAGGAAAAATTTCAGAAATGACATGCAAGTAAATGTATCTTGGGCTTGATACAGGTCCTTCTCCAGCAGGTCATCCCCCAGCCTGTACTGATACTTGCGGTTGTTCCTTCCCAAATGCAGGACTCTGCACTTGCTCTTGTTAAACCTCATCTGGTTTCTTCCTGCCCAACTCTCCAGCCTGACCAGGTCCCTTCCAACCCCTACAATTCTGTGATACTGTGATCTTTGCTCTTCCAGCTGAACTATTCTAAATTAAAAAGGGTCAAATATACATTATATATTATATGTATATTATATTGCATTTATATATAAATTTGTTAGGAGAACTTACTTTTTTTTTTCCCTGTATAGTTTTCTTCACTTTTTTCTTTCCTTTTTTTTTTCTATCTCAATTTGTAAAAGATAACTTTTATCATCGTTGAAGGTGTTGATGTTATATCCATGAATTTCAAATTTGCCAGGTTTTATATTTTCCTTATAGTCTACCAAAGACGTTGTAATCACTTCTAAGACCTTTGAAAGATTTCCTCCCTCCACATCCTTCTCCCTACATTCTCTTACAGGAGGAATAATGAGAACAAAAAGTTTTGCCAGAATTATATTGTTTATCTAATATGCAATTTTATTTATTTATTTATTTATGGCATTCACAGTTAGATTAGGAATTGCCTTCTGAAATACTAGAACACGTTAGTATGTTTTATGATTGCAAGAGGTTTGAGAGATCCACAAAATTCTTAAATGTCTAATTCCATGTATTCAATGTTTTTTTTTTTTTTTTTTTTTTTGTCCTTTGACTGTAGTCAAGACACACATCTGATAAATATTTCAGAATGTTCAGTCATTCCAAGCACTTTGCCTGGATTTTCAAACTGTAGATTCCAATCTGTTTTTTTTTTTTTCTGTACTTTCTCCATGAACTATAAATAAAATCTTTGTTTGAAGAAATTAAATCAGAGGAGCTTTCCAGCTCAAATAATTAATTTAGAAACTCATAGAGAAGGAAAACACCACTATTTATCACTGTGACAATCCTTCTGCATCGTGAATAAATGATAATCTCAGTGAACATGTTTAGAATGAGTTGTACTTAGGCAAAATAAAGAATTGACTCAGGAATCAGCAGAG
This sequence comes from Anser anser, assembly GCF_964211835.1. Classification (NCBI taxonomy): domain Eukaryota; kingdom Metazoa; phylum Chordata; class Aves; order Anseriformes; family Anatidae; genus Anser; species Anser anser. The sequence goes on along the minus strand of NW_028153617.1, from coordinate 13,221 downwards.
AAGCAAATGAAACTGTAGGATGAATAAAGGTACAGGAGATAATGTTAATGTGAGATATATTCCTTAGTGACACCTTCAATTAAATAACGTGCTGTAATCAGAGATGCGATTTTTGGTATAGCTAGGAAGATTAACTCTGAAAATTAAGCTCATAAACTAATTGTTATTGTTCAAATAACTATATATTTTTTTCTCTTTGTACTGGTTTCCTTTAAAAGGTACTAAAGGAAACATTGCAGAAAGAGTAAAATCTCTGTTCTTTATTGATTATTACTTTATTCCAAAGGTACCATACAGGATCCAAATACAGCATACACTTTAAATAGAGCAAATTGTTTTGGCTGTGTAGTATTTCAGAAAGTTTACTGAGCTAATAACCGCACAATGGTGCACTTTCATCCTGTTAATTGCAGAATCGGGGCCTATGCTAGGAGAAAGCTCAGAAAAGAGGAGAAACAAACAGTGCCATCATCTGTTCTTCAGACTTTTGATAACAAGTTGGAATGGTTGAGAATCAGTTACTAAATACAGTATTTGTAAAACATTTCCATCTATCATCAGATAAATGTTCATGCATATTTCTGGGTGTTACTCAAGCAGTTGTGGAACAAAATATGATACAGCCCACATATTTATAGAGTTTGGTTTCAAGAACTGTAAGACTTTAAAAATCATCTTTTGAAATGGTGAACCATGATTACTATATGAATTTAAGAAAGGCCACTATTTTATCCCCAAAAAATAAAGCTTTACTCTATGATAACACCTGATAACTCCAAGAAAAAATGTCAGTGGGAGTTTATGCCCCAGTGAAATGTTCACAGAAATATATGCAAATCTGTTATGGAAACATTTATTGTAATGATGCATGTAGACAGAATCACATGGAATAAATAATATTTAAAGGAAATAATTAAACAAGCAAGTTCTGCTTTCCTTGGTGTGTCACTACTGGTGCTGGGCTTAGCGAGTGATGCTTCCCTTTTAAAGAAAAGGATGAAAAAAAATCTATTTCCTCTTAGTATCTATAATCTATCAGAAATGCAGTGACAAGTAAAATACAGTTTTGAAATACTGTACTGAATTTAAATTCTTAATGTGGCTCTGGTAGTTCTTAGATAGAGAATTCCTTAAAATTTTGTGGAGAGGAAAGAAAAGTGGATTATTATTTGGCTGTTTGATCAAGGGCTGTAAATTATTATGACTTCAGTGATTTCCCTAGATTTTTATCAATGCAAGACACAAAAAATGATGTTAGACAATTGCCTATGCTGCTCATCAATGACTGTTGTTAATAGCTCTAGTAATGTGTCAGCTGATCTGGAACAGAGTCTCTCTCTCTGGCTTGATCTGTGTTTAATTACATACACTAACATGATTTGTCTGGGAGGTGTACCATTCTGCTGACAGCTCAACAATATCCACTTAATTTCTTTGACATGTCTACTTACAAATTTTTATAACAGCAGTGCTATCAGTAGGAAGAATTTGCTCTGGAGATGTATACTTCCTTTATATGAAAATTACTCTGAAATGTCAGAACTGTTCTGACTTGGTGCTGAGGCTTCTTATTTCTCACTTTTCTTTTACTTTTTCCTACAGCTGGAAGGAGTTGAACTGGTGAATAGAATTCCTCTAGTCCCATCTGTGAGTCCTAGATTAGGCGAAATTCGAAATATTTCTTTGAGGATTACTCCAGATATTGCAAATGGAGAAATAGGCTTTATTAGCAATCTACCGATTATTCTTTCTGAACCAGAAGATTCCCCTGCTACGCTGGTAAGTAAGCCTTTTTATATTGTCTTTTGCTATGGAAAACTTATTTGGAGAAGGTGGAGTTTGCTGTATTCAGTGTAGCATTTGACAATTAATGTGAGGAAAAGCCTTCCTGTAAGTTCTGTCTTATCCTAAATATTCTCTTCTTTAAAAAAAAAAAAAAAATGCTCTGAAATAATCTGTTACTGATTTCCAGAGAACTGAGATTGGTCTTTGCTTTCTGTGTAAGTATCTAAAACCAGTTAGCCCTTGATGCTCACACAGAGCAAAAGATACTGCAGTTAGTCTCTCTCACCAATTGCGAGCATAGTCATGTAAAGTAGGACTGAGACAAATCCTGAATAAGATAGATCATTTCCCATTCTCAAATTAGAACTGGCCAAACTTTTGTTTTTATTATTATTTATTCAAATAGTAATTTGCAAGGGAGTAATCGGTTTTGCATCTACTTTTGCAAGTCACAACAAATTAATGTGTTTCACAGGTTTCCATTGCATTGCATCGAGATGGGACTGATGGTCAAGCAACTGTGTTCTGGAGTTTGAAACCCTCTGGTCCCAATCAAAAGGCGGTAACACAGGATGATATAAGTCCTTTTAACGGCTCCGTGGTTTTCTTATCTGGACAAAGTGATACCACAATTAACATCACCATTAAAGCTGATGATGTACCTGAAATGAACGAAACTGTGTTATTAACTTTGGACAGGTATTGTACCCTATTCTCTATTCATATGTATCAGCTGCGGTACTCGATTTATGCATAACAGATTAGCACAGTGTTAATTACATGGTATTGCTTGCATTGTGTTGATATGTGTCTGAAGAAATAGTGGGCCCTTGTTTCAGACTGTGTATGGGTTCTTTGACTGGAGATCAATGTAAGAAACCATTTTGCATTTATTATCTAATGACTTAACTGTTTATATTTTCATGAAAATTCTGTATGCTATTTAGAAAGTTCTTTCAGTTTTGATCTTTTTTATAGCTCTTGGTTTTAACACTTTTTTTTTTTTTCGGAAAAATAATATTTAGTAAGATAATGGGAAAAACTAAAGTGAGAACTAAAAAGCAATGCAGAACTTTTTCTGTCAGAAAAAACATTTATAACTTGGGTGTCACTGTAGAATTAGACTTGCAGTTTATTTGTTTGATCTGCATGTTCAATATTCCTTGATAATTAGATACTTCTGTCAGCTCATAGCCCCCAGAATATCCCAGTGTGACTATTATTGCAGTCTTCTGCTAATGAGAATGCAGTGGGGTTTCTGAAGCACAGTGTTCTGGTCTCCCTTCTCATCTAGTGGAGGATTTTAGGATAACAGGCTGTAAGGGCCCTCAGGTGATACTATTATCTGCATGTGAACACTGTTCAGAAAACTTAAATTAGTTTATAATCAGGAGTCTTTTCCCTCTTTGAGTTACTAACAAGAGTGTCTTGGCTATATCGTCTGTCCTGCTTCCCACAGCTCAGTTACATAAGTAAATACAGAAATACCACCACACGTGCTCTTGTATTACCTCCTATTTGTCTAAGGTACATTTTCCACTTTTACTGAAAACATACTACAGTGGTCTGCCAGCACCAGCTTCCACACTGAACATCTACTACTTACATAGTCCTTACCTTATGCAGAAGAAGTATTTTTATTCTGTACAGGAAGCGTAGGCTAGCTCTTAGATATCCACAACAGATATCCACAGTGATTCCACATTAGCAAACAATAGGCAAGAAGCTCCTCACGCTGTTGTTGATCACTAGAAGATCCCATTTCAGAAAACATGGTTTTCGAACATCTTTATGGCACACAGGGAAGATGTTATTCCTTTGCGGGATTGGCTTGCTTGATTAAAAGGTGGCTGGTTAATGCATGTAGTTCAGAACTAGTTATTTTATTCTACCTTGGCTACTCATTACATTAAAAAGGCAATCCTTTTCAGAATAAAAACAGAGACTATTGCAAGCAGTTCTCCGCTTTCTTTCTGTGGGAGAAACTGGTTTGTCTCAAGGAATTTTTTTAGAGTCTCTGGCACAAAGGGGGAAACTAGGATTAGAAATGATGGTTCAAGTTTTGAGTGTAAGGTGGCCAAGAATGCAGAGTGGTATTGAGGTAAACAAGTAAGTAGATAGAAGTAAGCAGCATGAAAGGGTAACTTTTTTGATTCACGTGTGTGAAAGTACAGTTTTCTGCCATTTATCCTGAGTTACAACTGTAGGCTATACCTTGAAAATGGTGGCTGCAACAGGGATTGAACTGGCAGCTGAACAAATACAACCAGTGTTCTGCTTTTGCTGTGTATGGTGCAAGCCGTAGGCTCTGTTGATCATGAAGTGGATGGTGAAAAGTGTGCCAACAGTAAGCAGCTTTCCCACACTTGGCAGGGTCAGAGAGTGAACCGAGGAACAGGTGGTCTGTCCTGGAAAAAGAAGTAAGCAAGGAGGAGATAGAATCTGAACTTTTCTCTAGACCTTGGTAGCATCCCTCACTTCAACTAATTAGCAGAAGCCAAGAATGAAATGACTGCAGAGATCATCCTTTCAGTACTAGACATGACTCTTCAAATTAGGGTTGAAGGATACTGGCAGGGTTACGTGTACGCCCGTGCTATTGCTTTCAGCCTGGTTGGTATTTTGTGGACAAATAGAAGATTTCAGTTTCCGAGGCTGGCAGCCAGCACCTCACAGCAGTAGTGAATGAGCATGAAAACAAAGATGCACTGTGCTGTAGATGTGCTTGTACTGTTCCGTAAATTGTAGCATAAGTCAGCGAGAAAAGAAAGCATGTAAGAACTTTAATGAAACTACAGACATAGACATATGTTCATAAGCATTCAATGTATTGCAATTATTAATAGCACGGGTAAAATAATCAAAATAATTAGTTCTAACAAGGATGTATTATTTACGGCTTAGTGGTATTGTCAAGGCAGTTCAATTTTAAATAAGCTTTAAGTGCATCCATAACTATATTTTTTCCAAGCCATTAAAAACAATGTTATCCTTTCTTGCTTTATGCTCTCTATACTTAGACCACAGATATTAAAACTAGCTCTGAATTTTGTCCACAAACTGGAGGAAAATGTATAACATGAAAAATATGATTCCAAAGAACACAGATGAGTAATGATGAGTAATGAAGGAGCAAGAGAGTCTTGTATCTGCTGAAGCTTCTTTATATTTTCTTTTTTTAGGAGCAGATTCAGGTTGAATGCCTGCCCTATCTGAATAGGCCTGAATTGAGACCAAGCATAAATAAAACCAGATGTCTGTAGTGAAATCTATGTGAGAAAGGAAAGACCTTGGTCTTCTTGATGAATGTAGGTGGAACAGGCCATGGAAATTGTGTGTGTGCTTTGTGAGAGCATATATGCATACTAGGGCTGTTCATTTTACCTGGTAAGCACAAACAGAAATCAGTTTTTTTTAAATCTGATTGCTGTTTTTTCCTTCTACACAACGTAATCTCTCACTGGCAGTTATCAGCCCCCCAGTTAAGGTGCAGACAGCTATCAGTTTGGCACCTGGCACAACCAGAGGGCCAGAACCTGCAGGGTATGTGGGCTGGGGACGTGGCCTGTGTTTGTGCTCATGAGTGAGTGGTGGTGAGACTGAGAACTTGGAGACTTTGGGATCTGGGGATAAATCACTTTTATTTTGTGGAAGTGATAATCAACAAACAGACAACTGTTTAGGCAGTCCTTATGCTCCAGCATTTTTTGAGTCTTAACTCATGGAAGTTAGGATGCCAGAACAGATCCATATGCATATGTTACGACATAAATCTCATTTACTATATATAATAAACTGAAGCAACGTTATTTGAAGATTTTTATTGTTCTAGTGATTTCTGTGATGGGATACAGATTTCCATAGGCTGACATTCTGTCATCAGTTTATGTGGAAAATGATTAGACCTATGAGTTATGAAGTAATTTTTTGAAAATTACAAATGTAAAATACAGACTTGACTATTTCACTGTGAAATATCTGGCAGTTTTTAAACATTTTTGGGTTTTAGAGGTTGCTACATGTCAAAAAGTTAGAAAAGCATAGGAGGGCCATTTAAATCACTGTGTAGTGTTGATGGACAGGGCTTAAGGGTTTATGTGTTGTGGGTTACTCACTGCCATACTGCTTAATGGAGCTAGGATTTTCTCCTTACTTGGTAATTCCCTTTGGTTAGTGTCTGTTTCAAAACCATATCTATCTTACTTATGTAAATTTTCATAGAATCACAGAATAGCTTGGGTTGGAAGGGACCTTAAAGATCATCAGTTTCCAACCCCAGTGCCATGGGCAGGGATGCCACCCATTAGATCAGGTCGGCCCACAGCCTAGTCCAACCTGGCCTTGAAAACCTCCAGGGATGCCTCAAGGGTTTGATCAGACTGCGTTTTAATGGGGAAAAAGTCATTTGAAAATAGTAGAATGTTGAAATGAGTGCGCTGGACACCTACTGCTTGTTTTCATTACTTCTCAAAATAACAACATATCTCTCCTGCTATGACTCAGAAAAATTAAAATAGCCTCAAAAATCAAATAAATGATGGATTAAACCTGGAGAGAAGGTGTTTCCTCTGATGAGAGGCACTATGGAAAGTCTAATGTGGCAAATCCTACTTTAATGCAGTTCTTTAGAGCTAGAGCCTGCCTCTAATTAAATCAGTAGATAATCCTGAAAAAATTGAAGAGGGGGTGAACACTGAATGCAAGCAAATTGAGTAATGTTCCACAAGCAATTTCACTTCCCCCTTTTTGAGATACCCTGATAGAAAAGAAAGTCTTTTAGAGAAGTGTGGTTTAATAATGACAGCCATGTAGATTCACAGTGGAAATTAAGTTTCTCATGTGTCTTTCAGAACACTCAGGTTCTGCAGAAATTCCAGATTTTGTCAAAAGTTATTAACTTCAAAGCTATTTTTCATTTATTTATTTAATTATTTTGTGGTTCTAGTTAGTTCTTAACATTGAAATTCTCATGGTACCTTAAACTTAGTCAAAACTCTAATTTCTCCTATTTTCTTGTACTGCATGTTTAAAAAAGTGTAAGAAACATTTTGAAGCTCCTGTCAGTTGTCCTAATTCATCTGTAGTTCTTGCTACATAATAATTATGATTTTTTTTACTGAAAGAATTTCCCTAATGATCAGTCATTTCACATTAGTCTTGTTGTATAAGAAATGCTTTACACACTTTGAGGTTGTATTTCTTTTGGCAGCATCATAAGCATTGCCAGGGTTTACTGTCTGTGACGATATGAAACTTCATGTCCATACATAGCCATTTTACAGGAAAAAATAAGCTGAGGATAAAAACAGGGAAGTGGCTTTCCCAGTGACTGGTATCACCTTATTCCTGGTCAAGAGTTCTTTTCACTAGCTGGAGGAGCTGCTGGCCACGGTTAAGCCACCATGTCAAAGCAGCTGTTTTAACTTTTATTGCTGCTTCTGAATAGCCCTCTTTGTCCTGTTTCCATACTGCTGTCAGAGGAACACCTAAAGAGCTGGTTTCACATACCACGAGGAGTGAAACGGGACTGAACTGGACCCGTGTAGTGTCAGGCAGTCTGGGAGCATCTCCTCCGTGGTGTAAGGGTGGTATATGAACGCCCCTCTGTTCTTCGAGGTTGGAAGTGCACGTGGCAGGGGATGGGGCTGGTGTCCTGGCAGCTCTCTGGTGGCACGGACCCTGTGTCCAGCCCCGTAGCTCCTCCGGGTCGATCTGAGCTGGCTGCTGGAAGTATTATGCAGCTATTTGCTGAACGCTTCACCTTGCCTGGTTTAGCCCTGTATGGACTTAGGTTTAGCACATGAAGAGTACACTGAACCGAAAAGCAAGCATTTGGATTAAAAGGATAAAAGTTTGCAGGATGTGAGTATGATAATTGCATTACAATGTAATTGTTCAAAACAATAGAATTGGGATTTTTTTTTTTTTTATTATTCCTAGAAAAAAGTAAACCTGTGAGAATACTTTACAACAAACATTTTGGATTTAAATTTAAAATGTACTTTCCTAATTTATCTTTGTTCTCTTAATTCTTCTTTTTTTTTCAATACTATTTTTTAAAAATTTCTTGTTAGGGATATGCATTCTATGTTATGAAAAGTTACATGTATATGCCTTAGAGTATAGATATAAAGAATACTACTGAGTGCACCATTCTTCGAATCACAGAATGGCTCAGGTTGGAAGGGACCTTAAAGATCATCCACTTCCAACCCCTCTGCCATGGGCAGGGATGGCACCTACTAGATCAGGTTGGCCACAGCCTCATCCAACCTGGTCTTGAATACCTCCAGGGATGGGGCAGCCACAGCTTCGTTCATTCATTGTTTGCTTAACAGCATCTTGGAGCTGGAAACCTAAACCTAGCTGCTTCTATTAAGTTTCTGCATAGGATGTTTTATGACTTTTTGGAGAAGTAACTAACATTACTGTGCCAGGGCAGTGATAGCGGTCTGACCACTCATGGTATCAGCCAGAGAAAAAAAATGACCAGATAATAAATAAATAAACAAACAAACAAACAAATAAGTAAATAAATAAAAGGATCCAGGTGTTCAAGATGGGGTTTGTATGGAGAAACCACCTGAACAATGTTCTTTTTTACCAGTTGATGGACTGAATTTTACTGGTTGCTTCCTGACCTGAAAGCTGTCTAGGTTTAATACATATCAAAAGCTCACTTGATATAGTGATTCATTTTTATTTTCTGTTGTAAATTATTTTACTAACAGCTTAGCGATATAATTAAATTTTAGCATTACCAACTCTGGAATCTTCTCCTTGATCTTTTCATTGTGTTAATATTTTGCTGTTTTTTGAATGCTTTTGCATGTTTCTGAGGGAAGGGAGAATGTCTCAATATATACCTAGCTTCAGTGAATATCAATAACAAATTTCAATTAATTCAGACTTCCTATTCGAAAGAACGTCTGTGAATGTATTTACTTCTCAGAATTTAGAGTGAACTCTTGTCTGTATTGAATTCCAAATTTAAATTATTTTTGAGATTAGTGGAGCCCAATTATCACCTTACAAACACTGTTTTAATCTGTTTTTGGTGCTTTGATAGACGATACAGTTTTTGTATTTAATGTATTTTTGATTAAGAAAGCCAAAATACATGATTACTATTGCAGAATAATGCTGCCCTTTTGACTGACTTCATGTGGCAGTTTTGTTATAAATGCTTGGTTGAAACTTGATTTAATTTTTTAACCTTTGATTAGCAAATACCTTTTCCTTTCCCCTTTTTCTTTTTTTTTTTTTGTCCCTTTATTTCCTTGTCCCCTCTTTTTCCCCTTTTTCTCCTTCTGCTTCTCTTTCTTATATTTGTATTTATGTTATACATGTATATATACTACTTTGGTAATCTGATTAACTAAAAAATTGTTGTAAATGAGGTTTGCTGTGATTTTGTGCCTAATTACTTTTCCTTGTGTACCCATCAGTACTCTTTCTGTGCTTATCTGTTTTTATCATTACTTTGTCAGACTGATGAAACACCATATCACAGAGGCACGTAGATGTATTTCCCTAATAAAGGGTTATAATCGTGGATGGCTGCTGCAGTTGTGATCACGCAGTCAGTAATCAAGCTCTTTGAGGAGGGCTTGGTAGGGAACACCTTGAGTGGCTCTTGACATGCTGAATTGGTCATGGGGTCACTCCTCCTAAGTGGGAACTGCCCACTTGCTGGCCTTTGTCAACAGGAAAATGCCAAGCAAGCAGGGTTCCCATAAAAAGAACATTATAAACTTTTGGAAAGTAAAAAGAAAGCCTTCTTTTTTTTCTTTTTCTTTTTTTTTTTTTTGTCCCTTTTGTTAGTTTTTTGTTCTTTTATAAGATGGGTAGTATTGAAATTTTAGTAAGTGGCACTTTCATTACTTTCTACATCCTCTTTTTTTTTTTTTTTTTTTCCTCTGTGTTGACAGGGTAGAGACAGAAAGGTTTGTCGTGTTCTTTGGGTAAGTGCGGTGAACTGTTTTCTGTCCTCAGTGAATCAATGCTTTGTTTTAGAAGTGGTTGGTTTGGACAGAAACTGTCTTTATCATTTCTTTCCCCCCCAAGAATCACGTCTCTGCATCTCTTCAGACAACGCATGCTTCCCCTTTGGTGTTTCGTTTGATGGCATGGGGTTCTTGCTTGAAGGCATTTCTTTATGTAGGATCTGTGAATGATGAAAGTTATGAATGCATGGCTCAGTGTTTGATATTTGAGTGTTTCATGGAATAATGAATTAATTGTTTTAAACTGCTACAAATACAGTTTGCCCCAACTAAATGGCTGAACTGATTAGAGTTACAGAGTAATTTTCTCTAGTCAAAGACAAGGAAAGTTATCTTGATTTAGACTAACATGCATATAATTTATATAACACAGGTTATTTTTTCTACCGACTTTTTTTTTTTTTTAAACATGTAACAAACATGAGCACGTTACTCTATTAAATAGGTATTACCTATTTTGCATCCTGTACCCTGTCCTGTAGACTGTGCTACAACAATGCTAAGTTGTTTTTGTGTGTGTAGGTTCCAGTTACTTAAAACGTGCTTCTGGACACAGTTCTGGGCCTGATTTCAAAAACTGGATATAATAGATCACATTTCTTCATGAAATAGTGTTTGATAAAGTCTAGGTTGTAGCACAGTGAAAGCACAAAAATATGTACAGTATGCAGGACCACGATTTCATTGAAAAATACAATACTGACAGGAAACGTGAAAGATGCAAAGGAATCTAAGTACCTAAAACTACATGTAATAAATCATATGCAGACCATCAATCTGAAGGTGTATTCTTGATGCATCCTGCAATAGTGCTTCTCTGGAATTTTTAATATAAGAAATTTAAAATGATGAAAATTACTGCTTCTGAGGAAAGGCAAGCAAGTAATATGCAAGGTTCATTACTGTTATCAGATACTGCCCATTCCTGTCACAGAGTACGATCAAGATGGTGTAGGAGAAGCCCAGAGAGAGAAATCCTTTACTGAGAGGAATCTGAAGTATGCGTATTTGGTCAACGTACTTCATTCTTGCACCATTCAGCATGTGCTTTAAAGGAGTAATGAGAAAGGGGAATGAGTCTGAGCTACTGAGAGCAGGTCCAACATTTTGTAGAGTCAGACAGGGATCCTACAGGTAGTCTCCACATCTACAGAAGGCAGGCTAACACAGAGCTGAGGATGAAATCCATGGTATCGAGGGTCAAATTTCTGCCTCTTTATGTCAGTAGTAAACTTTGACAAACAAAGCAATAATGGAAATTTATGCTTTTCAGTGTAATCTCAGCATAGGTGATTTTGGAATTTCCTTTATACCTTGATCCAAGTACAAAGTAGTTCTGAATTTAACTAACTTTTTTTTTTTTTTTTTCCTGGCACTATTCTGTTTCTTTTCCTGTGTGTTGTGTGCATGTGTTATCAAAAACAGACAAACAAACAACAGAGTTACTAGCTATAAAAAGCTAATCAGAAACAAACAAACAAAAAGTTACTTCAGAGGCAATTATTTATTTTATTTATTTATTTATTTATTTTTTACGAATGGATAAAACATTCTGATGTTGTATCATTCTTAACTTGTTTTAATCCTTGTAGGTAACTGTTGGCTTTCATAATTTATTCATAAAATTTGTCAATATCCTGATCTCCTCTGTATGGATTTGCTAAACAGAGTTGCAACTTGAAAAAAACCTCTTACCTTCCTTTCTCAGGGTCAGTGTGGAAAATCAGATACTGAAATACGGGTTTACTACTTGTGAAATTACAATTTTGGAAAACGATGATCCTGGAGGAGTGTTCGAATTTTCTTCCTCTTCCAGAGGTCCCTACAGCATCAAGGTAGCTATCCGAGTAACGTCACTTAAACATTACAGACGACTTAGTTCTAACAGAGTGCTAGAAAAAGATTAATTTTATTTTTTTGCAGGAAGGGGAGTCTGTTGAGCTGCAGATTGTTCGCACTAGAGGAAGCCTCATCAGACAGTTTCTGCGCTACACTGTAGAACCAAGAGATAATAATGAGTTTTATGGAAGCACAGGAATTCTGGAGTTTAAGCCTGGTGAAAGAGAGATCATAATTACTCTACTGACAAGGATGGATGGGATTCCAGAGGTAAGAATTAATATTTTTCTCTCTTTAAATTGCATTCACATACATATTTGTTTGTCACTTACTAAAATATAGATGGTTTCACCTGTAAATACCAGCAATTTTTCTGTAACATTTGAAGGCTTTCTTTTTCTTAAGTGTGAGAAATAGATAGAGGAGGAGTGACTGAAAGGCCTATAAGATAGTCAAGCACCATATGAAAGCACTTTATATCAATACAAATCAGGTCTTGTCAGTCTTGCCTGAATATTCATTTCTCTGATATCTCTATTGTTTTGTAATCCCAGAAATCTGCACAATTTGAGGCATGTGTCTGTTGCTTTTCTCTTTGCTTTCTGCTTTTCTGTAGCTTGTTCCCTTTCCTGTGCATCAGCCATCCTGGATTCCATCAGGAAGTTTGCAAGGGTTTGATTTTACCACATTTATGTTAACATAAATTTTAGCTGCTGTGATTCAGCATTTTTTGCTGCCTTTACATGCACATTCCTATGCTGTATTTTGCATAAGCAGTTAGTTGTGTTTGTCTGATCCTGCTAATGAGCTGATCTAGGAGTAAGATGTCAGAAAGCCAGCTTTACAAAACACAAAGGTTTTAGGAAGGTTAATAATCTTTTTGTAGGGCCAGGTGGTCATCAGTCATGGATTGAAGGAGGGATGGAGGACCATATGATGAGGAAATCAGGGGATCACAGCAACTCCAACTTCAATTGCATAGGCTGCTGTAGAAATTCAGGTTTCTTTTCCCTACATACTCCAAAGAAAGGAGACATAAGAAGTCTGAACTCCACTACAGAAGCCAGGAACATAAGTTAATCTAGTAAAACTTAGGCACTAAAACAGCGGGTTATTTAATAGTTCCATTCCCAGTTTTTACTAGTTCATCAGCAGGCTGAGATAAAAGTATTTCCCTGCTTACAGCAGTATTATTAGACTAGGTAAGTCATCCTGCTGAAATGCTCAGGCAAAAACATACGAATTGTAGTGTCAGGACTAAAAAATAAGGAGGTCCTTTTATACTCTTCTATCTCCAAGAGTGGCCAAAAGCCACATACATGAGCAGGACATATATAATCACTTTCCTCCAGAATGCCATCCCAGCCTCCAATGGTGGGCAGTCCAAGGATGTCTGGAGTAATGGATGGTATCTTTGGGTGCCTTCAGATTTTCTTTCTGTTAATTGAAGCAGTTACGCTTTGAACGCAGGTAAGGTTTTAGCATCCATGACATTCTGTAGTACTGAACACCATTGTTTAATTGAATTGTATGTGAAGAACCAGTTCATGTGTGTTTCTTTACTGCTAACCACCAGCCAGTTTCACTGAGT